>NC_134044.1:27454316-27802791 GCF_965140245.1 Athene noctua
AGACAGTAGCTCCAACTGGTTTGTGTTGCAGGTCTGTGTGTGAGGACTAGAAAAATACTGAGTACATTAGAGTATCTCTTGGGATGTGTTGGGTTTTGTACTCCACGCCTTTGAGTATCACGAGTTGGAGTTTGTATATTCTAAAGTGTTCATGTAAACTTTCAAGACTGGCAATTGAGATGGTTGCTTCTAATAAACTATAAACAACATTATGATGCCATGGCAGAAGAGCCAAAAGAAAGTGTATCCAGCTGAATATTGGAATTAAGATGTTTCAAATGTAGGTTTTAAAAGCTTTTTTGGCATGAGGGTTGTGCGCCTCTTATTAAGGAAAAACCTGACTGTAAAGAAAGATGAAAATCATGTTGATGACTAATATGAAAGGCTGTAACCTCAAGCCTCTTATAGTGAAGAGAGATATTTTTACTGGAATGTTTTGTCACTGAGTTTCCCAGCACTCCCAATTGATAGGAGAGCTAAATACGATTTCAGTGACAAACACAGTTTAATTGATTTTTTTAAAAAATATATATACAAATTGAAAACTTATCATTTTGTCTGTCACAGTAGCTTTAAGTTGACCTCACTGTGCTTCTTATTCAAAGTATATCAAAAGTGTGTCATGAAAACATATTATACCTCTGTGAACAGGTGTTTTCAGATCATTTTACTGGCTTAAATTTCTGCTTATGTCCCTTGGCTGATGTGATACAAGTCAGTAACACAACTGAAAATAGAACTTTATAGTGACCTTCTCTCCCAGGTGCAACGGCTCCTTTTTTCTCTCCGCCAGACACTGCCATCGTTAACTGTGTGCCTTCCATTATTTCACATAACACCATCACCTACCTCCTGGGTTTTGCAGTCTTCAGTTTCTTTTCTTAATGTGGTTATCAGGAAAGTAATGGCACCTAATGGCACCTAAGACCCAGCAGCATCAACGCTTATTTCACATTGGTACCGTGGGTCTTAGCGGTCATCTTTCATGCCAAAATAATGTTCCTGATGTGTCCCTGTGAGAAACCCTGATTTGAACCAGGGGCAAATGCCGTGCTACTGTTTGTCACATTGTAAATGAATTCTGTCAGCATTTTGTTGCAAAACAGAATTGTTTGTTTAAAAAGTGATCTAAATAGCAAGGCAGGAATGTGAGAAGATGGCCAGTGTGTCTCTGTTGGACATGACGGGGTGAGGAGCAGGGCTGGTCTCTCATTAAGTGAACTTCCAGTCTTGGTGGCTGGAGTTTGATAACTGAAACTTGCTGTGGATGTCATGAACTCATCACACGTGTGACCTGTGAGTCTGGCACTTCATCAGTCATTTCTAGAGCTGGAGGGGGTCTGCCTGGCACTTTCAGGAGACCCAAGCCCATAACCAATTAACTGAATTAGCCCCCAGAGCTTCCAGCCCTTCTCTGTAGTGCTGTACAGGGGGAGACACTGAACATAATCTGTGCTCACCTGCTTCTCTGGAAGGGGGACTTGGTGGTGTTCCCTTTCTTTGCCAGCAAGGGTCCTTCCACGTAGGCAGCTAATGGCAAGACCTGAAAACTTGGCATAATTTGTCTTCTCTTGAGCAACATAAAGGAGAGCCACTTCGAGCAATCTATTGCTTGCAGTTTAACTGCTGCAGGTGTTGCAGCATGGGTTCCTGAGGCAGTACTCTTTCTTCTCTCTAATCTTCTGGTGTTGAGAGTTAAATAAAGGCCCTGGAAGGCTAAAAGCTTCTGAAAGCTTTTGATCCAGGAGACCAACTTCTGAGAGGCTGGGGATGTGAACACAGCAGCAATGTGGAGGCTGGAAGTGAGTGCAGGGAGTTTTTTTTTGATTTAAATAAGGAAAGAAAAGTGAAATTAGGGAACATAGGGGGCTTTTTATTCTTTTCATGGGATTTCATAGGGAAATACCCTAGAAGATCTAGTTAAGTGTTTTGGAGCTGGCTCTCAAAGTTACGTTGTTAAAACATTTAAGACCACCTGATCTTTCTTGAATTAAGTGCTGTATTGCAAGAAGATTGCCCTTAGCAGTGAGCAGTGTTTCAAGGTGAGTAAGCTGGGAACAATAAAAGGAAATTAAATGAATTAAAATGGGAGCGGGGTGTATGTGTTTTACCATACTTCTGTATGGCCGTACAAGGAGAGGAAAACAAATGAACCAAATGCAGAAAATATGTGTATACCCCAGCTGAACAGGGATCTTACTATTGCCTAAAGCTTATAGCTTAAATAACTCCACACCACTGGAAAGAACCCACAGGCATTATTTTTGTGCAGCAAGAATTAGTGAGATACTGAAAAAAAAAAAAAAAAAGTGCTCAAAAGGAGCAAATATGTAAATATTTTGTAGGGAGAAGTAATTAGTGGTAGGAATGAGCTAATGCCCAGAGCCCTGAGCTGGCAGAGAATCAAGATTCCCCAATAAATGGTTTCAGAATGCATCACCAGTACCTTCTCTACTTCAGTCATTAAGCTGTAATACACTAGAACTTATTCAGATGTCAAAGTTCAAGAGCCTGTCATGAAACTGTCTTCATAGGAAGAAAATGAGTCAAAACACTCCAGGCAAGCTGGTTTTTACTAATGTATCTCTGCAGATGCCTGTGTCCCAAGGACCACAGCTCCCACTGACATACTTTAGGAGGTTGTGCAAGCACCTCTTTGTGTCTGGAGCTGGAAAGCTCTGGCCAGGGATTCACGCGGGAATATGCGGGTGCACAGGCGCCGGGAAGGAGCTTTTGCGGTGGTGTGACACTGGCAGCTCTGCAAGTGCTCTAACTCTCCAGCTGTGGTACTTTAGGTTGATAAATTAGAGAAGGATCCGGGGAGCTTTAGGATTTATCAGTGTTCCCTGCACTGCAGTGGGAGATACGAGGCCGACATTGCCTTGACCTACCCCTGTTGTGCACCCTTACTATTTCAAATGGGATAATTTTCAATATTTGAGACCATTTGAACCGCTTGGAATTAGTAAATGTGTTAATGGTTAATGATCGCTTATTTGCATGAACTTGAAAAGAGCAGAGCTATTTCAAATTACAGCTGAATTTCAAAGGGACCAAAGGAAGGATGGGCTGCCTGGTGCATACCTGTCAGGTACCTGGTAATACTTTCTTATCCTGGTCTTCCTCTTTCAGTAGCAGAATTTATAGTGTTGTGGGACACTATTCACAGCATAAAAAGATCTTGACTTCTTAATTTATCAAAGAACAGAAACTAAAGATTTCATCAGTCCAAAATGAGATTTGAGGGGAAGTTTGAAAAATGAAAGTGAAGCGAGTCAAGTCTTTTCCCTTCCTTTATATACAAAATGAAGATAAATTCATTTGTTTCTTGATTCATTCTGGTAAAGATATTCTTAATCTGTTTCAGCCTGAAAACAAAGGTTGAAACAAGGATCAAGAGGGACCCATATACTGAATTGACTTGTGGAAGTGGGCTTTGTTGTGCGCTCTGTGTGTGATAATCATGGACACGACTGCTCCTGTAGCTGGATGGTTTTTCCTTCAGGACCTTCTCATGAAAGCCAGCCCGGACAGAAGCAGTGACAACACGCAAATGTCTGTGGGCATGGGCAGCTGCAAAGAGAAGCCTCTCAGTTTTCTTAGGTATTCATCAGTCTCTTTTGTTTCCAGTTGTGTTGTTTCCAAAGCTCTTGATAGAAGAGCTGTTTGTTGTTTGAGACAAAAATGAAAAAGGAAAGATGGCTACTCCATGAGCAAGATGCACAGGCTTTTAATGTATTTCTCTGCATTTCATAAGATTGGGTATTCCCATGCTGGACTGAGAGGTGATAAAAGAGTACAATTGCAAAGTCTTGGCTATCAGTATGCCTCTTCTAATTGCGGTGCACTTTAATAACGTACATCAGATTTGAAGAGAGCCAACTCGTGCTTTGCCATGTGAGTTCTTAATCAGAAAAAGAGCGTCTTGTACAGAAGCCTGACGCTATAATGGATTTAACATTTTAAACATTTCTTAAGAAGAGGAGAAATAATGCAATAGAATGCACAGTTGTATCAGGTCATGATAGTTTGGAGACTAATGGTCACTGCTGTGAATGTGGCATGTGCCAGCTTGTTTGAACTTGCTTGAGTAGCATCACTTGTGTAGCTGCTGCAGCACTCTGAGACTGAATAAAGATGTGTAAAGTTAGCCTGTGTGGGTCTCCATCTTACAACAGCCAAATGCTAGCAATATGTAAAGAAGCTATTTAAAATTAGTACTTCAGCACAGTAGTGTAGATGATCTTCAGTATAAATGTATCTTCTGCTGTCTTCACCAGACCTACTTAATTCCTCTTCATTTTTCCAAGTAACAATGTTGAAATGTCTAACTGCTTACGTGAAATATTTGTTAGCTGTTGTGGGAGTTTGTACTTGGTAGTTGTGCATGAAACCAGATCCTTGTTCGCTAGGATGGAATTGGGATTTCTAGCAAGTAAGAGAAGATGAAAGTGCTGTCGCAGATTCTACTGTATGAGAGAATTTAGTACTAATTACTCATGCTATGGATATTGGGTTTTGTTATTATATATACAGCTTTTTAAGTACAGGCTTTATATCCTCATATCCTGTCTTGAAAAGTGTGTTCCAATCTAAATTTGACAATCTGGATTTAGATTGTTTTGGAACGCTAATAGGGAAGCTTGCAAGGCACTAGCCAGCACTATATCTGGATTTCATCAGAGTCAGTAATTCCTCTTTTTCTGGACAGGAAATTTGCATACATACTCATTTAATGAATCAAGCGTGGAGAGAAACATTCTGCCTGTTTGGTCATACTGCATAAGTAACTAGTTGGAGGTCAGGCTCCAAAATGTTGCTGTTCTTTTTAAGTTGAAAGCAGATAGTAACCATAAATGTTTCATACCTGTAAGTATATTTAATAGAGGTTTATTAACAGCTAAGAGGAGCTGCCTTTAAAATGAAACCTGTTCTTACATGTGTATATGCTTAAGATCAGTGATGTTTTTCTTTCATTGCATGTAGGTAGACAATTTGCTTGTGATTTGACTGTAGGAAGTGGTTAGCCTGTAATCCTTGCCATGTCAGTGCAGACTGAATTTAGCAAAGGAGGAGGTGGGAGAGTTTGTTGAAGTAACTTTTTGCTCCCGCTTCATAAAGGTTGCTTAAAACTGCCCTAAAAGTGAAATTCATACATTTTAAAAATTTGCCCATACAGTAAAAATTGTAGATTTATGTTGGCTGAATAATTCATCACTCCCTGGTTGTAATCCTGATGTGACTGCTGCCTTTCCCTCTGCAGATAAAAGTTCTCCAGACTTCTTTAGTTGCAAGGCATTTATCTAGATGAAACAGAAGCAGAACTTTGAGACCAAAAAAGAAAAGATTTAGCGTGTGCAAGTATGTAAGGAAAGAGATGAGGAAGATCAAAAAGAATATAAGAATTACAGCGTTGTGAGCTGTATCAAATTCATTTCTACTTTTTGTTAGGATGTACAAGACTAATAGTCTATCCTCTCGTGATTCTCCCAGATGGTGTTTTCAGTCCTTGTTTGGCTGACAGAAGATGACTGGAATGACAACTATTCATAATGTGAGGGGAGTGCCTTGGGTGGACAGCGGTCGTGCTCTGTGGGAACTGGTTCAAAGACTGTTGAACTAGTGTGTGCTAATGTAGGAAAACAGAGGCCTTGAGCCACGTGTAAAATATGAGAGAGAACCCAATTAACAAAGCTTTCCAACTTAAAGAAAAGGTGGAGATTTCTTTAGCAAAACAGTAAGAATACTTGAAGGAAACATGATTTTTTTCACCAACTGAAAAGGAGCAAGAGGTCTCATTGAAAATTTGCTATTTGAAGGCTACGGCTGCTCATCAACAAAATTTGTAAGAGCCAAATGTCAGGAATAGAGAAGCTAAGAGAGACAGTCTAAAAGATGAAGGAGAATCTGTGAACATTACTGGTGTTTAGCGCTCTCTTAGTCAAGAGGATCTTGAAGATTTGTTGTTTTAAATTGTTCCAAGTGAAAAATAGGAAACTTCTTTTTTTGGTACCTCTATGTCAGAGGTTGAGCGTTTGCTGTGTGTATTGTATCTGCCTTTGAAATGGAATGGTGGTATACAAAAACTTGTTCCACTGTGGAAACCACAGTTTGCTTTCAAAATACCTTGAGTATTTCTTGTAAACATGATCCTTTAAAACAATTTTTTGTATTTAATGCTGGATTTATTAGCCCAACCTTAAATTAATCCCATTTTAATATATGATTTTTCTTTAGAGAAAGATCCTCAATCCTGTAAGGCTTTATTTTGGTTTTGAGGTAATGACTGTCCCGTGGTAAATACTGATCACAGTGGTGTCATCCTGAGTTCAGTGCAGGTTCTCTTTTTCAAAAGTTAAGTTTGAAAAAGTGACTTTCAATTTCTTACATATTGAGGGAAGGTAGAAGAGAAACTTTTGCCATATTATAAAGGCTGTTAATCTCTAATATCTACAGCTTTTCAGTCTGAATTTGATTCTTGTTTACTGTGCCAAAACCATACTTTTTAAAAAAAAATTAATTCTGAACTACTTTGTAGAAATCGTGCAGCAGTGTACTTGTTAGAAGACTTCTGTGCTGAAGATGAGACTCTTTGATTTATCAACTGAGCAGCTGTGTTGCATGAAAACATCTTATACTAAGATTGAGAGACATGGAAATACACTTTTTGGGAATGACCATTACAGCTGTGATGCAAACTGAAGGATGCTTGCTAGTGGAGCAAGTCTATCTGGGAAAAGAAATTGGAATAGTTTGAATTAATCTTATTTTTTTCATAGAAGCGAAACCGGAAATTGAAACCGAACTCATCTGTAATTTGACAGTATCTTGACTGGATATAAGCAGTTTTTTTCAGTGCTCAGCAGCTCAATAAACGAGAAAAAATAATAATCTTGCTATTCCAATAGACGTCAAAATATTATGCATAGCTACAACACAGAAAAAGGAACTGATAAGTGTAGGATAATCACTTAAAATGATCCCATTTGTCTTGTGACAAACACCTATTTGTTTGCAAAAATCTTTAAATCTTTTGGATGACTGAGTAGGAAAAAGACATTTCAAAATAAAGGTCAAACGATGAAGTTCAAGATGTTCTAAAAAGACTTTGGTACGTGTACAATCTCCAGTCAGTGGGCAGAGGTGGCAGGGAGTTGATAAATCTTTGCAGAAGTGGTCACTGCTATGAATTCCCCAGCTGTGAAGTTACTCTGGCCTCCCAGTACAGCAGTGACTTTCAAACACCTATAAATGTGCTAATTTTTTCATGCATGCTTTTTCATTTGAATATTTTTCCAGTTCAGGATTTTCTCTAGCTAAGTAAGATGTCTGTAGCAGGATGTCTCGGATGCGGTCTATTGCTAGCTGCTCTTGCTTGTCTGAGTTAATGTGATGTTATACTCCATCTGCTTTTTGCTTTCTCCTACATAAAAAACTTTGCACTGAAGTGTACAGCCCTCATCGTCTGTTTGTAATTGGGAGAAAATGTATCACCATATTCTAGGAAATTCAACTCCATGCAGTGTCTTGAATATGTGATGACATTCAACCAATGGTCACAAGTAACCCTGCCCTTGGACTGCCTTGCAAGGAAGGAAATTGTCTTTTTGTGATGCATTAAAATCCTGTTTGTACTCTTAAATATACATGAACTTAAATATATATTTATTCCAAGGCAGGATTTTATATATATAAATAAATGTTTTTCAAGAAATGATCCTAGCTCTGCCTTATGAGAAAGGCCATGGTTATTCTACTGCAGATGGCTCAAGTAAATGCAACCTTTTTTTTTATTTTTTCTGTGACAAAGCCTATGTGCCTACAGTAATTCTTCCCCTGCTGTTCAGTTAGAGATGCAGTGTCTGGAGAGAGGGAACATCCGAGCTAAAGATGGTGATTAAGTATCTAAGCATTAGAAGAAATCTTATTTATCAGTCAGCTTTCTTAGGTCATACGTCTTTTGATTTAGTCTGCTAGTCAGCGAGATGAGGAATATATGTTAGATACACGTATTTATGCACACACACATGCTCACAAGTGAAGTCCTAGACTTTAAATGCAGAAATAAAAATCCTCACTGTGCTGGTAGATGTAAAATGTTTGCATAAGACTTAACACAGCAAAAATTGGCAATAGGTCGTTTGGATGTCATGCTGAATTCAGATGCCATTGTGGCAAGAATGAAATACAGGAAAGCCCAAAATGTAAACTGCTATTCCACTGAAGCCTGGAGGGCAGCAAAAATTTTCAAGAGGCACAGTGGGAAATTTGCTTTGACTTAGAAGTTCTTGGCCCTGTCAACAAGTTACTAGTACATGGAATCAAACTCTGTGAATGAAAACTTCATGAAAATGTTATTTTGACGGTTGCTCTTAAAATATTTAACAGGTTCTGATCAGTCCTGTGGATTGGGAGATTTTTTTTAAAGAAAACCTGAGAAAACAGGTCAGGAGTTACTTATTTCCAGCTGATCAAAAAATCCACACTAGGCCGTTTGCCTTTTAGAGATGCAGGTGTGGTAGCAATCAGCCATGGGAGAGCAGTGCCAGCATCATGAAGAGAGATCTGAGAGTCCCTTGCTTTTCAGGTGCTCCTGGTGGCCTCTGCCTTGGAGAAACACCTGCAGCAGGAATGCTCTTCTACTACTAGAAAGAAAAATGTCTTAATATTCCTGAACTTCCATTTTAAAACATTTGAAATCTTTAGAAAACCTTTAATATGGTAAATACATGTATTTTCGTGGCTCTTTTAGTGGATTATGTTGTGCCTGCTTTGAAAAGAAGAAAAAGCAATTACAGTAGAACATCTCAGTTACCGGACGCAGTGTAAAAAGCACTAATCTGCAGTGAGTAATACCGTCTAAAGTTAGACCAGGTATCAGGAAATGTGCCACATGTAAAGCTTCCTCCTTTGGATTTAGAGTCACAGAGTAGGTTTCTTTCCATGCTCATCAAAAATAGCTCTTCCACAAGACTGTATTTTCTTAAGGCTCATCTATATGCAGAGGTTCTGGTAGATTGACATTTAATTTGTTTCCACTAAATTACTTTGCATCAACATAGAGGTTTTAAAAATGCTCTAGCGTCGGGTGTCCTGTTTCACCCTGGATCTACCCTTTTAACTGGCATAGCTGCTTTCTGCCTACCCTACTTGTTTTCTTCTTGTTCTGGACACTCCGAACACTGCAGTTAAAAGTTTTCTGTCTGGCTGTTAGATTAACTCTCCGTGGACTTTGCTTCCTCCATAGCTTCACTGTGCTAAAAAGAAAAAAAACAAAAGGGGGGGGGGGGTGTGGTATTCCTAATTCCAGAGTCCCCCCTGGGTACTGCCCTAATAAAAACTCAGCACCTTGTCAGCTGCCCGAGTTGAAATGAGGTTGTTCTATGCAGTGAGGTTGGCGATGCCCCTGGAAACCAAAAGATGTGTGTTTTTGTGGGGTTAGCTTTGCTTGTTTATAACCTGCTATATCATAGCAAACAAACAAGCAAGCAAAATAAAACCCCTCAGAGCTGCTCCACCGAGATGAGAGTACTTTTTTTCTAACCAGCTGTCTGTTCTATCCAGTGAAACTGGCTGAAGCCAACCAGGTATAGTTCAAAGCTACCAGGCGGTGCTGGTAGAGCTCTGGCCCCAGGTGAGCACAGGCAGTGGAAGGCAGCACATTGCTGGGGCTCCACTGGCTGCAGCATCTCCTGGGCACAGCACCCAGCTGTGCTTGTGCTCACAGCTGCTTTGCTCGAGAGTAAAAAATACATTCATTTATTCCAGCGGGGTGACTGAAACTACAAAGGTGTTTTTCTCGCCGAGGTGCATGTATCGCAGCTCATCTGCTAAACAGTTCAGTTGCCTAGCAGAAGGAACCAGGATGTGGGTTTGGGGTATCAAGCTGATCAAAAAGAAGCTGTTTCCCCTCGCTGCTGCCCCAACCTTGCCTTCCTCTTGTCCTGACACTTCACTGACTGTCAGGAGCTGCTTCTGGAAGCTCAGTTGGCAGTAACTGGTTTTTTTCCAGCTGATACCTATAGGTGTGAGCTAACCCCGGAGCCAGTGGGAAGGGAAGAGAGGGGATGTGGGACAGGAACCGCCACCGTTTAGCTGGATTTCAATGCACAAACATTTAGTTTTTCTGTGTAAAACATGACTTAAAGAACCCATTTTCCTTTGAAGGGCATTGCCTCCAGTTAGGCTCCTTGGGGCAGCATTTTAGTGCCTCAATCTCTTCTGTTTCATACACACACACACACACACACCCTGTATTTCTGTGCAGTTTTTACACCTGTGTCTTGTCAAATATTTTTCTTATTCCTTTTAAAACTTTTTACTGCCTCTGAAGATTAGTTTAGCTCCTCTGGCCTTAGTGTCAAAAGTATTCACTGTCGATCCTTTGCTGTATTCTTTTTTTTTTTTTCCTTTGTAGGTCTGGTTTTGGACATTAAACTGATTGTGGTTTTGAGTCAGTCTGGGAAGCTATGGGTAAAGTAATTGATTCTTTAGAAATGTTAGAGGTGTGGGAGACTAGCAGTGCTGCTTTTCTGTGTGTGTTTTTTTTAAAAACTACAGCAACAGAAGCCAGCCATAGTTCATGTCTTGCGAAAGAATATATTTCGTGGGAAGAAGGCAGGAGAGATAATTAAGGTGGTGTTTGAGTGTATGGGTTTGTGTGTGCATCCATTGTGCTGGGGTACAATGAATTACTTGTCTCTGATATGATAAACTGTTATTGCAGATTTGAAAGTGCTTCATAATACGTGAGGTATAGTAGAGACAGAACAAATCTCCCCAAAGGCTATATTAATATTCATTACAGAGTTAACAGCATTACAACGCTCCAAAACAGACATAATATATAGAGAAGAAACTTTGTGGGGGTTGAATCTGAGGACTCTCTGATCTAAAAGTAGCTGCTGCACTTTTGGAGCTGAAGAATCTTGGCAGCAGGAGTAACAGCACTTCTCTCCTTCCAGCCATTAAAAGGCAAGTAAAATATAGCATTGCAAAGCCTTTATATTTTGAACTCTATAAATTCAATTGGAAAAGATACACAGGTCTCCTGGCACCAACTCTAGGCAACCTGTCATGAAGCCTGTATAAACTCAAGTGATGTGCCATAACCCAGCAGTTCTGGGGTCTCTTAAAACCAGCTTGAGAACGTCTTCTCTATGAAATATCTCCCTCGATATGTGTGTGTCTCCCGTCTCAAACTAAACTCGTATCCTGAAACCACTGCTCTGGTTAAAAGAAAGCTGTTCTCTGTTTACGCATCTTTGAATTTGTGCAGCATTCTTAATGTTAACAAATGTTTGATTCCTAGCGATGGTCTTGTGAAGTAAGCAGTAGCCTTTCACAGACAGAAGGCGGCTAAAATGGAGCAACGTGTTCCTAGAAAAACTGTGTCACTAGAAGAGTAAAGGGACTGTCTCCCCACCGGCAGTTGGAATGGGAGTTGCTGGGGCTAAATGAGCTCCACGCAGCAGAGAATGAGGGAGCGTAGATGGTTGTTTCTTTTGTGTCAGGCCACGACATAACCTGGTTCAGCTTTAAAGCAAGGTGATGGTGATAAATCCCTATATAATCAATAAATAAAATCTGTGCCACATTATTCCATCATTTTTATGTGAGCTAGTTGCAAAATACAAAGTATCCCATACTGTAGATAGGTATTACTACTTCTTTTGTTTACCTAAATGTGGTATTGCTATAAATTTAGTTAGCAGCTGAAGCTAGAGCTCAGGTGCAGCCTTCATTTGAGCCAATATTTAACATACCAGTAAACTGCAATCTCACTGAAATGACATATTATTACATTTGTTTGTTAAGCTTTTGTTCTCTTGGCCTCACTGATTGCATTTCACAGATGCTCAGTATTATGGTTTATTTTCATTTTGTAATTGAAAATGTGCGTGATTCCAAATGGGCTTTCATGCATCTTGACCTGTTTGGCATCATCTCAGCCATATTTATTAATTTTTAATTCCTTTAATGTAAAAGCAGGCATTACGTTTGATGTTTTGTTTGTGTTGTCTCTTCAGTACAGCAAAATTAGAGAGAAAAGTCAGAGATTATCTAATAATAGCAGTAAGTTTTATAAATAAGGCCTTAAACACTGCATTTTCTTCTAGTAATAAAGGTGGGTTAATTAGTTTTACTCCTCTATGGCAAAGGGAACTGAGTGGTAGGTGGCAATCAGCTCTGAACTGATGAGTTTCAGACCCAAGGGACTAAAGCTATTCTGTGATTGGTTTCGGGCTTGTTTATTTTTAAAGTGAGTAATTGTCTATGCTGAGTCTTTGTAAGGTGTATTTTTGTCTATTTAAGTCTGGTGAATATGGTCTGTCTCTTCAGTGGAATCAGTCTGAGTTATGTGGATGAGCAGTGATAGTGTAGTAACTGATACTAAAGATTCCTGTTTGCTTCAGAACTATGACTAAAATCAGGCAGAGCAAAATAAAAGGGAAATAATTCACATTATTTAAAATAATAAAGACAGACAAAGCAGTTAAGGTTATTCTGTGTGTAAATTATATAGTAGTTCCATGAAGAAAATACAGGCTGTTCTTAATTTGCGCTTTACTAATGTCTTTAAATGGAAGTTTAAAAAAAAAAAAAAAAAACAACTTGACAAACTGGCTGAAGAGGAACCATTTTTGCAAATTACTTTTAAACTACTGTGTGCTGTAGTGTAAGATGAGTGTTCATCTTCCTGGGTGGCAGTGATTTGGGTTCAAATCGCAGAGGTCGTTAGGACAGGAGAAATGTCCCTCTTTTGTTGACAGCCTCAGACTGTTGTTAGCGACCGTTGCGGCATCCCAGAGCAACAGTGTTTGGTTCACGATGAAGATTTGTGTCTCTGTAAAAGTGCTTGCCTCTTTGGCAGTGTCAGTTCAGAAATTCAGCCAGGAAAAGAAATGCTTCACATCTAACAAGTTCACTTGAAAATCATCACGAGTTACATAAATAATATTGTTTAAAATTTTTCCTCTACGTATCTGAAATGTTGGTTGCTAATCCTGCCAGACATGGCAAAAGTATACGGTGAAAAGCTTATAAACAGTTCAGCAGATGGATTTCTTAACATGCTACTTCATTCCCAGTTCAGAGCACAGTGTTTGCTGGCTTTATCCACCTCATCTGCACTCCAGAAAGTCTCTTTAGGCCAGTGCTGACAATTTTAAACCAGCAATGACATTGATGCATCAAGTTTTAAAGGCTAAAGTTTTTTCTGCAAAATACATTGCGCTGTCTGTCTACGCTGTTAATCCTTAACTCGGGGAGCATGCTAGGTCCAGCACAGGTCACTGCTAGTCCACAAGTGTTTAATGTCACACTGAAAGAAAAAAAAGTTGCTTATTATGTTTCTGAAAATAAAGGTGAATGTCTCTTTTCACTTCTGTTTTAAAAAAACTTGAGGACAGACCTGCCTGTGACAAAGCATACGCAGGAGTATCGCTTTATCGCCATTTAATTTGTAGAACTTGTGGAAATAGCGGTGAACACAATAAAAGTGACTTTATACTTCCATCTGTTGAGTACCAGCCACAAAAGAGGTGTCTTTGTGTTAAATCTGTGTTGTATGACATAAGGCAGTCAAGCTGTTAGTGAGGGAGAAGTAGATAAATGACTTGATAAGAATCCCTGTACGCAATGAAAACGGCTTCATATGGCAAATTTGAGGGGTGACAATTTTAAATACTTCACAGTTACAAAGACTCAAGGAGAGATTTTAAATTAAGAGTTGCTATTTTCTTAGAATTCATTCAACCTGATATGAAGCCAATATTTTGGAGAGGTTAAGATTAATAATGAACCTCTAATTTTACAACTGATTCCCTGCAAAATCAATTACCCTTCAAAGTACTCTATTCTAGAAATAATAGAGTGGTTTTATTATTGTAATTTTATCAATAAGTTGGGTTTTTTTTCCCCAGAGCCTAAAGGAACTAATTATTTTTTTTCCCCATATAAACCTTCTGGGAATATGATCTTGCTTTTAACAGGTTGCTTGTCAATAAGGATTGTAATATGTTGTAAAAATACAGTTTTATAAATAATGTGGCAAGTGAGGGATTAAACCACGTTGCTAGAGCACCGATAATGAAGTGAAGACTGTAAGCATAGGAACTGAATGAAAACTGTTTTAATAGTTTCCAAAAAATCCTGAGGTCTATAAATGTATATGAAAATTTCAGTAGAGAAGAAACTGTTGCTAGTGCTGTGTTTAGATATATTTATCATCCATTTGCTGCTGTAGTATGGGTGGAGCATGCTGTCCTCTAGAAGAGGTAAAAGTTCCAATGCTTAGAATTTAAGCACTCGTTTGGTAGGACAGCCCGGTGGCTTTTTCAGGTCTCCTGGGGCTGCAGCGCTGCCGTGCTGGGGACAAGCTTGAAACAAAGCCCTGACCTGACAGATACCAGTTCATTCTTCTGTCGGAGCGAAGACAGTCAAGCTTAAGTGTTGCCTGTTCGAGGTTATCTTGTCCAATCCCAGCACTGTCTAAAATAATTTTGTGACGTGTCTGTCTCATTAGAGCAGGTCCACATGTGCCAGACTGGTAAATGCCAGTAGTACTGGAGCACCTGAAGAATTGTCCAAAGGCACGAGCAGCCCTTGGAGACACTGGCTGAGCTTCTTTCACTACTTTTTTATTTTGACACTGTACTATCACACCCAAGTCAACGATACTCCATGTTCTTGAAGCTCTGTGTCTCACCAGACAGCCGGGTGCTGCTCCTCAGGTTTTAAAGCACGCTTCCAGGGATCTAATTTCCTGCCCAGTAGTCCCTCCAAAGTTGATATTTATGAAGGAGCCGCCTGCCTTCTGGTGTGTAGGGCTGTCCCCACAAACTCTCTGTACCTTAAATAGAGGGATACTGAAAATAGTTACCGTCTTCAACGTGAGAGGAAAACCAAATCAATTTTCGTTTAGCTTTTCTTCATCATTGTGGTCCTTCCTGTAGCCTGGTTTTGGTACAGTAATTTTTATAGCAAAAACTTACATTCCATTTCAGTATTCTCATTCATGTTTTTATGCAAGTTTTGTGATTTCTCACATCCTTGCCAACAGCTTTCTTCCTAAAACTTCAGGCTCTCTGATCTCCTTTGTAGCCGTCTGATCTCATGACCCAAATTGACTTAGAGTTTAGAGCTCCTGGTGCTTTTGAGTCTCATTTTTTTTCCTGGGCCTGGGGTTATCTCCCTCCTCTCTTTCATACTTCTTTTCAGCACTTTTTTTTTTCCCTTAATCTTTCTCTCCCCATGTTCTGGTAGCATCCCTGGAAGCTGTCCTCTCGGCCCTCCTTTTTCTACAGCTAAAGTTAAAACCTGCAAATTTCACCCTCAGTTCTCTCTGAGGTAAGATGTCAGTGTTCATGGCCAAGTCCTGATCATCTATCACTGTTACTATTATAATTTCCTTGACTGACAGTCTGTATATCTGAGGGCTAAATTTTGCAACAGCTTGACACACGCTCATCAATTTCCCCAGACTAGGTGTGGTTTGTGTTTCTTTGTGATGGTGTTTCCCAGCTGGCTGATGAGTACGATTGCTTCAAACTAAATAGTGAGGCATTTTCTCCAGTCCATTCCCAGTCATTCATATGGTCTTGGCTCCACTGTTTTTCCAGACCTGTTGTTAATACTGAGTTCTCCGACTCTCTGGTTGAGCTCGGTCTTGGATCTATGCTCAGATCCAGCTCATGCCTTGTATGCAGTACTGTCCTGCTTTTCCTTTCCTGGATTCCCATTGCCTTGTTCTTATCTCTGTATAGTATTTCTACACAAATTGTGTGGGTTTGGGAGGAGATATTCTAGCTTTATTCAAGTGAATTGTGGTCTGTGATTTTATAGGCTGAGTGTGCAGCCTTACAGAGGAGCTCAATGCAGTTTAGTGAATGATAATAGAAATAGGTACTAACAGTAATATAATAAAGTATTTTTTAAAAGTCACTGCAAAGCATATTCAGATATTTCGTCTTTTTTTGTCAGCTTTGTACATTAATTGCTCACTCTCGTAAGCAACATCTGACTGTGTTTATCGAGTTCTGATTTATTCCTTTGCTGGAAGAGTCATTATTCATTACCTGGCTAGATTTACTATACTGGTTTATCACTCAGTAATACAAATGTGAAACACAATGGAGGAGAGGGTAAAAAGTGTAGTTATATTTGTTATGTGTAACGCCAAATGTATACATTCCTTGTTTTGTAGCCATTTGTAAAGTTTTCTGTGTATAGGTGATCTACTTGCACTGTGCATCCTGCTGTTTCATGTTCAAGGGTTCTCCCGTGGGAAGAGAGTGAGGAATTGTCTTACAGTGCTGTGACACTTTGTGGATTTCAAATGAGATCACCCGGACAGAGTCATCAGCTCTAAGTGGCGCTCTGCTAATTTGATGAAGTTCTGGGCCCACAGTTAGTTGAACAACTGTTATCTCTTTGCAGAAACCACAGGCACTTCCTCAGTAGACAGCAGTTGTGCTTGGGTGCAGTGAGTAAAAGGAAAGAAAGCAAAGAACAACAATGCCTTATGTGTGCGAAACAAAAAATAGCAAAAACCCCAAATCCGCCTGCCTTGCATGGTGTCTTCATAGAAGGCAATTGTTCTCACAGAGCTTTTGCTCTCTTTGCCTCCTTATTCTGTTGCTGGAATGTCAGCCCACTCAGAGGCAGGCTTGGTTGTTTTGACAAAAGAGCTTTTTATTTATTAGCATTCAGAAATCGACTTTGGTTGTTAGGTACTTTGTTTAAAAACTGGGTTTTGCCTAGGTATTTGCAGAAGATGGGAGTAAATTCATCTTGGCATCACTCTTTATTTGCAGAGTAACTCAGTCCAGTGGTATTAGTTACATCCCCATATAGTCTAACACCATCTGGTGTGAGCTTTGAGGGAGGGGTAAGCATATAGTGACATATTTGCAGTGTTTCGGAACTGGGAGAAAAATAAATATTTAAATATTCAGCCAGTGCCAGGTAACTGTAGTGAATTTCCCACACCTGAGCCAAGCCTGCTACTCCTTTAATCAGATGTGTGTGTCTTCCTCTTGCAGATCTGTTACAGAGATCGGCCTCTCTCAGAATAACATCTAGAATCTTCCAGTACTTTTGCTGATATTTGATCATTATAATTCAGAAAGAGTCTAATACAAGCCCAATGAATTCACTAGATTAGGCCCTAATCATTTCAAGACAGATGGGCACAAATTACATATCACTGGGTTGAGGACCATGTAAGTATCTAGCTAAATTTTTAATGATACAAAATATTAAAAACTAGCTTTCCCATAGGCAGTAATATCTGAGGAGTAGAAAACTACCGAGTGACATTTAATTGTAATGTGAGTGGCTTCAGGATGTGAAGAGCAAACACTTTTGGGCTTATGGGGTAAAATAAAGCTCCATAATAAGTACAAGACTTTATTCCCAATCTGGAAATGAATCCTTTCATGGCTTTCCACTTGGACGTGTGTCCTTTTATGTAGAGAATATAAAATCTTCTGTCTGTGATGTAGGCAATTCCCTAGGAACCACTAGAAATTTGACATGAATGGTCACAGGACCATGTCGTTCTCCACACTTTTATCAATTTCAGCTTTTCTTTCTTAACAAGGTCTATCCTGTGAGCACTAAACACTTTGTGTTTAACTCTTGTCTCTCAAAGCTAAAAACCATGCAGTCACAGTTGGGTGGCTTCTGAAGGGCATTGGCATGGATTAACGAGGTAGTCTCTGTCTTTGCTGTTTCCAGTTGATTAATGAAAATCTATGTTTCCTCCTGACGTGCTTGTTCCTGTTGAAATGTTAGGTTGTTTTTATATTTACATATCGATTAGTTTCCTTTCATGTTATCTGGAAATTAACTGTAAATAAATACTCCCAGATAACATGAATATTAAATAAATTAATTAAATATTATGTATTATCAAAAGTTTTTTTCTTTTTATAATCTGACAAATGGATAGCACAAACACTACTGCCACTTTCATTTCTTTGCTTTTCTGTTAGACTCTCTGGCTGTTGAGAATATGGTGATACTTTGCGAAAAAAGGGCAATCTGGAAAAGTCCTCCTCTTAAAAGGCAGTCCCTCATCTCTGCAAACTTGAGAGTCTAACTTTCAGTTGGTAACAGGTTTGAAAAGAAATGGCATCATATAAAAACACAGGATAAAAGTTTTCATGTGTTTAGTGGCTGCACGCGGCCTTTCCTGAATAGATGCCTCTTCCAATTATGTTTCTTCCCACTTATTTGAAAAGGTTTAATGTTTCAACCTCTTCAGTATATTTAAAGTTTCAGAATGTTCCTGTGAGCGCCAGTTCCTCTTAGGAGGAGTCTGAAACCATCTCAAGTGTTTTCTAACCTGCTGTGTGAAGGCAAGAAAGCTTTTAATGCATTCCTTCGGAGCTCACACGTGGTGTAGTGGAAGGTTGACTCCATGGGTGAACAAACCAAGTCTGAAAGCCTGGGGTGCAGGACTACAGCACCTCTTGGCTTTTGCTGTTGATGGCTTTTACAGTTACATCACGATTCCTACTTCTGTTTGCCTTGATCTTAAAACATTTACTGTGATTATTAAACAGCGAATTTGTACTTGTTCAGGACCGTGTTACATTTACGAAAAGTACGGAAAGTAATTTTTCAGAATGAAAAGTTGGACTGTTTTTTAAAAAATGCTCTTATTTAAGATCATGCTACATGGGGTGTTTCCCCCCAAATAAATTCACTCTTAGGTTAAATATACAAACCTGTAACTTAGTGCTTTTTTTGGATACACCAGAGAGGCAGACTGGCTCAGTAACTACATCACCAGCTGGCCTTTTCTTCATTGCAGAATTCTTGTGTGACCTTGGGTAGTTATTTAACTTCTGTGTGCTTCCTTTCCCCATCTGTGAAGCAGTGAGAAGAACTCTTCCTAGCAATTACAAATGTCTGAACACAAATACACCAAACATTGTGAGGCCTGTAGATACTACAGTCTAGGTTAAAACAAGGGCACTATTGATCACAAAAAAATATGTACCTTTTAAACAAACAATTTTTTCAATGAATAATCCAAAATGAGGATTGTTTTTATGTATTTAACTGTACAATTGATCTCATTAGACCTAATGAAGTTCATTTTGATATCAGCCTGGAAGTCTGTTTTCCTGTGGGGACACTTGGGTTTAGCCTGCTGAAGTAAAAATTTTTTCTGTGAGAGCAGTTGGAGATATTCTTCTTAATGCCTGTCAAGTGTTTGGTGGCTGGAGGGAGCCGTAACTTTGAATCTGGCTTCTCAGCTTAGTACTTTTTCAGATGTTAGTACCTGTGTTGCCAGGTGGTTTGTACTGTGGGTTGCATGTGTTTCCGTAAGTAACTGGGGAGTGGTTTAAAAAGATGAATTGATGTTCTTAACTACAGACAAATCAAGTGCCAAATGAACGTGCAATAAATTCTCTGTTGCTTTTTGTTTATTGGAAGCTATGTTTACTAATCACAGCAGGTATGGTGAGCATAAAGCTAGACTGTGGAACAGATAAATGAATGACAAATTATTTTAGGCGTTTATACAGCCTGCTGCTAGTTATTTTCAGAGATTTTTCACACAGTGACTATATGCCTAATTTAGGTGAAACAGGATTGAGGTACTTGGGCACTGCAAGTTTCTGCCAGTCAGTGATCTGTATCTTTTAGAACCTGAAAACTTAAAAATACCAACACTGCCTGATTTCCTTATTCATTACCTTATGCAGAGCATTAGAGGGTCTAAAATTCCTAATTCTTTTCCTTATAACACTAAATAACGTTTCCTTCCACACAGAAATCAAGGTTTTGAGAATAAAACGCTGCTTAATCAATGGCCTGGAAATTGTCTCGTTCAATCTACAGTTGATAGGCACAAAGCAGCCCAGGTGCTCTCTTCTTCTACGCTGGGGGAAAGGATGAATAGCAGAGCTTTGGGGCTAATCACAGATACAGCCCATCGATGACAATATTTGGTACAAAACGCAGTGGTAAGAGGCCTGTTTGAGTTTTAATTGTGTTTGTGAAATCCTCTGGCCTTCGTACCTTCACTGCAGTGAAGTCTGATCATTTCCTACTGCCATGGTGATCTTGGAGGACCTTCGAGTGGTGCCTTTTGGATCCCTTTAGTGAACCAAAAGGTCATGAAAGTATTAGACGGTCACTGTTCTTCAGCAGGCTGTACAAAGGCTTAAACAGTCAATAAAGAATCAAGCTTTCTATCGCTACGAACCATTAGAGCCATCTTTAATCACACGTGATAACTCGCAATTAACAGTTTTGTGTCACAAAATTAACATGAAAGTCTTCCTGTAGGATTGCACTACGTCTTCAGCATTGTCCTAACAACAAGTGAAGTGTTACTGACATGCAAGTGTCATGTGAACGAATTCTTACCCCAAATGAAATAGCCTTCCCCACCTGTAATGAAGTATCACCTTCCAGAAATACTTCTGAAACCAGGAGAAGCGTAGAGTAGAGGTGAGGGTGGCGTTGCACGTGATTTTTGGCTCGAATCGGGGGACAGGCTGATCCATGTTGCAAAGTGGCTGGTTTTACAATGACTGTACGCACAGTTTATCTGCGAGCGCAGGCCTAATTTTGGGCACTGACTGGCTTTCTCCCTGCGTGCCCTGCGCTCGTGTTGCAAAGCCCATGTGGGTCGTGCATCTCTCCTGGCTGCCAGCACCCTGCTCCGCAGCCCCTTTCACATCTATTCTGGGAAGAGCCATCTATGTCACTGTGCGCTTGGGGGGTGGCCCAGCCGCGTTTTCTGTCATTTAAAAAGAAGAAAGTAGGCTGTGCTGCATATCCCTGAGGTGTGGATCCTGGGAAGGTGACAGCATAACCTCTGCAGGCTCAGAATTGGGACCCTACAGGATCAGGAACTTGTCTCACATTGGTTTGGGTTACAGGCAGCAGGACCAGGAGGCCAGCCAGGATTTGCTCAGACAGCACATTTTAGGACATACTGTGTTTATTGATGCTTTACTGTATGCTCCTAAGTGCCCTCTGTATACAATAGTAAGAAGAAAAACTGGAGAAACCTCACGCCTAAGAAATATTATCTTTTTTTCTAGTGGTGTGAGATTTATCGGGTAGGTATGCATGCAGGAGGTGTTTTTAGCCTTCTCATCTTTCAAATTCAGAACAGAATAGGCCTGTCTGAGGTTTGTAGGGAGTGGTAGTTGATAATTGCTGCCTTTTTTGCAATGAATTTGGCCAAACTGAAAAATAATAGTTTCACATTGAATTTTAAACCTACTGTATCACCTAAAGGATTTAAAATATTCCCATTTCAACTTCTTATGTAAATTTGTATCGGAGGGGACAAGCTCTGTAACTGCTTTAAATTTTGATTTAAATTTAAAATTTTAATTTTTCAGTTTACTTGAGTCCTGACTAGATCTAGGTCAGCAGTAACATTAGCAACTAAACCAATGGCTTTTCTGGGCATTACAAAGCCATTTTTTGAACGCTAAGACAAAATATCCAGGGTGGGTGAGGGAAAGATTGTAATTTTATTGGAAAAAGTACTGTCTCCTCTGCGGAGCAGGGGCAGCCAGCTGAGGAGAATGAATTAGTCATGGTAGCTGGGTAACATCTCTAACTGTGGCATGCTATAATCTGTGGACACATATATATGCAAATATGAAAGCCGTTAACTAGACAGTTTACAGGACTCCCACATGTCCCACGGGCAGCAGTCTGTTGCACAACTATAACCCTATTCCTTCATCCAGAGGACGGCCGTCCTGGTTGTAACCCGGTAGTTACCTGCCAAGGTAGAAAATAAATGCTGGAGCGAGGCTGCCTGTACCTTCTGGAAATGGTATGAGACAGCCCACAACACATGTCCAACTCCCAGCATGAAAACCTGCTTCAATTCTTCATCGTTCAGCTCTTTGAATATACATTTTGTCTTCGTCCTGATTTACTAAGCTTTTTATACGTTATACCACGCATTAGCACTCGGATATCATCTCTGATTGTGAACCTTAATGTCCTTTCCAATTAAATGTTTTTTTGCATACATTAACCATGCACTCAAACCCCTTTCAGCAGCACCTTTCTGCTCAGCTCACGCTGAGGCGTTTTAAACGCCCCGTTGGGACGGGGTCTGGGCAGCACGTTGCCGTCTGTGCCGTACCACGAGTCTCACCTGCCGCCGGCCGGTGCTCTCTGTGCCCTCAGCATCCCAGTCACTACTCCAGCTCCCAGCTGCTCGCGGCACTCCCAGGTTCCTTGGTGCTATTGTTCAGCTGCGGTAATTACTCATATTGTGTTTGGTTTTCATCTGTTTACTTTAGCCAGTAAATAGCTGATTATTTACTATAGAATTCTCTCCCATGAATAACTGAATACCTTGTAAGTCCTGCTGTTTCAGAACAAACTTAAACCTTTCTCTTTACATACTTTCATCTTATAACAAAGCCACAGACGTGCAAGATAAATTCTTCTGATCCTGGATATGCAACGAGTAAAGAGATTATGGATTAATATTGTTTGATCTGTCTTTAATCCATCTCTTTGAATTTATGTGTATTTTTTATTGAGTACTCAAAAGCGATACTGAAGTGTATGATTATAGGCCAAGAGAAAAGAAAATCAGTGGCAGAATGGAATAGTTATTTCTTCTCTACCACCACCACAAGGAATGAATTATCAGAACTACGTATTCAAGGAGATACAGGTCCCATTTTAGAGCTATTTTCCCTGAAGAGACCTAGATCTCAGGTGCCCTCCTCCTCAGCATCATGTGCTTTCTCTCGCTTCTTTGATTTGTCTGTGCCATATCCCAATTAGTTGTACACAGTTGATTTTATTCGGTGGCCTGAAATGGAGAGTGATTTATTGATTTTGATTCACACTTATAACATCTTAATGAAAGTTTAGCGATTGAAGTGCTACATCTTGTAGGAAGAATGGCAATTTCAAGTTTATGGGCTTTTTTTTCTATTGAGGAGTTTAAAATTTTTAAAAAGGGATAAAAGATTTTAAAAACTTGTCGGACAGAAGCTGCTAGGAATAACTTCCAGCAGCAGCTGAAGTTAGAGCTTTGGGCCTTTTTTTGGTTATATTCAGGGAGGTAATCATGCAGTTTTCCTTCACTTTGTACAAACAGCATGATACATATAGTCTGTTTTAATTTCCCTGTCTTGATGAACAGCATTTCAGTTTTTCATTTACAAATTGCTAGGGCATAGCATGTTGAGTTGTTGGAATAATTGTGGCTTTCAGAAGAAAAGAATAAATGAAAAGAGAATGGCTTTTTAAGACTGCTATTGTGCAGAGACTGTGGGAAGCAACATGACTGTTACAGCCCTTTTTGGTGCATCTATTATAGAAATGCTCACTATTCTTTAATTTGTTGTGCGTTGAATAATCTGACTTGTTAATGCTCAGTAGTACATCAGCCCAAAGAGATGTCACCGCTTGCGACTTGGATATTGCTTTTTAAAATAAAAACGCTCACTGTGTTTGGGTTTTTGTTTGCCACACCTGGAGACATAGATTCCCTGGGAACTCCTGGGGTGTATTTTTCAGCTGCTTAAGTGTGGCATCAAGTGTCTGTCCCATTGCTCCCACCAAGTCAGGTGCGTTCGCCTTCATTGTGTGACGCAGCACTGCATGACGTTTGTTCAAACTATTTATAGACCAGTATTATTTGAGCCACAAAGTTCTGTTTTAAATGACATAGTCGAATGATTTTTTCTCTTTTCCCCTGTCCAACTTCACAGGTAAGGAAGCAATTAAGGCTTTGGGCAATTAGCTGTGAATTAAAGCATGACTCTTCTTAAATTGTTTTTAAGTTACTGTGAATTAAGTTCATCAAGATGAGAAATTCAGCAAGTAACAGCAGAGTTTCATTTTAAAAAGGCTTTTGTTTCCATAGTGGTCAGCCTCTGCAAGACAAAATCAGTGTTATTAGTGCTGCCTGGCACGTGTTTAAACGATCTCTCCAGCTTCATCAACAGTAATTGCTATGATCAATATGCAATTATTGCAAGTAAAACAAGTTCCTAATTAAGTCGGTAAATCAAATAGGTGTCCAGGTTTATTTCTGTCCAGTTTAAATCAGTTTTTCAAGGATTTTTTGCCTATCTTGTACTAAAACAATTATTTTGTGTTTATACATCTACAAAATTATATGGTCTACGTCTGGAATACATATTTACCTAACTCTTTTATTGAAGTCTCTCAAAAAAATTTGGTTTTCCATGCTCCTTTGGGGGCAGACTGAAATACAAAAAACATTTCGGATGTCCTGTTTGAGACATCTGAAGCCCAAGAACATAGTGTCCACAGATTTCGAAGACCTTTTAATTTTATTTTTATTTTAAATGAAGTTGTGGATGCTTTGTATCTTCACATATTAAGCTGAACTGTCTCAAGTTGTTGATCTGCAAAACAGAGATATCAGGAAGTCATCAAAGTTCACTTCCAAAAATTCAGGCTTGTGCCACACACCAGCCATGTCACAGGGGATTGCTGATGTCTGGAGGTGTGAATGGAGGGTTGTGCCTCCTGGCTGCAGCCCTTAGGAAAGACCAATTGGGGTGTCTCCCTCGGCTTTGAGGGGCTGGGGGCTGCAGGGTGGGAGACAGAGGGAACCCCAGCTGTGGGGAGATAGCTGGGGAGCTGCAGGATGTTGCCATGGCCATGGGGCCAGGGATGGCTGGGGCTTTGGTGGCCAGTGTTGGACCCTGGGGCTGTGCAGGGCAGCTCCTCAGGGCCTGGCTCTGAGCACCGCAGGGGTCTGCCTGACCCCGAGTAGGGGCTGGGTTTGCTGGGGGGGTGGGCTACTCGCTGCCGTGGTGGAGGGGGTGCAGGGACAACATGGGGTAACCCAGGCGGATGGGAGCAGCTGCTGCTGCCTCTCCTCTTGCAACTCCTCCTCCTCCATTACGCTGGTCTCAGCTGGCCTTGGCATCTGAGTCCCCCCCCACCCCTTATGGACAGACTGACGATACGAGATTATCCTGTGCTGTGTTGATTTAGGGTATCATAATTGGCACATATAAAGATATCTGCGAGTTATGAATGGAAAACACCCCATGGTATTCTCCATGAATATGGATGTGTAAAGTATTGCATCAACGCAAGCAAATTATCCTGAAAAATGGAGCACTGGCAACAATGCTATTAAGAGAAAATTATACAGGCTTACCCTTTCTGAATAGAAGTGCCCCTAGCAATATCGTTTGTCCAAATTGCAGACTATGCGGTCTAAATTTTAAAAGGCACTTCAGTATTCCTAAACTGAGGAATTATTCATAGCATAATGTACATGTGAACTATTTTTAGAATGTGCAGACTAGAGACCATTCATTTTACATTTACTTGGGGATTTAGACTCTTTTTTATACTGTGTAGCATGGAGTAAGTTCTCTGTTAAAATGTCTTGTCCGCTCAGAGGAGGAGAAACGTAGAAAATACTGTGCCCTGCTGCTGTTTTCAAATCATACAGGTATTTTGTACGTTACAGAAGCACAAAGATACTGCCTTAGTCTACTTAATTAATTTTCTACTTATTATAGGAAAGAAAGACACAACCTTAAAAACCTTAAGGAAAGAATTACAATCTCTGCAGGGGTGCATGGGGCTGAGTGTGGGATATTGCTGCAGTTCGAGTGATTGCCAGTAGATGTTCAAGTCAGATGATAGGTGTCCTTATTGCCTTCATCCCATTTTAAAAGCATATTCATAATGCTTTGATACTTAACATATTACCTGTATTTCCCCTATACAAGCACACAGGACACATTCCCACTGTAAATTCTTTTTTTGGGGCGTGAGGAGTATCTTTTACTCATAGCATAAGATTGCTGGTGGTGAACAGGCTGTGTTGGCAGACCTCGGTGCCCAGAGGCTTAACGCTCAGAGGTGCAATCCACCTTAGAAAACCACCCCTCAGAGGGTATTTTTTTCCGTGAAAGGTTTCAGACAAATTGGTTTACTTCCTTAGAACACACTTGCCACGGAGGCTGCAAAGCTGCTGTCCCCACGCCTGGCAGCTTTGCACAAGCATCAAACCTGGTTTTATATGAGCCTGTAAATGTCACTGAGGAGAAACCCAAGCAAAGCCCAGAAAATATTCAGAGGAAAAGATTTGGTGGAAAAAAATACTTTAAAGAGCTTATTTAGTTTGAAGTAGCTGCAGAGGAATCACTTGAGTGTTTGCTTCATACTTTGCCATTAATATTTATTTGGAGGAGCTGAGAAGGCAGAAAGGGAAAGTGCTTTGGTATCGGTCCATTAGCCTGGAGGTGAGACAGAAGAATACGTGAAAGCGTTTGCTGACCGTGCAAGATGTATCTCTTTCAATAATAGAAATATATTTCTATTTTTGTGCTCTTGAGGGAAACATTTGTGTTAATGGCTTTCACTGCAGCAAAAAGCTGTGACATGGCTTCTGCTCAGCCTAATGACCGATCATCCCCAGGTCTTGGGAGGGCAGGAGCTGGGGAAGAAAGTACCTCGCAACCTTCTCTCTAGTGCCAAACACACGGCTGGATTTATAGCTGAGATCTAACCCCGCCTTAGGGTTACAGATTCAGTGCTGCGTTGAATTCGTGGAAGAATTTGGCTCTTCAAATAGCTTATAATTGATTGCTGGACTGTCTGTTCTTGATGAACGTCATGGCTAATTTGCAGCTAAAGCTGTTGCTTTGAAGACCATTCATATGGATATTTATAGAGTAAACTTTTCTTATATGCATTGACCAGAACTGACTGCTAGATTAAAGCAGAAATTCCTCTTCTCTTTGTTACCTCCAGCATCGTGGCAACAATATCAAATAGGCTCCAGTGATTAGCTTGAAATGAAGTGGGTGCCCTGCTTTATGGTTTTTTGAGGAGAACTATTTCCAGTTCCTATTTTCAGTGGAGGTCTGTCACAAAGTTTCTCGCAGGTCATAAATATAAAATACACCTTGCATTCACAACTGAGTTGTAAGTCTCTGGTGAAGACCAATATATAGTACATTATTAAAGGTGCTTTCAGGAGGTGTACCCATAAAACAGAGTTATGAATAACTGTCCCTTATCTTTCATCTGTGTTTTGCAGGAAAATATGTCTTGTCAAGTTGACTGTGATGAACGAGATTTATTGTACTATACTGAATATACTAATATATAAGAATCTGTACAGTCATGTTCCTAAGGGGGAACAGCTGGAAAACCACAGGCAGCAGAGTATTACCAAAACTTAAAACTCACAAGAGTGTCTTAAAATCTTCACTACAATGATTATATCTCTTTATTTTGGCCTTTTAATTATTATTTAAGTTTCTCTGTTCATTCTTTATGGGTGGCTGCTGAGAGACTGCTATGGTATGCACCTATATATATATAAAAAAAATCAGATTTTGACCTTCTGTGGTAGAGACACCAAGGTTTGTATCATGGGCTGCCCGGATATGTGGAACTTGGATGTAATGCATGAATTTCATGTTAGCATGAGATCACCTTGACCTTGAACTGTCCTATCCCAGGCTCCTTTCCTTCCTCCACCCCTTTCTCAGCTGTGCTGTCACAGCAAGGGAGGGCAGTGCTTCCTGACCCCGTTTTCCCAGCAAGGGAAGAGGTAGATCTGTGCTGAGCTGTATCTGTCCTGGTGCTCTCCTTTCCTCTTCTCTCTCATGCAAACACTTCCCTGCATCCCCTGCCCGCCTCAGCGTTTCTCCTGGCTCCTGAAAATGGAAGGGGAGCATCCCTTTATTGATACAGTTTATGGCAGTTTGCAGTCTAAAATTCAGTGGAGCAGCTATGACAGTTTATACTCAGCAAAAATCTGCCCTTGGGTAGTATTAATAGTGGAGTTTTATATTCATATTAATCAGGCTGACAGCTTCCTCCTGGAAGGACAACTTCCCACTGGAATGGGAGCTGCTGATCAACACGTTTCAGATAGGAAGGTAGGAGTAAATTATTGAGGTTTTAAAGTTTATAAAAAGTGACTTAAAGAAGTGATACTTTTTTTTTTTTCTCTTGGCAAATCGTCAGCGCTCTGCTGTCAGCAATTACGGTGGTAGTTGTCACTAAAAATGCATCTTGCTTGTCTACACCGTAGTGACTAAGCGATACCAGTTTGAAACAGGTCTCTGCTGCTGAAAAGCTTTTCAGGAGGCAAAAGCAGTTGTGAGGCTACAAATTGGGAGATGAAGGAAGAAGTGGGGAGCCTGGCTGAAGCCCGGAGTTCTGCAGGAACCTGCATCTCCTGTTTTGGAGCAAGTGTCATTTCAGCAGTATTTCTCCAAAACTTACAGTCTCCTTGGCACTGATGGTTGGTATTCAGACTGTTGAAAGAGCGTTTTTTAAGTTGTTCAGCCTGTGTGCACACATATTTCATGCCTTACAAGTTCTGTACTACTTGTCCAAGTTGAAGTATAGCTGGATTGTGTTAAGGTACATAACATCGCTCATTTTTCTTGGTGTCATTTTTCCAGGTGGGTACTTGTTTGTGCAGCATAATGTTTGCTTTGCTAGGCTTTCCTTGTTAAATGGACTCTTCAAAAGTGCTGCTTTGCCTCCTATAAGAGGATGCAGGTGAAAGCAGCACACCTCAGGGGGTGAGTTTTGCAATACCCTACAATTTTGGAGGGATTTTGGTTGAAAAATCTCATCAGGGATGATAGAAAGTTGCACAGTTTGCCTTTATCCATCTGGATGGTGTTGCATTTTGGCTAGGTAATTGGTAATGTTTTCCATCCTGAGGCTTGACATGGTGGACCCATATCAATAATTAGTGTAAAGCTAAGGACCGAGGTTATGAAGCTGATTTAATTTGTATGCATATCTTGAATAGTGAGATAATAAAACCCAATGTCAAACTTGCACTGATAAAGAATTTATTAAATACATCATATTAATGTGGATTTATTATGGATGTGAATTGTATATACAAGGTTTCTCATTTTTATTTTCAGTGTACTGACTTCAGCAACTGTACTTAAGCCCATTATTTTGTTTTTCCAGTGATAATGTTGCATGGTCTCCGTAAATGTATTTGTGTAGATTAAAGCCTATCAGTGCATAATGTTTCTCTTGGTCCCATCAAAGACATGTACAGTGCAAGACATAAATATTGATAGTACATAGTCATTGCAAAAAAATTGACAAATGCAGCAAAGAAAATTGTCCTTCTCCGAGTGATTCTGGCAACAGTTAAGAATGAATGTTGTTCTTGGGATAACAATTCATGTCTTCTCTGTGCCATTGCCAGGCTTCAGATTTGCATCAGCCTGCAATGATAACAGAATATCAAGCCTCCAAAAAAATACAATAACCCCCGCCCAAAACTTACCCAAACAAATCATCTCCTTTTTACTACTACTGTTGTGTCAAAAACAACAAAGCAAGCTGTTTGGGTTTCTCGTAATAAAAAAGAAAGAAGAGCATCTTCCTGTATTTCCTTCTCTAGCCTCTCTGGAAATGGTTGTTCATCATTTATCTTTAAACAGTTTTTTCTTTTCTCTGATTTGACTTTTTAGTTTAAAGAGTTGACAGCTTTTGAAAGATAAATTTTGTTGCAGTGTATGTCAAGCAAGAACTTGTGTAGTACTTGCCTAGTAGTATATATGCTAAATATATTATTTATATGTATGTTATAATATATATAGAAAGTGTGTGTGTATATTATAGCATATGTCGTTTGTACTGATGTAACGTTGTCCTCAACATTCAAAGTATTACTTTAGATTGCCAGTCTTGAGTAAATGTAAATGGTACAAGCAACTTTTATGACATTTTTGGTAGAACTACTGTATGTCAGAGATTCTGAGAGCATCATCACTTCGCTGGCACTAAGGGGTGCGGCGTCACTATCAGGAGCACCTCTAAGAGGTCATTTCTGAGCCTGTTTGCAGTAACCTGCCTGCAGCCTGGGTGGCCAAACGCCGCTGTCAGTGCTTGTGAGCCGATAGATGGAGAAATCCCACCCTCGTGGTGGGAAACTCCCGACGCAATGGCTTCACCTGTGCTTTAGCTCTGCTCCGCATGCACCATTTTAGTCTCTTTTTTGGCGTTTCTGGAGCAGAGATCAGTGCTTTCTGGATGCAGTAGGAATGGCCATGACCTAGAGCGAGGGAGCTGCTGAATCCAGGGTTGATCATGCTTGGAACTACAGCCCAGACTTCTTCAATTTTTTGTTTGCTCCATCTTCTGAGTGATTTTACAGAGGGGAAAATTTCATTTCTGTTTTTTAAACATTGCATTGCAAAAGTAGCACTAGCGAAGTAGCAGGCTGCTATAGTAGATCTAAGCGTGGCAAAAAGATGCAAGCTGTTCTTGTCTACTGAAATGCCTTAATGTTAGGTTCTTCCTTAATCTAGGAAATCTGAGACTCATGTTAATGCAGCAGTCTTACTGCAGGGAATGCTAAATCAAAACAACAACAACAAAAAAAAGCAACAGAAAAAATCTTCTTTTCACTGTGCTGTAATTATTTTGTATTAAATGGAGATAACATACATGAAGTTAGCATCTACAAAAACACTTGAGGTTAGACTTGAGTCAACCCAGACACAGCAAACCTTTTGCCGTAGACTGGTTTCACAGTCTGCATCCATCCTGCTGCAACATCATTTTCAGGTTTCGTTTTGGGATTTCCAGGCAATAACAGAGTAGCATTATTGTTTGATTTCGGTACATTCTGCTTGGTGTCCTGGCTCTGTTGTTCTTTGGCAGAACTTGCATAGCTCTCCTGACTTGGGCTAGGCTTTGTCCACCCGCTGGCCGGCCGCGCGGCCGCCCTGCTCGCTCAACCAACTGCCTCTTGCTCATGGGCAGGCCACTGGCCAGCAGCAGACATGGAAGAAGGTCTCTGCTACCAGCTCTCCCTCCCAGACATTTCTTTTTAACTTTCAAAGCAGAGCTGTTATCACAGTTTTGGAATAAAATTCCAAAATGGGCTTCAGAAAGCCAGGACACAATTTTACCCGTTACTCTGATGTGTAAATCAATTTCATCGTAGCTAAAAAAGGATGACAGCGTGACCAGGAGGCAACTGGAGTTTCTTTAGCATGAAGGATTTCTGAAGTGGAAACAAATCTTGCAGGTTTTTAAAAATAATTCTGTATGTTAGCAGCAGCTGACATAATAGTTACACAGTCAATTCTTTGCTCCACACGGGCAGCACTTTTCCAGAGTATCCACAGCATAGTCTTTGGTCTCTGTTTATTCATACTTAGAAATATTGCTTATACATTCAAAATAGTTCTATATTCGTACATGTTTTTGCATCCACATCGGAAGCAAAGATTACATCTGAAATTCAAATCTTAACTATTACAGCATCCTTCAGTTCTGCACTAAGGTTTTCGTTATGTTTCTGAAATTTATTTATTAAATGTTTATGCCATTGTAAATTTAGGGAAAAAAACCTGCCGTGAGCCACAAGTCAGCAGCAATTCGGCCACTTTAGCTTTAGTCAAGACTAGAACCCCCCACGATTAATCGTTTTTATGTGTTGTACCTTATATGCTCAATGGATTGCAACTGCGAAAGAGGTATATGCACTCACAAATACAGCGAGTGTAGGAAAATGCCATTAAACCTGCTATTTTGCTTTAAATGTTTTAAGGTTGTTGATAAAAGCACACACTCAAGCAGTGTTAGAAGAATGTTCTTAAGGCTATAATCCCCTAAACTCAAAAATACTGGAGTTAAGTTTCCCATCCTTGTAGCTTGTACCACGCTTCCCCCGTACGCTCAGTTTCTGTGCTATTCATGCTATTACCTGTAGCTTTAGATTTAATTTGTATCTTCTTTTTTTTTTTTTTCCCCCCGGTGGCAGTTTAAGGTACAGTGTGATGCTAATTTTGCGTTAACAGCAGAAAAAAATAATTTCATCTGATTAAATTAAAATTCATGGCTGTGATTTTATCTTCAGCTCCCCGCTCCTGAAGGAGACGTGTTCAGTTGCCGATCTGCTGAAGGCAGGAGGGAGGATGTCTGAGGACGGTGATGGGAGAGTGTTGTGCCCTTGTCTTTCTCCTCCCAAGAGGAAATCTCTAAGTAGAGATGCTCTCCCTTCGCAAGTCACAGTCTGTTTCCCTGCTTTGCCTCGGGTTCAGCCTTTAGGTGTGCCAGTAAAGTAAACGGTAACACTAACCTTTGCATAAAGTAAGTAATACCTGTGCCAAGCCGTTTGTATTTTAATTTCCATAATACTAGTGATTTAACTTCCGTTCCCTCTGGTACATAAAACTAGTTTTGGGTTAGATGTAAACAATAGTTACGCCGCTGTTGTTTCCCTTCTATAATAGCTCTTATTTAATGAAGTGGAGAATAAGTAATAAATACCAGCTGTTTGTAGATCTGCCTGCTGGAAGCAGAAGAAGGTGTAATTGCTTTTTAGTACATTAGTGTCATCATTCCTGTGATTAGCCAGGAGCTGGTCTGAGATGTTCATAACGTGACCAGAATCAATACCTGCATCATCATCATCATCACCAAACATGCGTCTCCGCTGCTCTGAGGAGCTTCCTTAGGTCCAGACTTGACTTTGCCTCTTTCTCAAGATTTTAATCGAACTTGGAACCCAGTAACCAAGAACTCAGAATTAAACAGCTATTTCATTTAAGCAAGTCTGGACTTCTAATAAATTCAAAATCCTTTTTCTGCAGTCTCTTCATTAAATTTTAACTTGTGCAGTCTTTTTCTAGAAGGGCTTTGAGCAGGATTTTCCCTTTGCTGGGAAAAATTACATTTCTCTGTAGATGCTGTGGTTTGTGGTATATTTAAGAATGATGTTACATGGGTTCTAAAACGGATGACTATCATTATATTTATTGGATTAACCTCTGAACTTTCTAGCCTTAAAAATACCTCAAAACATCAGACATGAAGCAGACAGCATTTTTTGTTTTATAGCCACAGTTTGAGTATAATTTACTTCATTTGTCATCTTCTGTAATTATTTTTCCAACGCTACATCTACCGCAGAGACAATATGTGAATTTCAATAAGCTGTGGAAAGCTGTTCATGAAGGGAATAACAATTTAGACATGTGGAGGCAGTTACTTGCATTCATTTATTTTTAAATAGAAGTTTCTTTATCCTTCTTATTTTCATCCTTTATTATTAATAATGTTGTGGCTTTTCCCAAAATACTGCCATGGTGTATGTGACTTCTGTTGACGGCTGTTGCTTGGAGGGCAATTTCTTTCAATTAGTGTGAATTAGCTAAAACAGTTTAAAATAACAAGGAAGTAATTTAAGCTGCTAACCTGAGTTGAAAGCTGGTTTGCCCCTCATCACATGCATTATAACTGAAATGAAGAACAAACCTCTTTTCCAGTGCAGCAAACCATAAATATATTAAGAGCCTGCTCGGTAATAGAATGCCAATGGGACTTTAGTCTTAAGTATTGACCCGTACCGATAGTTTTCTGCTGTGTTATTTAGTAATTTCTTACTCAGCTTGCCATTATTACACAGGTTACAGTTTTATACTTCTGAATTCTCTGAAGCTTTTTGCTGTAAAACACGGGAAGCAGCCTGTATGTGAGACCTTCTCATAACTGCTTTTAATTTTCTTTGTTCTGTCCTTTCGGTTGCAGACTTGATGGCTTTTACACAGCAATAAAGTCAGTAAACACAGTGCTTACATCGGGTATCTTGCTCCAGCATGAGCCTTCTAAAAATCTCTGAGGGATCACAGGTCCCCTTGTTTGAAGGAGGCCAACAACTCCACATCTCCTGTCAGAGTCACAGCTGATGCCCCGTTGTCCTCCACCAGATCTCCAGACTTGCAGATCCCCAGCAGCACCTGCAAAAGCCTGAGGTTTTTGTGCAAACCAGCGAGATCTTTCCTCTCTGGTTGAATCAGGTTCAACCATTCTGGTTGAATCCTTGCAAAAGGAGGTTGAATCCTTTTTCTCCTGCTCATTTTGAAGGCCGTGCCGTGGAGAGTGCTGTCAGGAGGGCTGCAGTCTGGCTCACTGCTTTTGTTGCTGCACGTCATCTACCTGTTCCTTAAGATCTCCCAGCCCCGCTGCTGAGCCAGGTTGTTCTTACATCTCCTCCTTTCATTTTCCTTTGTTGGTTGTTCAAGTGCAGCGAGTTAACCGGCTGTGCCTTTATCTGTTCTTCTATGCAGTGACCTTCGTAACTGCACCAGATGACTTCTTCTTCACTTAGTCATAAATCATTTCATATTCTGTTATCAGATTTTTCTCTTCTTTTTTTTTTTTTCCTAGCACAGTGTTTTATTTTATAGCTGTCAGCAGTTATTTGAAGTATACCAATGTCACTACCCCTGAAATCCTTTCAGTTAGTGAGATAACTATTTCTTAACACCTGCTGATCTCTTCATATATATATATATATATATATATATATATATATATATACACACACACACATCTCACTATCTAGATACATCTCCCCTGTTTAAGATCTCTGTTGACTGGTTCTTTATTTGCGAGAAACGCAACAACTCTTGTATTAGCACTGGCCTACTGAACATTTGTTATATATTTGGACTTTGCTGTTCTTGTCCTTCATGAAGGAGAGACAGTGGTTAGTTGAGATGAGCTTTGTGAAGGCACTGTACTAGTAGGAAAGTGTGTATCCAGATGTATATTCTGTGCAGGTATATATACTCTGTACAGGCTATAGCTGGCGTACTCTCTCTCCACTCTCCTAGTTCTTTCCCACTGAGATTCGCTAAAGAAATATGTGATTTCTTCTTATGCTGCTCTCTCTGTAAAGAATATTTTTCCAGTCCCACATGACTAAGCTGCACTCCTGCTCACTTTCAGGCCCTTTGGGCAAACTTGCTTTTCTGTGTGTGTTTCTTCACATATTCTTCCAAATCCTTGAGGTTGCACTGAAAAGAAAATAAAAATAACTTGTATATATGGTTCACTTAAGTTGGTTTTCCTTCATATTGCTTTCATCTTGTGCTATATGTTGGACATTGTAATTGTAACATACAATGCAATTAAGAAATAATAGTTTATTAAAACACACAATTGTGTGTATTCTGGATGTAGTCAATAAATTAGCATCTGAAAAAGTACCAAAGAGCAACCTGGTGTTTCAGTCCAGCTAATTCTCATTTGGAGACTTTCATGGACAAAACTAACACGACCAATAATGACAAAAACATTTAAGTGTTACAGATAGATACAGAAATATGAGGACTCTTCCTAAAAGCTGGCAAGTCCCTTCCTAGTAAATACTGTTATTAGAAATCCTCTTCATTATGGGATATTTGGATTCAGTGGCAAGGGAAATGAAGCTGAACAGAACACTTCTTAGTGCTCACAGAGATGTTGTAGGATGAGGAGCGACAGAGACAATGTGGGATTTATGAAGACAGAACCACAGGTTCCATCATAATAAGAGGCAGTGAAGAACTTATTAATGCAGAATGAAATTAAGACAGAATTGATATTTGCCACTGCTGTCTTACAGAAATAAATTGGGAAACACTTTCAAAATTTTTCCGGAGAGAAATAAATTAGATGGGAGATTTCAGGCAAACAACCAAACAAACTTGCATGTTAGCCTGATTGGCAGCCCGAGATGCTCTTCATCAGAAAGTATCTTAAATTCTCAGGAAAGGCCAAGCTGAGTAGGAGAAGGGCAAGAGGGAGGCAGGGAAGGAGGTAAAGTTTGTGAAACTAATTAATGTGTAGCATGTAAATGCGTTTTCCTTTAGTTATGCAGATTTAGAACTCACTATTTACACATACATTTTTTTCTGCATTTTTTGGCAGTCAGTTTTATAACTCTATTGAGATACTGAAGCTGAGAGTCGTGCTGTCTCTCCTGGATGGCACTACTGATGGCTGTGGGTACGCTACTCCTCTGGTTGTGTGATGCCTCAGGATTAGCCCCTTACCAAGCCACTCTTCTGACTAAAGATCCCGTGCTAGTCCTTCATTTTTCCACGCTTAGCTTTCAGTCAGATCACTCAGCTGATCCAAACACAGGCCTTAGCCATTTTTTTTTGCTGCCTGTAATGTAAGCGACGTGGGAATGCGTGCCTGGTGGTGGGAGAGAGCAGGACTGTCCCTTTTGATGATAACTTGCTGTTAAATCAAGCTTATCTTGCATCTGTGTGGAAAAAAAGCGTGGCGAAGAAGCCTTTTTGCTGCCTCAACAAAAGCGTGGCCATGGGGCTTTTCTTGGAGTTGACGTTTTATCAGTTGCAAATGCAGAGGTGGTCACACTTCTGTCTTCCCACCTCCCTTCTTCCCCCAAACCACCTGCATTTTAAGGGGTTCTTGGGTTTGTAATCACTTGTGGCTTGTTCTTTTCCAGTCTTATATCAACGTTGCTTGCTTTTTTCAGGGTATGCACTGCATTCTTCCCAAGGTCCCAGCCATGTCTCTGCATACTTGTAGACCGTTGATGTCAGTGGGACTGTGAAAACCTACCAGAGCGTGGATTTTGGACCAGGAATGGTTTTTACCCCGGTCATGGGTTGAATGTTATTCCAACTTTTACTCTGTCAGCTACCATGAAAAGCATGTGTTCTGAACATCAGGCACTGCTATTTGTTCCAGGATACAATAATTCCATTTCCAAATACAAAATAGACAAACATCCTGTCCGCTTCTGTGATGAACACTACTTCCAAAAACAGTCCCTTAAGACAATACTAAAAGGGATACATCAAAGAGGAACCTTGTAAAAAATTTTCTCCCCATCTAAATTAAACCTGCAAACAAAGCCCTGGATAGGATGTTGCTATTAATAATGTTTTGTGTTGCTTCCTTGTTGACAGAGAATCTGTAAACTTAGGGGGGTTTTATCTATTTATAAAGCATTTTCTGTTCCAGCAGTTCAAATACAGTGCATTTTCTTTTGATTTATGAATTATCGTTAAGGTAGACAGACTTAACTGCTTTCTGTTCCTTCAGTTCGGCATCTACCTGCTTCAGCCTGCATACATGCAGTTGTGAAAGAATTAATTAAATTATGCTGCCCATAATTATTACGCTATCCCCTGGAATGTGATACCTCTAGGAATGTTCCAAAGACTATATCTAAAGCTATATGTATATTAGCCCCCAAATTGTGTTTTTATTTGTTTATTGTATTCCATGCAGGACAATTAGATTGTTTCCTCCATTTATTGAGGTTTTGTCAGATATTTTGCTCTGTTCAGACCATTGCTCTGTAGCTGGCCATAATCAATATTCTTTCAGTTACAAGGGTTTTTTAATTCTAGCCACTACATCTTTTCCCAGGAAACTTTTATGCAAACAGGGGCTAGTTTAAGTACACATCCTTGGTTTTGTCTTTCTGTGACCTGATTGGGCTCTTTAATTCTTCAGAATGAGGCAAACCAGCAATAAAGCTCCAAGCAGGGTTTTACGCTGCAACATATAATGATGCCACATAGCCTTCAGGTGGGCCAAAATATTTTAAAATCCTAAATAGTTCTTTGAAGTATTTATTCCAGTCAGAAGAGGCAGTGGGATCAGCACAAAATATATTTTATTTATGCCAGAGGTACAAAGTCGAGGCTTTCTTTCGCAGATACACAGCTACTGTGACTTTTGCAGAGATTTAGGCCTGAAAGTGGGAATTCTTTGATTTATTCCAGCTACTTACCCATTCCTCAGAAAAATCACTTTTTAGTTTCTTCATTGGCTTGTTTGTTTGCTGCAAAAGAACAGTGCTGCAAAGTGGCCACTGCTAAGGACATGACATTATTTATGTGTATTAATACAAAACGCCATTGTACAGATTTCTAGTTGTCATCCCGTTTGTTTAGTTTCCACTGCTGGGCTCTGTGGGGATACTGGTGGTCTTGTTGCACCAGGAGAAACCTGTCTCATTCCTTCTTTCAGTTTCCCGTGATGCAGAAACTTTGGCCACAGAGCCAGAGCAGGGTTTGCCTATGCTGGGTTTCCCCTGTGTCACCTGGGATTGCTGGAGTTGATCAAGAGATACCAAAAAATATGGGAAGGTTCAACAAAGTTATGGAAATAATTAAGGGAAAGTTTTTGCTTTTCTTCTTTATGGTTATAACATTTGTTATTTTATTAAAAATTCAAAATGCCAAATCTGACATATGTTTTTATGCTAGACACCTTTAATGAAAAGGAAAACAGTCACAGGACTGCTGCAGAGCCAAGCATTAAAGATGTGATTTACCCTGAATTCCCTGTCATATTTATGCCTCAAGTAATTTTCTAGATGGAGACTCAGATAAAGTTGCATGGAAATAATTTCATTAGTCCCTTTCAAAGTTAAAGTAAGTGTTAGTCCTTTTAGAAAGAAACAATCTGTATGTTATTTTGGCAATATTTGGTAAGAGAATAACGGAGCACAGATTTTTCATGTGATTGATTTCATTACAAAAAAGTACATGATGCTAAACTACTAAGAGACATGATTTGAATGAATAGGTTTCTAACTTGGTTTTTAAGTGAAAGTCAGATTATTTCTTGGACACCTAACTGAAAATATTTTAACAGCTTTTTTCCTTGACTCTGTAGTTACATATTTTATTTTACATCATGACTGTGATCTGTCGCACTGGGAAAGGCTAATACCTGCCACTGATAAAAAAGCACAGGAATCAGCAATGAAAAGCCAGAAAATAGCTAGCAGGTCCATGGGCCCTCCTTGTGGACGTGCCACGCTGGAGTTTCTGAGGTTGAACTGACTCTTGGGTCCTGTCAGCATCACACTTTCTGTTGGACTCTTTTTGGCGGGGTGAAGGAAAGGGAAGGCTGACGTGTACAATGTCTGCGGGGGTCACAGCGCCCAGGAGAAGGCAGGGTGTATGTCCGTACTGCTCCACGCTCTCTGTAGTATCATCCCAGCCCTTGATGAGGCTGAGCTGGACAAGCAGCTCCAGTAAGAGTGTTTCTGAAGTTTCCTTCTATGTCCAGAGCCATCACCTGTGCCCTCTAACGTGTTGGGCACTTCTGGGTGGCTGGACTTGGATTCGGGATGGGTGAGACTTGATTTCAGCTGATGACAGCTCATGCATGTGGACCCTCTCCTCAACTTTTAGGTGACAGTCCTCAGTTCATGAGACAGTTCTGGTGGGAAGGTGCCATCAGGGAGGAGAGACAAAAGGTCTCTCTTGTTGAAGGCATCTGTCAAGCATGTACCAGCCTTTCCTTTCTTTCTAGTCATCCCCCACTGCCTCTCTAAGCTGGAGTCTGTGTTCAGCTTAACCGTGGTCCATATGCAGTCATGTCGGTTTAGCCCATGGGCCGTGATGCCATTTCTCTTGCCCCTGAGGAGCTGAAGTTCTTTAGGGGACTGGCTGAACTGTTCCTGCTTATAAACCTGTTTTTTCAATTGAATCAGAACCTGGAGCTCAGTCCTGGGACCGTTTCTGAGTCTCACCAGTCTATCCCTTGTCTTACATCTACCCGTAACAGCCTTTTCTATCAAGTACATCTTGCTGATGTGTATAAAGTCCCATCTTTGGGGGAAATGATTTTAAGGAATTTTAATACCACCCCAGTCAGATTACCTAAATGTGGTATTTGAAGAATCACAGTTTGGTTTTCAGATACAGCTGTTACTGTTCTATTTCTTCAGTGTGTTTAGTATACTATCTAGCATATCACATAGCCTGCCACAGAAAATCTGTAAAATAGATTTTAATACTCAAACTGTCTCGTTATGCAAAAAATTTACAGTGGGAAGACAAAGTTGAGTAACACCATGTCTAGGCTGTGTTGAAAAGTTGAGCCCATAAATTTTACGTTGTTAAGGAGTTTAAGGAGAATCCAGCTAGATGCTTTAATAACTAGATGCCAAATAACTGAAAGCTGAGGGAGGAATAAAAGTGGGAAAGCTGTGCAAAAAGGCCAAGGGCAAGAGCATGGCAATGAGAAGTAAAAATAGCAGGAAAAAGACCATACTGCTACCAAAAAAATAGCCTGTAGTTCCTCGTGTGTATGTGAAATTTGAATAATGACCAAAATAACCTTCATGGAAGAAAAATCTTACAAGCTCTCCAAAACACCTATGTATGGATGTAGGTCATGAAGTGTCTCCTTGTGAAATAGCTATTTACCTAGTGGAATAAAATCAAGCCAAATCCAATTTTGTTTTGTTATTGCTGGGATTAAAAATTTCACTTTTAAGTCATTTAATCTACAGTTCTTTCAAAATATAATCTCTCATAATTATGTCTAATGAAAACATTCATTACATAATTTTGTGTTTGAGTTAATTCATCCCCTTTGATTTCTACCTTATTTCCAAGCAGTAGGGTTTGTTGCAGAACTTTGGAAAAACAGATTTTGTTAAAACAGAATGGTTTTTTAAGTGTCAGGAAATGTCAAGCATTTTATCATCATTTCCTACAGTCATTACTCTTGCAGATTCAATTTACCAGTTCACTAAAATTCTCTTTTTGAAAATATTGCATCTACGTGTAGGGGAAAGTGAGTTTATGGACTCAGAAATTGAGAGAAGAAGTAGCCCTGATTAAATTTTGTGGGTTTTTTGCTTGTATGTTTTGTTCTGACATTTTGTAGAGCCTCTTAGGTGGGAAATGAAATGCAATGTTCCCTTAAAGCATCGCTTTTGCCTACAAAAGCAACACGTGCGTTCAGTTTGGCACATCAGATTGATTTGCTCTCAGATACAGGCATTTTAATTCTAGGATATTTCTGCTTTTATATATAAGTATCTGTAGCTCTTTAAGGTAAGGCTCATTCTCAGTATTTATTTTGGAGGAGATTTTCTCCTTTCTATAATGGGATGGGTTAAAAATAGCCAAGATTCAATCAAAAGGCCAAGCAAGGCAGACTAATCTGGTTTTGAACTACTGAGCTGGCATATATACCGAGAGGGGGATTGGCACTGGGCTTTTTATGATGCTTTGCAATTGGCAAAGCTACCTTTAACTGCAAGCTTCTTTTTGAGTGAAGTCCAGCTTAGCGCTCTTATCAGTACTCATCCAAACCAAATAAGCTTTTCTCAGAAAACAGGAATCGATAGACTCTTAAGTTTATGTAGTGATTTAATACCTGTCAGGGTGCTGAATAATGCCAAAGCCTGAGGATTTGCCTGCAGAAGCCTCCCCGAAGTTGGTGATACTCTTAACAGCAGCATTAACTTCTAATCTATGGTTTTCTTTCTCTTTGGGGAAACACGGTGACGTTCTGTATGTAGCTGCAGCCTGGCGCATCGATCTTTGGATACCCATCTCGCTGAAGGGCATTGGGATGAAGGAGCATTGAGAAGTCCGGCGTGTCCATGTTTGGGCAATTGATGATGTTCTCTGCTTTACAGAATGCTTCAAGCACCTCTAACTTCCTTTAACCTCTTCATCAAAGCTGTCTTTGAACAAATCTCTTAAAAGTTATCTTTTCTGTAACACGCTTTTTGGTGGTTGGGCTTCCCCTTTGTCTTCCCTTTTCGTCCCTGCGTATACTTTCTCCCTAAGTAATCTCATTATTCTTTGGCTGCAGCACTATACCAGTATGCTGGCTCCAAAATTGGTTTCTCAGTCTTCTACACACTGTGTGTTCTGCCAGGTTTTTTTTTCCCCCAACATTTCCTGTTGGTATTTTATTTGTCTCTATTTAGATTAGTTTCTGTCACACCCACAACATTCCCAAATCCTGTTTTATCCTTTTTTTGCTCAGTATTGGCAACATTTCTTTCAACCATACTCGCGATACTGGGATTCTTTCAGATGTTGTTTTCTCATTCTCTGTTTGTGTCCCAACTTTAGTCGCCAAGAAACAGCCCACTTTTTGGTGCAGAAAGCCTTGACTCCAGCAATTTCCTGTTCTAAATTATTTTCTCACATTTTTGTCCTGATCTGTTGAGACACTTCAAGTAGCGTTTTTTTCCGCTCTGCTCTTCTTTTTGGTTTTGCCGCAGTTCATCCCTTTTGTATGTGCTTCTGCTCAAAATAGAGTTTATAGTGGCACTGGCAGAGAAGCCATATTGCAGTGGCATTTTGAACGGCTGGAAATAAAGCTAGATGGTAGCGTGAAGGGGGATGCAGTAGTTGAGATCGTGCAGTGCCTGGAAGGAATGTGTTACCTAGGTGGGCTTGAAAAGAACTGCATCTTTAGATGATGTGCTGGAAGAATGGGGAAGGTTTAGACATGGGTTAGTTATCAAGTATAGTGAACAGAGCTAAGTCAGAGATAACACCTTGGATAGATACATCCTCCTAAGAATAATACCGGGGCTGTCCTGGTTTCTGGGATAAGAGGGTGAGAGGACTTACGGGAGAAGATTGAGCTGTGCTTCCACTGCTTTATCTTGCATCACTGTGTGAATATTCCCAAGTAAATGTTAAAGCTGTCTGACCTGGATTTTAGTTCAGAAAGCTCTGGAGAGCCAAGGTAGATTGGCAGGTCATCAGCATGAAGATTACAGCTGATTCTGTTTCTCTGAGTGGGGCTCGGCCATGATCCTTGCCTTGGACACCCATTATGAAACTTTCACGGAAAATAACAGGTGGGATGGGAATAATTCTGTGAAAAAAGATCCAGATGGAATAATTAGCAGCAGGGAAAAAAAGAAAAAGAAGAGTGGCATTAACTCAGGCAACATTTCAAGAAAGCCACACTATCAGTGATGGTAAAGTTACTGACAGTGATGTGGACGGAGGTGTCTAGAAACGTGTCGGTAGAGACCTCGGCCCGTGTGACCTTCTCTGAGAGTCATCCTCAGTTATGCTGCTGATCTGCCTCTTTTGTTCTGGGCTTTGTTTTCTCTGATGACACCTGCAGGTTTTGAAATTTTACCTGGAAATACATGGGTTTGTTCGTGCCTCTCAGCAAATCTGTTTCTGTTCTGTGCAGCCTGTACAGAGTTTCTTCTGCCTCAAATCATACCAGACACGGTACAAGCTTGGATGTAGGGTCGAAGTACAAGGAACGTGTTGGTTTAATACGAGGATTCTGCAGGGGGAAAAAAAGCTGTTTATTTTACAAGACTTAGAAGTATATAGCAGCAAGGAAATGCACTGCAGGAGAGGTGGGATTTGTAAGTCCTTGGGGCAGCGGATGGCATTCGTTGCACGTTCAGTGCACAGTGCTGTATGTCCCTCTGGTAGCAGTCCAGACTGAGTTAGTGGAGCCTATTTGTGGCACATAGGTCCAGCTCGGAGTGCTTTAAGCTATTATGTCTCCCATCAGTTGTGTGGCATAGAAAAAACAACAGAGGGGAGAATAGTGCTTGTGCAGGTGGAGTACAGGTAATGAAGAGGGAGGAGAGGGAAACCCAGAGTTCATCTGTCCTCGGTGGGGAAATACTGAAGTTAGGGCACAGCACCAGGCTGAAAGACAGAGCACAGCATCTTACCAAAGAGACCAAGTGCCTAAGAGTTTTGGGGGGGGGGGGGAAAAGTGCAGAAAATAATCAATCAAAAACTGAGTGACAGCAAAAGAAAGATTTGCTACCAGCCTTTTTTGCTGAGAAAATAATCTTGATCTCACCAGCTTCCAACTATGTACCTCAGAGGCTGTCAGCTAACTGAATCAGAAAAACATGAGTAATTTATTCACAAGAGGCAGGTATCTCAATGAATTTTTGAAAGCGAAGGCTGTAGGATAAGCTGTTTGTTAGCCATGTTAATCTGGTTCGCAGGGAACAGCCGTATTATACTTTGCTGTTGCTTTTGTTGAAAATCTGAGCAATATTATTCTTCCCACAAGATGCGTTATGTGCTGGAGTGCTGAAAAGTGATGATGCAAAAGATGATGCATGTTCCCTGGAGTGAAGGATGCACAACTCTTCCTGAGCTAAGGACTGCAGGGCGTGCACAACACGCTTTGTAAGAGTAACTCCACTGCAAATAAGCCTGGAAGGAACTTCTCCATCAGCTGTGGCCCTGCACGGAGCCGTGGGGTGATGGTTATGAGTTGGGGGGCTGACTTCTTCGTTCTTCTACCGGTGTGCTGCGCAACCTTGGTCAAAACATTCCTTTTTTCTGTGTCTGAGATTTCCTTTCTGTGGATAGGACACACAAGGGTGGTGATGGCTCATTTGTCATCAGTCGAGGTTTCAACAGACTTAATATATGCCAGGCACGTCGAAAGCAGTTCTCCAGATGTACCCAGGGGGAAGAGTTTGGGTTCATGTGCCCGAGGTCGATGGGTTAAAGCACCGGTCCAGGCCCTGGGACACTGCCAGCACTTGCCGTTCTGCAAAACAGCAATCTCCCCACAAAATAAAAACACAACCAGCCTTTCTGATATATTGGGTTTCTCTGAATTTCAAATCTGTTTTTCTTTAGAAATGTTGGCTCAGGTTTGCTTAAATTTCTGTTTAAACTCCTGGAAGTGAAAGGTTGAATATTTTTGGGAACTTTCCAAAATGTTAAGCTCTGTTGCATAAGTTGCTTCGCTACATACTCCTGATAAAAAGGTATATGTTTTTTGTCGTCTCGAGGCTCGCCGTGAAATCTGAAAACTTCAGGCTGTGTCCCTTTAATATACAAACACACTAAGCAATACAAAAGGCTTAAAATCAAAGCTGTGCTGTTATCTCTTCAGACCAGGAGCTTTTTCAAGGAGGTTCTAACGCAGAAGGAGAATAACTTCCAGTTACCTCTTTGAAGTTTTTTTTTAGTGTGGTATCATGGCCATTTAATCCGTGCTGTGGCTGCTCTTAAAAACAGTAAGAAATTGCTAAGTGAAGCAGTACGGAAAAGAAGCTGTTTGAACATTTCATCAGTCTCTCTTGATAGAGTCTGCTGGTTCTGTCCCAGTATGGAGTAAACCTGGTCACGGCTGTAACTTCAAGTCCGATGCTGCTGCAGTGTCCCAGTTAGGTGTAACACAGTGTGAGGATGTATACAGATATAAAAAACTACTCAAGTGATGACTGCAACAGATTCTTTAATGTTATCCTAAGACTCAGAGCGTGCATTAAGAGGCAGTGGAGTGGCAGCATGTCCCTGGCAGAGGTCTCATCTTGCTGCTTGCTCACTTCTGTAAATTGGTGTATCATGAAGTTACTTTTCTCCCCTTACGTAAATGCATTCATGGTTGCATTGCAATTATTTTGCTCATGTTTGAGGGTTTGGGGGTTTTTTGCCTGTGCATGTTTGGTTCTCTACTTTTGTGTTTGGTGGTTTTGTTCCGCAGTGGCATTAAACCCTGGCAGCTAATGCAGGGAAGGAGGTGTTTGCTGAAACACTGCATCCTAATCCCAGCCACAGGGTTTCAGCAACAAGTCACTTGGCTGAATAATTTCCTTGTTTAGCCCCCCTTTCTCCATCTATTCAATGATGAAAATAGCCAGAAATCTACTTGACCTGCCTTGTTAATAAGTGTGATTAACAACCCCTTGTCCTAATGAGCTAGAGAAACAAAAATGCTGTGTACTGTCATGTTTAATTAAACTGTGTTTCAGGAAACTAATTTAAATCGTAACTTACATTTCCCTGGAATTGGTTTCATTTTTCCTTTTCTGACTTCATTCCCCTTTACTTACTGTTCTTCCTTTAACTTGTATCCCTTTGTCCTTTTTTCCTATGTCTGTCTCTTTCCTCCTTATTTTCCCTTCTTTTTTACTTTGGTGTGATTTGGCCCGTCAGGAACTTAAGTGATGTGAATGATGCAGAAATACCTCCAGAGGCAGATGCTTCCTTTGCTGCCTCCACGAACATGTGCAGGCAAAGCCCTGGAGCACGGCGGAGATCCGGGGTGGGTAATAGGAGCTGAGGGATGTGCATTAAGGGCAGACACTCCTCAAAGAAAACAAGGGAAGAACTTGGCCCTCAGCTTGAGGGTAAGGTTGAAAAAGGAGGTGGAAAGCCCCAGAGGCTTCTCCTGAACTCTGCATCTCCGCTGGTGGTCCACTGCCTCTGCAGATGCCCCGTGAGAAGGCACCAAAGGTGAAGCCGCTGCGAACAGCCTCGTGGCTCTGCTCTGGTGCTGTTGCAGCCCTGGGGCGTGATGCGCCTCCGGCCCAAGCTGCCCCACCTCGCTCTGCACGCTTTGCTTTCCAACCCGGTGCCAGCTTCTCTCCGTGGGCAGGTGCTGCCCGTTCCACGCGTGGGCTCTGTGCACGCATCTACCAAGAGCATTAGCTGGTCCCCACGTCCTTATAGGCAGTAGGGCTCAGTAAGCAACGAGAAATTCTTATTTTGTTCCTTAACTATGTACATTTTTAGAGGGAAGAAAGAATAACATCCAGGCATCGGTGTTTATCCTAACTGGAGGCCTGATTTATGCCTCTCCTTCTCTCAAGGGTACTGCTCTCAGTGTTTATGTAGTGAAATGGCACTAGAAAATGAACATGCTTTGGAAACTATTTATGGATTCGAATTGGCTGCTTTTCTATTTAATGAAGTCCCTGTCTTTGAGTCTGTGCCATTTAATTAAGTGGTTTACATAATTACTATCTATCATCAATTCTGTCCACTTTGGAAGGTTTGTGTTTTCTTACTGAAGAAGGTGTTTTATTTAATGCTGCTTTGTAAGTCCCTCAACTTGGGAGACAAAACAGCATGCAGAAATGCAGAATCCAAAGTAAAAAGACTTTCTGTAGCAGGGTGGACTGAGATCTTGCTAAGACCATTCTTTTTCCCCTCAGTTACCAATGTACCGAAAATTTATCTTATTCCTCCTCTTTTTAGGAGCTACGATCCGTTTTCTGTGTCAATACTGACAATATCTGTGTGCTCTTGGCAGAATACCTAGCCTGGCTCTTTCTTTGCTGTAATCCTGTAGATATTTAGGGTTTATGAAAGGTCTGTTGTTCTTTACACGCAGGTAGTCCCTCTTCATGCCCTCAACAGCTCCTTTGTGTCATGTCATTCATAGTAGTGAGTCACTAAAGCATCTCTTGCTTCAAGAGCCTTCTCTTCATCCTTACCAGTTTTCCCCGTTAATGTATGTTGTTCATCAGAAGGAAAGTTTCCTTCTCAGAAGCAGTTACTTTGGTGACAGAGTAGAGATTTTGGAGTAACCTGGTTCTCCAAGAGAGTTTGTGAGTGACATCTTCCTTCTGCCCAAACGGACATCCCTATGTGGAAGACTCGGCTCCAGTTTTTCAACTTGACCTTAGCTTTGGTAAACTGAGACAGATCCTTTCTTCTCCTGCCATCACTTTTGAGGGTTTTTTAATTGTTTTCCTCTTTTATTGTTTTTTTCTTAAACCCTCTTGATTCTCAAATAAGAGCATAAGAGCTAGAGAGTTTTCCATTAACAATTCCATAATAACATTACTACAATCAATCATTGTTATTCCTCTATTTATACATCTCAGGATTCCAGTAGCCTTTTCAAACACTATGTTGTACCATAATCTTATGTTTCAGCTGCTTATCACCCACATGATCACAAAGTCTGATGGGCAAGAAAAATCTTTTTTCCTGGCAGACTGGTGTTACAGTAGCGCACACAGAGAGGAAACAAAAGTTTGCTTTATTCTTGAAAGACATTGGATTAGTTTTACATAAACTGTGAATGCGGCGCTTTCCTCACTGGCTCCCAGCTCATTATTTGCAACGTGGGTCAGTACAGTGGCCTTTTCAAATCTGAAGCAAGGAGAGGACCTAAGCAAAAGAACCATAATTGCATTTAAACAGAGCTCATTGAATCTCAAAGCCATTATCTTCACAAATTTTAATTTCCATATACATGGCTAAAGGAAAATGTCATCAGGCCCCTGTGGTAAATTGTTTAAAGGACTACGCAGCCACATTTTCCTCATTAACTGTTTGTGTGCAGGGTTTGTTCCAGCTTTGGAAGAGACAGCGGGGGACTCCGGTAAATACGGCCGGAACAAATCACAGTTGTGTCATCTATTCATTAATCCCTCCAGCTCCTCCGAGCGAACGGCACAGCAGAACTGCTTGGATTAACCCCGGGGCTCTGCAGCTTCACATACTTTCTTTCTCGCACTGAAGTGGTTTATCTTGATTCTTATCTCCGCATCACAGCATTGAATGCAACATGGGGCTAATTATTAATGTGATTTCTTAATAGAGAATTTTTATAAGGTCACTCGTAAGAGAAATAGGGACCCAAATGAAAGCTTAAGAATTGTTTCCAGCATTAGACTCATCCCATTTACTATAAGCCTTATCAGGACAGGACTTAGCTGTTGGACTCCAGGGGACAACATCTGGTCAGAGCTCCAGAACAGAAGTAGGTGATGTGCTGCCTGCTGCTGCTGCAGTGTTTTGGCTGTGCTGGGTCTCTAGTGTGGTGATGTGCAACTGATTTATGACTCTGGAAGGCAAAATAATAGTACTTTATATGTCGACACTCCACAGTTATTTGAAAACTCATGTTCGTTTTCTACTTGCTAAGCTTTGGCTGAGCTCATTCGGGAGTGCTGGGCTCAGTATTGGGAAAAGGAGCAACAGGAGCCTTGCCAGGTACCCTAGTTCTTGGGGGAAAATATGCCCAGAACAGCAGGGTGAGAACCACAGTGCTTCCTCTCTTCTTTTAAGTCCATTAAAAAAACCCCTTATACATTTGCTTTTTAGAATGAACCATACCTGTCTTCCACACACAGTTCTAAAATCATAATGCAGAAGGGCAGGACCTTGTGCCGTGACCTAAACCCCGAGGAGTGACCTACAGATCAGTGCCTGTGCACCTGCCTTTCTGCATGAGAGCCTGTAAATACAGAACAGCTCTGTACGAGCCATCTGTACAAATCATTTCAGCTACAAGTCATGGTCAGGACTGCAGCGAGCCTCGGTCTACCAGGAGGCAAACAGATGGTGGGTAGCAAAGGACACAGCAATACCGGTACATTTCTGTGCTGGGCATCGTGGGAGATGCAGATTCCCAGCTGTATGTGAGGCATCCTGTGTGCTGGTCTCGTCAGCCATCCCCTGGCAGCAACGCCTCGCTCCGTCACAGACATCCCAGTAAGTAGGAGCGCCCCGCGTTCGCAGTCCCCCGCTCTGCAGGCCCGAGGTGGTAGTGAGCTGAAGGTATTTAAGGAAACGTTTGCCAAAACTGTGACTTCTTCATGTGGGAAAAGCAATGTCTTGTTCCTTAACTTTGTTCTCTAGAGGCATTAAATTACTTAGACTTTTTTTTTTTTTTTTTCAGAATAAGTATCTAAAATAGAATACAGGTTTCTGACCAGATGGTTGAATTTTGGTAAAATTTGAAGCGGGTGAAAATAGAGTCTTTTTGGTTTCCTGCATAACAAACTAATTCTTAGAGCTTTTCAGTCCAGACCGCATCTTTCTAGTTCTTGTGATGATAGCTGCTTGGCAGAAAGTGATGTCTCTAAATCAGGAGAGACCATTTAGACTAAAATATTCCACTATACTCACTCTTTTTTTGCTTGGAGGGAGAGAACAATGGCAAAGAAGGAAGAATGCTGCTTGCTATTTAATTGAGTCTAATAGACTATAAATACATTTTTCCCTCAACTAAAGTAGCAGAAAGGCTTCTGGTAAAACTGACTCTTCATAAACCATCTTGTATCCCACTGCTATTTGTAAAAGCATCTGCGCAGAAGCACCTGTAGAAATCCCCTGGAGTAGTTTTAAGGCACTTTAATTGCTGATGAAGGCTTTCATTTCATGATCGGCATTGACGCAAGGTTACAATCACCAAGTTTTAAACATCATTTTCTTGGGGCTTGCACAAAATTGCAATCGTTTTGCAAAACTGGGGTTTTTTTCACCTTCTGTGTTGAACTTCACAAGCTCAGTAGAATATGAAATGCAGTATTTTTCTTTATCAAAAAATACTTGAAGCCTAGCTTGCCAAATGAGCAGTTCAATAGTCTTGTAAAGTTAGTTGTTTTTATGACATTTCAACCATTATTTTCAGTGTTATTTCTCTTTCACTTCTGCTTTTTTATGCCAATATAAAAAAATGATCCCCCATTGCTTAGATTTGATTACAGTAATATAAGAAAATGTTTCAGTTCATCCCGGTTGGGTGAAATTTTTCTGGCAGGTCTTCAGCAATTGCAATCCCTGCTGGTATAGGCATTTATATTTAGTAATCACTTGTGACCATAAATTGTAATTTGGGACCTAGATTTTTCTGCACTGTTAACTGGTAATGGACAAGTATTTCCATGCATTTTTAAACCTTTTTTAACATTTCCTAATTTCATATTCAGCTCATCTCTGTTAATAGTTACAAGCAATTAGCATAAAAATTGGGTTAACTCTTGACATTTATTTTTTTTCAGTAATTCATTCAAACATATTTTGCTTTGTTCCATTAGCTAAATCATGCCTTTTGGCAAATAGAGATGTTAGTTTCATATGCCAAATACTAATGTCCTTTACATATGGCTCTGTGGATGTGGTAGTCATAATTATTGCTTGTCTTTTGTGTCTGTGCTTGTGCATCTCCCAGGATTTATGAAATACATCACCTTTACAATAAGCTTCAGCTTGCTATTTGTTAAAACTAACAGGAGCGTTATAAAAGAAGTGCTTTATCTGTGGCTAATTTTCAGTTTAATTTACCCACTAATCTTAATTCTTCAAAAAAGGGCTTGAATAATAACTGGCTTCCTAGCACAATTAAGATTCAGAGTTTGTGTCTGTGCATATGCAATTTAAGTGCTAATGCGTTTTCCTTTTACTAGAGTAATAACTCCTCTTATTCTCATTACTCTTAATATATTTACTAAATATTTTTTTGGTGCATATATGCGGTTGTCTAAACAACCAGAATAAATATTCTGATTGTATTAGCCATCCTGTTGAATTCTCTAGAAATAATTTTACAGAGTCACAGAGGGCTGAGGTTGGAGGTGTCTCTGGGGACCATCCAGTCCAACTGATGCTGGAGATGGGGCAGCTGGAGCAGATTTGCTCAAGAACGTGTCCACTTGGGCTTCGACTGTCTCCAAGGATGGAGACTCCACAATCTTTCTGGGCAACCTGCCTCAGTGTTTGACCACCCTCACCGTAAGAACAGTTTTTTCTTGGTTTTAAACAGAATTTCCTCTGTTTCATTGTGTGCCTCTTGGCCATTCACTGGGCACTGCTGAGAGGAACCTGGCTCTGTCATTTGTGTCTGTACACAGGGGTAAGATCCCCCCGAGCCTTGTCTTTGTTGGACTGAACAGTCCCAGCTCTCTTAGCCCCTCCTTCCATGACAGATGCTTCAGTCCCTTGTCATCTTTGTGGTCTCACTCCAGTATATCCCTGTCTCTGATGTACTGGAGAGCCCAGCACTAGACCCAGCTCTCCAGATGCATCTCACCAGCGCTGGGCAGAGAGGAAGGATCACCCCTTGACCTGCTGGCAAGGCTCTGCCTAATGCAGCCCACTGTGCCATCAGCCCTCATTGCTGCTAGGGCCTATTTCAGAATCACAGAATCATCTAGGTTGGAAAAGACCTTGAAGATCATCTAGTCCAACCATTAACCTAACCTTAACTATTAATAAATTAACTAAAAAATTAATAAATTAACTATTCCTGGCTCATAGTCAGCTTATTGTCCACCAGGAGCTCCAGGTCCTTATTCAAGCAGCTTTCCAGCTGGTTGGCCCCCAGTATGTACTGGTGCATGAAGTTGTTCCTTCCCAGGAGCAGGACTTCGCAGTTCCTTTTGTTGAACTTCATGAGGTTCCTGTTGGCCCATTTCTCCAGCACGTCCAGGTCCCTCTAAGTGGTAGCATGACCATCTGGTGCGTTAAGTGCTCCTCCTAGTTTTCTATCATTGCGAAGTTGCCGAGGGTGCGCTCCGTCCCATCATCCAGGATCAGTAATGAGAATATACTTGATTTCCTTGCGAGTAGGATTCCACTTCATGGCTGTATGAATTGAAACATTTGATTGTTTTCATCAGTAATTCTCATGGCGGTTAGCCAAAACTGGCAGGAGGAACCTGTGTTTTGACTTTATGCACGTGTTATTTTGAATACTTTTAAATTTATAAGGTATATATTAAAGGGATTAATCTTGGCTTGTGTGATAGACTTCAGGATAACTATAAATAGAAATTGTTGAGTGAGTATATTCATAAGGAGAACCATCCTGGCTCTTGTAGGGATGTGACTTAATAATTTCATTAAAGATTGGAGAAGTAATGAATAATGATGTTTGATTAACTATCCAGAGAAATTTTAACTCGTTTGTTGGGTGGTTGCATGCAAGTAACATGCATTTCAGTAAAATCAACTGTAAGTCTGTATGACTAATACTGCACCATGTAGGTCATAAAAGAAGATTCAGGGGCTACATGAGCTGTACATAAGATCTCAAGGCAATGGTGAGCTGATAAGCATAATGCAAATGGTTAATAAAAGTAAGGAGGGGGTTTTGGTATTAGTCAGTCTTCCTCCATGGTGTGTTGCCTTGCTGTGATGATTACCCCTAAAGAACAAAGTTGGAAAATAGGAGTGTTCAAAGAAGAACCATATAAATGCTTGAAAAGATGAGAAAAGATGCATGATAATGTGACATGTAATAATGTGCCATTCAATGAGCTCCATCTATTGAGTTTATCAATGAGAAGATAATGGGGTGATTTGAACCATTTGCATGTATTTACATGAGAAAGAGGAATGTAGGTGAGCAGACATTTTACTTGATTCAGTGGCTGAAAGTCATAGATAATAGCAGATTCAGATTGGAAATAATGTGAACATTTTCTGTGGTATGTGAATTTATCCTCTAACAGTAAGGATAATTAACTTCCAAGGGCTATGGAAGATTCTCTGTCTCTGAAACAGTCGCATATTTTTCAAAATGACTTACTCATTCAGACAACGAGACAGGGAAGTCCTATGGTCCTGATGCAAGATGCCAGACAAGATATTCATAATGCTCCCTCTTGCCTTGATAAAATTAATCTTTTAATTAGATGTCCAGATTCCAGAGCACTCCTTGTAGCTCTGCCAATTGCAGTGAAATCTCTTGACAAACCAGTCTCTGTGCTTTGTTTCTTTCCTCATCTGTCGAATGAGTTGACTGCTTGGCTATATCACATGGAGCATATTTGTGTTAATTTTAATTAATTAGTTAAAATTAGTTATTTAAGAAAATGACTTGTACAAGTATTTCACCAATCACTCCCTCACTGGAAGATGAAAAATAATTGTTTTGTATTTAGTCTCACCTCTTCCGATCCATGTCCTAGATTAACGAGTACCGTGCCAACGTTCGTGTGTACGCTCACTGCAATGTCACACATTTCTATATGACTAATGTTGGGGGGAGTGGGAGGGAGAACAGAACATGTAATTTTTCCATTACAAATTTTGTTGTCTTACTTGCTTCCCATTCTAGGACATTTAAATAAGCCTATTTAAGAAGTGAGTGACAAGTGCTGTCTTAAGGAAGAAACTAAAATGCATAATTTAAAGCCATAAATCGTCATCATTTTTTATTTTTATCCTTTGTGTTTGGTGATATGGTTATGTGGATTGCTTGTAGCCATAAATCCACATATAGACTGTGTCAGAGAAGATCAAGTTCTCTGTGCTCAAAGCATGAAGTCAGAGCAAAGCTCCACAACAGATGGCCTTTTCTTTCCATTTCATGGACACCAGTTCTCACTGGGCAATTCATTATTTTCTACAGTTGAAGCAGCTGTGGATTACTGTAATTATGGATTTAATATATCTCTGACAATGCAGCGTGAATACTAATTTGAACTTTATACATCTCCTTGGAATCAGGTTAATTTTCTCATTATTATATAGCTTCTGATGAACTAAAGATGTTTGTCAGGCTAATATTTTTCCTGCTATGGAAATAAATTGTGCATGGATTGCAAAATAATAGTGGCGGCTTTGGTGTTCAGTCTTGCTGAAAGGCCTGGGAGAGAATTTTTGAGTTCTCCAAATGTTTTCAGATATGCTTTTGCTAATAACCTTATTTTAAATGGGGAGTTTTGTTTTCCTAGGATACATATTGATCAGTAGTAAATTATTTAGTTTAATATTTATTCTGGAGAAAAAAAGACACTTTTTAATAGAAATAATAGGCTAAATGTACCAGAAGTTTGTATTATAGGAAAACTCTATTAACGGGTTTCTGTGGAATGTTTATTCTTTGCCTTAGAGGGCAAAATGTTTGTCTTGGTGCCATTTGTAGATCTTGTCTTATCCTCTTGAGAGTAGATTATGTTTTGCTATCATATGTTTTCCTTTTGAATAACTATTCATAGCTTCAAGTCCTTATTCCAAGAGGTTTGTCTCAGCAAAATCCCACTGACTTCAGTGGAGTTATTCGTGGTTCATGCTGATGAAGGAGAGACATCTGATCCTAAATGCCGAGTGTGAGATATGAGAGCCAGGGCTGATGTACATATATTTCTCTGAAATCAGTTGAAGTGGCACATGTGGGCCTGGAGGCAGAATTTTTGTAACTACTTCAATCAACACCAGCCTTTCCTGCACTGCAGTGTGAATAGGTTGAGAAGGTGGTTTGTCTGCAGTAAGTTCAGCTCTCAGGGAGGCAGGAACCCAAAGAATATTCTTTAACCCTTCCCTTCCTATAGTAAGCAGCCAACAGAGCATCAAGATGCCAAGAAATGATTCTTGAAATGACAGTAAAATGGGAACAAATACTCACTCCCTACACTGCACTGCATTTGAAAACGGTGCATGAAAAAATTTGAAAAAAATGGCTGGGCCGGGGGAATGTGCTTATTGAAGTTGTTCTGTGTCACCCTTGGAAGCAGGGTCATCTCTACAAGAATGAAGTGGGTGAGGGGGAGATTGACTCTCAGGTTATTTAATCTGAGATGTGATTTCTTCAATCTAGCAATCTGATTATATAGATATGTGTAAATACATACGTTTTGTACTGTACTTTTTTGAAGTAAACAGGAAAGCCTTATAGCATTGCTACCAAAAAAAAAAAAAAAAATCATTAACGGACTCTCTGGAATACATTTCTTGTCCACAACCTTATCCTGCCATGGTTTTTACCACCCTATTGGGAGATATCTAGTAAGTGAAGTGCACTTTTCCTAGAATAATGAATTGTGTGGGTGGTTTTTGGTTTGTTTGTTGTTTGTTTGGTTTTTTTTTTTTTAAAGATGTGAGTCCCAGAAACCTGTATATAAAAGTCTTTCTGCTAAGGAGTGCTAGTCTGAAATGTGGAATGTGAAATTCCAAATGGGATCACTAGATATATCAAATAGCACCTCTAGCTGAAATCTCTTCCATGTTGAAATGACTGAGCTGTGAATGAAGGTTGGCTGGTGGCAGTGACAGACAATGCCACCCCGCGTCCGCTCCCCGGGAGCACCAAACACACGTGTTGGGTTCAAGGCAACTCTGGAGATGCACCTTAATCTTGGAAGATTCTCTGAAATGCTTCATCTGTGTGGGATTCAGCATCCTAATTTACATGGAAAGGTTTTTTTCTGGGATCCCCTAAGGGTTAAGGGAGTAGCATGAAAGATTTGTCTGTGCAGCTGATGTGATCAGTGGTACTGAGACTTCTAAGCACAGGCGTGTTTGCTGGAACGAGCCAGGGAGCGTTTGCTCCCCAGACTGCAGTTGAGAGGAACAGAATTAGCAGGTCTCCTCACACCCTCAGAGAACCATTTTGCTTGCTGTGCCTTACGAACCTTTCATGTGAGTAGAAATCATTTGATCTTTTGTCCCATTTTTTAAGCATCAAAGTTAAACTGACTAGTCTGTAATTCTGTTTCTCTCCCTTTATACTATTTTAAAAGTAGCCCTGACATTTGCCCTTTCCAAATAGCGTCTCGCCATCCTCTGTGAATTTTCAGAGACAGAGGTCGTTAAAGAGATTGTTTCAGCCCATTACCTATGTATACCTGAATGAATTTCATCTGGCCCAGCCAGCTGGAAAATATCTAATCTTTATAAGCGCTTTCCAACATGTTCTTTCCCTATTCTGTCTTGAGATTTTGGTTATTTGCCTCTGATATTAGCTGCCAGTTGAATGCAGCAAGGTAAAGATAGTGAGTACTATAGCAAAAAAAAGACATTAAATACTTCAGCTTTTATGGCATCATCTGTCAATAGCTTTTCTACTCTGCTGAGCAGCAGAGCAGCATTTTGCCTGGGATTTTTCTTACTACAAATGCACTTGTAGAACCTTTTCTTGCTACCTTTGCTAACTCCAAGTCACTTTTTTCTTTAGTCTTCGTTTGTTTCTCAGTGTTAGTTATTCTTTTACACTCACTCACGTGGTATTCTGACTGGTATATCTGTCCTTCTTGAGTTTGAGATCACTGAGCAGCTTATGATTTAGGCTAATTCCTAGGGTTTTTCTTTTGGGATAGTTTTCACTCACATAATTTCTATCAGAAAATGTTTGCTCCTCATACCTTCTCTTCTCCTTTGACTTGCAGCTGTTGGGCCTTTTGTACTGTCAGGCCTCAGAGATCTTTAAGTGTCTTTCCTTTGAAGTCCTTTGTCTTTAGTATGTTGTTTTTTCCCTACAGAATTGTCTCCTTCATGCAAGTTGTCTTTTGCCTTCCTTATCTTAGGGAGCTTCTCAGTGCTGGAGCATCCTGCGGCCAAACTGTGGTCTTTGCTACTCTCACTAACATACTCCAGGGTTGCTGGACAACCTGTGCTCTGGGATAAATATATTTCCTATAACATATCTGAGTAGTTGCAGTACTTCACTACATCTTGTGCTTTGTTGGCTATTCCAGTTCCTGGTTAAAAAAACCCAACATCTCTATTTTTCAGGCAGTGTCTGGCGGACCTGCGCTATGGTAGTGCCTTCTGCTTCTCTTTTTTATCTAATGACTCTCAGCAGGTGTCTCCCTTTTCCAGACTGGACCTAGAAGAGAAAATACTCTCTTGATGTGCAGGGGACTTCTTTATTTCTATAGCCTCCTTTCTCAGTAAGTTATATCATCTGTATTAAGTCTCGTTTTGTGAATTATTTACTGAGCCTCTCTTATTGCTCAATTATATTGTAGTTTTGATACTGTACTAATTTTCTTCCAGCTCCTTTTGTGTATTCCCCACACTTATAGAGATGTCTGTTAGGGTCCACAGATCAATCCCACTTTATTCTTCATTGCACTTCCTTCCCATGAGATTATCACGGCCAACACCATCTTCCGTGGGGTTTACAGCCATGTTCATTTGTTGTACCCACCTCAGGGTTTTATTTGTCAAACTCACTTGATCCTACTTAAAAAAATATTTCCCTGAGGTAAACCAGGAGGTGAACAAAGTTGAAATTCCTCTTTTTCATAAGGTGAACTTTGTTCCTGCCCAGCAGTTCGTGGTGTGTCATCTCTGAAGAAGGAAACTTGTCATAGTGACCCACATGTCTTGGGAGGGGAGAGAAATGTGTGAAAAGGAGAGGCAGCAAGGAGTGATAGAGGAATCTTGGTGTGTTTTTAAATCCTTCACTGGTGTATGTGATACACCAGCAATACCACACTCTTAAATGGATCCTGTATTTTCCCTTAGTCTCTAAATGTTTGCAGTACCCGGGCAGAGAGAATGAATTGTCTCAAGAATACTAAGACCGTACATTTGTGGTTTCCCTCCTCTCCCTGTAAATCACAGTAGTCAGTGCAGCGTGCGGGTCTGAGGCAATAAAATCTCTATTCTCCATTTTTAAAATTGGAAATCTGTGTTTATAAATAATGGCCGTTCCCGCTAATTAGATCCTTCAGTTGCTTTATGTGCCAGTGTTCTGATCGCTGTTCCCATAGCTCTTGTTCTCAGTGCTCGTAATTTTCACAGGGTCATGGAGCTGCTTAACACTTGCTGTCTTAATTAACACATTTTGTCATTGAGCACTCGGGTCACTTCTGGCACGTTCACACGCGTGCCCATGCAGGTGGATCTCCTCTGCGTGCAGGCATTGGCGTGGAGAGACACATTGGGGAGCCAGCCCTGATGGCTCTGCCATCCTGCTCCTCCTGCCCAGCCCCACCACGTGGCGAAGAGCAAACGCATTCCCAGGGCACTGCCACTCGGAGAGGGGTTTCCACTGACTGGTGCTTATCAGCCAGCAACACAATTTAAGGAGACCTGCTTGAGTGTCTCAAGTGCCAGAAATACGCAAGGACCCTGCATTTGCTCTGGTGAAAACCTGAATTTTAAAGGTCAGGTGGGTCATGTTGAGCTGTAGCTTCCTGCAGAACATGATGAGGATGAGTGGAGGTATGGTAGTTTTCCACATGCCAAATAATCTACTGTGTGTTGAAAGCCTTTCCAAAATTACCAGTATAGCTGTAAGGAGATGGCTTCATCATATCACCACTTGACTTTTGAAGTAGCTTCATAAAGAAGCCTTTAATTAGCCATTTTAGACCTTTACTTCCCCACATACAAAGGAGGTCCCAGAAGGATTCACTTGAGGAAAACAGAGCAAATTTTAGCAGGCAGTTAGCATAATGTATAAAAAGAAGATTTACTTTGGATATGTGTTTCTCATCAATGAAAAGATGTGTTGAAATTTGGTGGTTACGGAAGGATGCTGGCTGCATTTGAGGTTCAGGTTACCACATAGTTGAGGGAATTCGGCATTTCTTGATGTGATTTTTACATAGGGAGGTTATTTTAGTGAATAAAGAAAAATGTGATTTTTTTGTGAATAAGCTCTGCAAGTATATTTCATTGTCTGTAGATATTTTTAAATTTATTCTATATGTATGAAATATTAGTTTTCCCTGGTAGGATGAAATACCCTAAAGTCAATTAAGGTATTGAAGTCAATCCTTCTTTTAATTCGGAGAAGGGTACTTCAAACTGAAAACAGGTTCACAGGGGATGCTGCCGTTTCAATTTTATAAAAGAAATTGATAAATTCCTGCCAGAAAATAGGAGGTTATTGTGGCGGAGAGAGGTAACAGCTCAGCAGTGTGCATTTCTGTAACGTTGTGGTTTCGAAGCAGTGATCTGTGGGAAGGTGCCTGGGAAGGTTCTTTGCATTTCTCACTTCTGCAGTGCCTACAGCTCCAAGTTGCTTTCTCAGAGGGGTGATGATGAGGAAGACTGACCAGCAAATGTTGTACAATTAGTTGTACCTACAACTAATGGCTGAGGTCAGATGTTTTCCAGGAGCAGCTATGTTTGTAATTCCTTCTTGCAGCAGTAAGAGGGGGCCGTAGGGAGGAAAAGAGGATAAAGCTATTTTGAAGCCTCAAAGTAATGAAATGGTTTTTTTCCCCTAACTTCTGCCTGTGGCACGAATACGTCTATTAATGAAAACAGTTTCCATGAGAGCAGGGGGAGCCCAGCTCTGGCAGGGGAGGGGTGGTGGGATGCTCTGCCAGCAGGCAGCTGGGGAGCAGCGTCCCAGCACACGGGTCTCTGGGCTGCAGTGTGCCCCCAAACCCCTAAGGGGGAGGCACGTGGGGGGAGTTTCTGATCTACTCAGAGGTTGAATATTGTGGTCTGTGCGGTGGGAATTGAGGTAAGATGGAAGAGTGCATTTCCGGAAAATGGTGGAAGTTTTTCTTTTCAAAATGTTGTTTAATTTTTATTCACCCAGTACAGTTAGCCTCTTGGTTTCTTTAATAGCAAACCCGTGCATAAACACATGCACTCACACCCTCATGCTTTTTCTTTTTTTAATATTCCAGGTACTGGAAGTGACTTTTTAAAACCAAGATAAAATTACTTTTGCACTGAATAGAATATAGTACTGTCTGTCTGATCGCTGCAGCGCAGCTAGGAGTGTAATTATTCAGCGGTGGCTGATCACCTTTCTTGCTAGAAGAGGAGTTTGTATCGGTTTCACCATCGCTTTGCAGTTTAAATCTTTAATGACATCTAGACATAATCTGAACGGTAGCAGCCGAAGCGGGAGTGTTGTGGTTTGCTTCTCACTGAGAGGGAAACCCCCCCCACCTGTGAGATCACACTTGAAATCGGTGTAATCCTTGGCCTCGATGCCTGTGGAAAAACTTGGCGATGGGGTTGCACGTGGCCCGTGATGGCTGTCCCTCACGCCAACCACGGCTGATGGTCCCGATGGTTTTCCCATCTGCTTGTACCCATCTGTCTCTTGATTTTCACTTGGCCTGCAAGAACTTTAGGACAGGGTGGGTATTTTTCCTTAAGTGTTTACAGCCAGTCGTATACAAATATTCTCTCGGCTGGCGCAAGACATATTTCAGAAAATTAATATGTATAAATTCTTCTTTTGTTTTCTTTACAATTGCTGCCTTAGGGAGAGCACAAAAATACCTCCCGCAGAGTAAAACCTCTTCTCAAAGGAAACATTAAACACCAGCTTGGACTAAAATAATTAGTATACAGTGTATCTGTTGGCCTTCCCTTGAAAGAAAACCGCTATTAAAATGTAACATTAAATAAACTGTACTCCTGTAGAGCGTTTGTGTAGTTTTTCTAGAATAATTTCATTCATCTCACATGACTTAGCTTGCAGAAAGATTGAACACAACTTCAGTGATGTTTTACGGTTGCGATTTAATCAGCAATTGACTTTGGAAAACTAAATATAAACCCAGGAAGAGCCTGTTGCTGAGTAGAGGTAACTTCTGGTCAGCTCCGGGCCTGAAATAATACACCTTTGTTATCATTTATTTCTCTTTTTGGTCCTGAGGTTGGCAGGAAAGCTGGGCACTGGGGCAGCAGCCTGGGCTGCATCTTCCTTTCCCATTTGTATCGGAGATGGAAAGCAAACAACAAAAAAAAAACAAAAAAAAAAAAACCAAACCCAAACCCATGCCAGAACGAGGGACTCCCTTATAGTGGGGAGTGTAATACTCGCAGGAGAGGGCTGCTAATGCTTAAAAACCAGAAAGTTAATTTGTGTTTGGATCTCACCAAGGTGTCTGAGCCCAAGCCCCAAGGGAGGGAGCTGTTCCAGTGGTGGCAGGGGTCCTGGGGGGACCGATGCTCTTATTTTTACCATTTACATTTTTGCACAAAGCTCCGTAGCATCGGTACAACCATGCCACCTTGTGTTAATTTCTGTTTCCTTATGGCCTTGAGCAGTCAGAGAAAAAAACATAAAAGAATTTTCTGTGTGTGGATGCGTGTGTATATATGTGTGTCATTTTCTAGTGCTGTTAAAATGTTCACTTCTATCTCCCTGTCCAATCCTGATTGTGTATCAATAGCAGGTGAAGTGACTCTGTCACTTTGTGCTTTACAATTTGGAATAAATTAGAATTTAGAATTCAGTTATATTTTCAAAGGATGTTAACAATGAAGAAGTTGAGCTGTTGTGGTATGTATGTGTCTAGTCCAGCATGGGTAACTCTTTCTGGACTGCCATAAACTCTCTGCTGAAGAGTGGATTATGCCTCAGCTCGGGAGAATTTGGTCCATTATAACCCCAATTCCTGGAAGTTTTGGGTGTGCAGGAGTCATTCTGCCAGAAAAATCACCTGTGGATTTTGCACCATGGAATTAGTAGCATTAAGATTGTTTTATTGTGAGGAGTTACATTTGAGAATGCTTTAAATTAAAAAAAATAAAATGGCTACGGATATGCATAAAGCTTTTCAAAAGAACATGTATTAATTAAACCTTTGCCTCTTTTCTACATAGTCAGCAGCAGAGTATGTGAAGTCCCGTCTGCCTGAAGTCCTGAAACAACATCTTCAAGATTACGAGAAGGACAAGGAGAACAGTGTGTTGTCTTACCAAACAATCCTGGAACAGCAGATTTTGTCAATTGATCGAGAAATGCTGGAAAAATTGACTGTATCCTATGATGAAGCAGGTATATTTGTGTTTCTTTCTAAGTTACATTTTACTGAACAAAAAATTGCCTGCTTTCAGTCTTTCTCCCAACTACTAGTGCTTGTGCTGGCGAATTGAACTTTGCTCTCAAAGGTGTGAGGTGACTCAGTGAAATATTTCTGCCTCCCAAAATCAAGTTGAGATAGAAAATTTTCCACTTCAGTGATTGAATACTAACTAGCTGAAAGGACAGTTATTTTTCTAACAGCGCTTTATCCTTTGCGCTGATGTTGACTGATCTAGCTGTGCCTCTTTATTGTCCCTGCAAGCGGTGCAACCTGGTTTCTGTTGTTTTCTCCTTCATTGCTAACTTTTTTTTTTTTTTGGCTTACTTAGCTAAGAGGGTACTGGATAGCCACAGAATCTGATTTTTAAATGTGACATGATGCATGTAGATAGCTAAAGCCAGATAATTTGTAGAGTGTTGGAGGCATTTTAACAGTATTCGTACAGGGGCTTTCAGTTTTGTTATTTACATTGTAATAATTTGGAGGTTTCTTAGTTATGGCTAATATTTTTACTAACATTTTGTTTTAAAGTAGTTAGAAATGTCTTCCAGCTTTTAGAACCTTCAGAGTTGTCCTGATGCATGGTTGTCTTTACAGTTACAGATTAAAAAAGAGATGCTCTTGACGTTTCTCACTGTCTTCCAAAATAGCCACTAATATCTGCTGTATGCCTAACTCCTCAGGTTTCTGGGTGTTTAGATATATCGAAATTAACTACTCAACCTTGGAAAGAAAGAATCAAACAAACAAAACAGTTCATTATTTTGCTGCTGAATTAATATTCACGGCACCAAGTGGCCTGGCAGTGCATTCAGGGTCTGTGTGGACGAGCCGTGAGTTTCCACTCTGGGTGTGTGCGTGCCTGGCTCGCTGCACTCCCCCCAGTAGTGTATCTCTTGGCAGCCTTCGTTTCTTCGCTCTGTCTGAAGGACACTGCTCTCCATTTCTCCACTTTAAACCACTCGTAACTGAGAGCTGCAACACACCGTCTCCTTTCATCCACAGCCCTGCCAACCGCAGCCTTGTAGTACAGAAAGAGAGTTTGCACTTAGTATGTCCCTGTTTGGGTTTTTTTCTTAATCCCTGCTGTCCCTTTGGTGTTCTGTGAGTCCCCTGACTGTACCTGGAACCATGGTGCCCTTGGGGAACTGTTCTGAGCTCAGCTCCCAGTTTTCCATTCAGCTATTTCAGGCAGAAGCCTCAAACTCATAAGTGGGCTTTTCATCCTATTTAGATCGTGTTTGCCAGACACCAGCCTGAGTGGATCATTCTTTGCTTAGGTGGCACTCTGCTAAAATTACCATCATCTGAGTTTCTCGTCACTAGTCCAGCTCTGGAAAACCGAGCACTGACAAGCTGGTGTTACTTTCTCCTATTACTTTGTGCTCACGCTGCAGTGCCCCGAAGCACTTAAAACGCTCAAACTACTTATCAACTTTGTTCAGACTCCTACTCAGACTCCCACTCACTAGCAATACTAGTCTCTTAAGCTACTTAGATCTCGAAGGAGCTTGAGCAACTTAAAATGCCATTTCTGGACTGCATGTTCCAGGTACTTAGAGGGCTGTGTGCTTTAGGAACTTCAAGTAATTACAGTGCTCTGTCAATTATACTCACGTGCTCACCCAATAAATAAGCTCAATTGTCTTAAACTGCTTTGATCTCAAATGCTCTCGAGCCCTGTATGGTGTCATTTGCAGACTATATGTGTCACATCCTTAAAGAGCTCAGAGTCGTAAGAGTTCTCGAAGGGCGACAGAGTTAAAATGAGGGCGCAGGATATTTGTTTAATCACATATGGCCTGTTTTTAATGATGCATAAAAAATAAGCTTCAAAAGTTGTTGCTTTCTGTTGCTTCTGTTTATCTTTTTTAACGCAGAATTCATCAGTCCAATGAATCATATAAATCTTTTTTCCCCGGTTTGGTCACTTCATCTCTCTAGTCATTTGGATAGATAGAAGTTTGTTAGGAAGGAGAAAATGCAGCAGAGCAAATTACCGACTCCTGTCAAAAGAAAAAGAAAGCATTTTTCTTTATTGAAAAATGCATGTTTGTACAGAGAAAATAAAGATTAAAACTGCTTGAAACACACTTTGGGGGATTTATATCATGCAATAAAACAATCATGTGGAAATCAGAAGCTACATAAATAACTAGTTTAGAGGAGTCCCAGCATATACACACATTCCGAATGGAGAGAGAGCACAATTCGCTGTGAGTAAAAAGCCAGGATTGCAGCTTCCCAATCAGGTAGAGACACTTCTAGAAATTAAAACATGGAGATGGAGCCCACTCGTCATTCTAATCATGTCACTTGTTGACTACAAAAGCAGATATGCTGCTACCTGCTCTTGAAGTAAGATCTGATTGTGAGGAAAGCACAGAAAATGGGCAGTTAAATATAATTGCAGCAGCTGTTCCTGATCCCGAGCGTTCAGTGCTCGAGCAGTTGTGTTGGTGACATTTTTCTTTTATTAGCATTTTTCCATACCAAAGTCAATTCAATGAGAAGATCAAGCTGCTGGTGATACTTGCAAAATGAAGAAAGCAATCTTTAAAGATCAAAATGGTGAAAATAAAAGTGATAGTGATGTAAGGGAAAAATACAACTTTTTTCTGGCAGGGGACTAGCGAGGCATCAACAAAACCCATCCTGGAGAGCACTGTCAAGGGTTTAATTTCTGTAATCATGAGCAGCTGGAGTTCTACATGTCAGCCAGGGAAAATAGAAAGTTAAAAGTTGAAGGTACACGGGGTCAGTAGCCAAGTGTAGCAGGGTGCAGCATGTAGGGGAGCACTTCCACGGCAAAAGAGCAGACCTTCTCCATCCGGGAAACCTTTCCCATCTCTCCTGGAAGGGCCATTTTCTGAGGGTTCGCAGAGTGCTCAGCCCCAGGGATGTCTCCCAGAGCAGGTAAAAATCAGCTGCATCCATTTGCCAGCATAAAACAGAACTGCACTGAAATGGCTTGGGCTCCTGGTACAATTTTGCATGTTAATTTGGCCTTTCTAGCAGTATGCAATATTAATGACGTGCAGCTTCAGTGGACTCGACATCCTAATGCCTCTTTTTTTGTAGGAAATCAGTATATCAGGGCTACCAAATAAAACGAGTCCATCTAGAAATGGTCAAATATTGACAAGATTTTTAGTGAAGTTTGACTAAGGAAGCTTTATAAAATGAAAGCAGGCCAAAAGTGACAGATGGGTACAAATCCTCTCATAATCTTTAAATCCCTTAGTTTAAAAAGTGGCATTCTTGACTAGTTGAGGCTGAGCTAATTTTGTGCAAGAATGTTTTTTCCCGCTCGTTGGATGTTAATCCTATTCCCTCGGTTTATAGCATCTCTAAACATCCGGAGTGGTCAGTGGCTACTCTGTACAAATACAAGTTTAAGGTATTTAGAGGCACTTTGGAGTTTAACTCTGGTGTTCCAGGTCCCAGCCTGCTGGGAGATTCTGGTGGTGTTTTTGTACTGCAGTCAATAGGTTTTTCTTTAACGGATGGCCCCTCTCCCCCAGAGTCCTGTAGAAATTGAGTTTCATTATTGTGCGACAAAAAAGATGAATTTCATTTTTCCCCGCTGTGAAGCAGTCATGAAAGATATTGATACTTAGGCACTGCATCCAGAGCCAGATGTCAGACCAAAATATGTTTTCTTAGCTAATATTTGCCAGGGTGCCCCATGTTTCCTGGAGCCCCCTGCGAGGAAAGTGAGTGGCTGCTCCTCCGCGCATTCTCCCGGGGGGGACCAAAAGTTTGTGCCTGCTGGACTCTGCGGCCTCTCCCTGCAACTGCAGTTTGTGTTAGATTTCATGTGAAAACCTTTAGATTCAGTTGATGTGCTTGAGATGGTCGTTGTCAGTACCATAGCGTTTCTTAAAGTGAGTTTTTATGCTAGGAGTCCGCGTCCCAAATTCCCTGAATACTCCGATTTTAGCAACGAAATTTATGTTCCGCGGAGCTAAAATGTGGCCATTAGCACTACAACACGGGGTGCTTTGTCTCTGGGTGAGACGGGGGGTTGTACTCTGCCTTCCCCAGCCGTGCCCAGGTGCTGTGCTCTCCCAGGGAGTCACTGTCCTTCAAAGCAGGTGATGCATCGTCCTCTGCTCCTCACTCCCAGCACGACTGAGGATAAGGAATTAAACCAGCTCCTCGCATTCAGCCTGTGTTTCTGTGCTTCGCAGAAGGCTGGGTCTGGTTTCTCTCTTAGCTGCAGCTGCAGAAAAAAAGCTCCGAGCGTAAATCCAAGGCTCAGCCCTTCATTCCGACTTCAGGACTGCAACCCAACATAGCTCTAGTCCCATGAGCCTTTGCCATTGCTGGCAAAAGTACAGAAAAGCAAAAATATCCAAGATTAAACTTCAGCCCGAGAGGTTGGCAAATCCATCTGCTTCACACAAACATCCATACTAGTGTGGTCCTGCTGGGAAAAGGTTAACTTTAATCATCGAGGGGCCAATGATGCCCCTTTTTCAATTACAGTGCTCCCGTTCTGGCAGCGCAGGCAGCTGTTTTCCCCCAGAGAAAGTGACTATAAGGAAAAAATGAGAAAATTAAAGCAGTAAAATTGCACCAGAAATACATCCTATAATTTGGGATAATAAATACTCTGCTGGGGAAAAAACCTTTCTTCCCACTGTAAAGAGCTTTGCCAGGTAAAGACATCATTATTCTACGTTGCGGTGAAGATAACCTAAGTTATCTTTGCCGTGATGTTTATCCCGAGGTGGCTTGTGCTCAGCAGTAACCCATTAAAATCTGTTGGGTTTGTTATACCCTTCTTTAAAATTTAAAAATTATATATTGTTTTGTAATGCACACTCATGCTTGGACCGTGCTTTGGGTATGTGTTTGGTCGTTTCTTGGAGGGCTTGTTTTGGGGGGAAATATGGGAACATGCTTTCAATAGTGGTGACTCGTCAGGTGATGAAATCCTTGTCCTGACAAGGAGTCTTGGGAATATTTCTCCTCCAAGCTCGGCTACAGCCGTTACCAGTAAGGCAGAGCATGGGCTGGCTCTGCTGACTGCACTGGGAGGAGCAGACATCTGTAATCTCACAATTAGACAGAGATAATGGTCCTGCAGGAACATGTAATACTGCCAGAAATGAAATGGCCTGAGCCTGAAAAATGGTTGAAAAGCTTTATGTAAGTTTTTAGGAGGGATTTAAAGAGCAGGAAGGAAAATCAACACCAGTCAGCATAAAAACAACATTTGCAAAGGCACTGGGCTGCACAGAATATGAAAAAAAAAACAAACCAGGAGAGCCGAAAGAATCTGCGAGGAAGAGAAGAGCCAGAAACTGTCTTTTTCTGAAAAAAAAACCATGTACAGGCAAAGGATGGTTAGAGTAGATGATGTAGTACATATACATATATACACATTTATTTTCTGAAGTGTTGCAGACACATTGATGCAGCGGCTGTGTCACTAACAGCACTGAAACGTGCTGGGCAATGTTCAGTGCTGTACCAGAGGCTTCCTTCCGACGAGGAGAAAACCAGAGTGCCTGCAGGCCACCACGCGTGGCTGCTTTCTTTCCAGCTCAGGTTTGTTTTTTAAATGATTTTTAGGTGTTTGATCATAAGAACATGATCTCAAATAACTCCTTTCTCTGGGTCTTTGGTTGCTGCAGTGAGAACTCGACGTTGCGATTTTCCCAAATTAATACAGGAGAAATTTTACTCTTTATAGCCAGATGATTACTGCTGAATTTATTTAATCTCTGCCTTACGCTCCACACTTTCTTTGATTTATTGAATTTCTTTTACACGTTAAAGATACAGCTTAAACTTGGTCACCATGAACCAGTGCTCTGTTTTTCTGCAGAGGGCCAGTACCTACAGCAGAAATCACAGAGCGGTCACCGCGGGCAGAGTTGGTCTGTTACCTTTGGATATCTGCATTATAGACACGAAATTCTGGGCAATTTCTCTAGAGCTTTTCCATAGCCATTGGAAAGAAAACGGCATTTCTGGGGTGATTCATGAGTTTATTTTAAGCATCTACTTTACTATGTGAAGAGTCATATCCTAAACGTGCCCGCTCCTTTCTGTTGGCTGTGAATTAGCTTTTGCTCACGCGTTAAATACAGGTAGGCAGCTCTAGTTAGGAGCTGAACGCCAGCCTAAGTGTCTCTGTAGGTGTACACATAAAACCATTTAAATTACATTTCAGGGTGTAGCCTCGATGCAAACCATGCCACTCTCTAATTTCCTGCGTCGTGGGCTTCCAGCTTTCTAGAATATCGACAATGTTTGTAAACAACACACACGTATTTAAGCCAGCCCAAGCGTGTTGCATTCTTTTGCTCCATTAAAATAAATTTTTGTTATTCATATAATTATAACCTTTCAGGAGAGGCTCAGAGCAGAAATAGCACTTTGACAGGTGCCTACTTGCCTGAAATATTCTTCACTTCCTCATCAATTTTTGAAGGAGGTCTTTAGCTATTTAAATTTGTCAGCCAGCAGTCGATTTTGCAGAACCGACGTAAACGCTACGGGTACTTGGCTCGGAGTATTTGGTAGATACATTTATATATTTGGCAAAACCAAAAAAAAATATATTTTTATATCTATGGTGAAACCTCTCTGTGGTGTAGGTGCACCGGTGACTCTATGGAGCCGTGTCAGTACATTAGGGATGTTTTTTTATTGCTCGCGTGATGCGTTGTGTTCTCACTCAAACATGTGTGCCTATTTTCAGTCTTACTGTATAAATGCTATGTATTCTTCCCTTTGGTCTTTATACATTTGTAGAAATTAAAGAAAATAACTCACAATTCTACTCTTTTCAAAGTCCTGCAGAAGGAAAAGAAACCAACACATCCCTGCAGAGTGATGAGATTCAGAAGCGTAGTAGAAAATGTTTTTTAAACCATTTAATGGTTTTCATACTAATTATTACTCTATGGACCATTTCTTTTCTGTGTACTTATTGATTAAGTCTAGAAAGCATCTTAAATGCATGGACTTATTTTTAGGTGGTTACTTAATTCAGTCATAACTTGCGGTAGAGTCGGTTCTGGTTTGTGCCTGGCGGAGGGGTGGTTTGGTGGCTCCTGCATTCGGGGAAGGTTGCTGCTCCAACTTTTTAAAGGATTCTTTCAGGGATGCTGCCTGATTGCCGTCTTCCCTGTTTGTAGCTTTGGCCTAATAGAAGACTTTAAAAGTACGTAAGCTCTGGAGAATTAAAACCACTATTTGAGGATTATTTTGCCAAAGTTTTTGTTAATTTCATTTGAAAATCTATAGATTCAGTTGATGTGCACCATTGCTTGAGATGGTCACTGTCAGTACCATAGAGTTCTTCCTCAGTTTCAGACTCAAGTGTGGCATGAGTAGGCAGATGTGAGTGTGGATTTATCTCCTTTTTTTATTATTTATTAAAAAGATATCGAAGATAGCATTTAAAGGTGCAGCTTGCTGCAAATTAAATGTAGACAGAGATAACATCTGTTCCAGGCCTCTGAAAGAAAGCCAACCATCTCGGCAGAGGTTTGTCACCTGCTGATGGATGCAGGGATAAGTGCCTGAAGGGTCTTGTGAGTAGCAGTGAAGACAGCAACGTTTGTTCTGTCTACAAACCTGACAGACCATTTGGAGATCCTTATTAAATGTTCCTGCATCATTATCTAGACAAGCATAAACAGCAGTGCTGTAGCAGGGTGGAGTAGCACAAAATCATCACTGGCTACACCACAGAATCATCACAATCATCTGGGTTGGAAAAGCCCTTGCAGCTCCTCCAGCCCCACCATGACCCCCCCCCGACCGTTCCCAACTCCCCCAGATCCCTCAGCGCTGGCTCAGCCCGACTCTTCAACCCCCCCAGGGATCCCGGGGACTCCCCCCCTGCCCTGGGCAGCCCATTCCAACGCCCAACAGCCCCTTCTGCACAGAAATCCTTCCTCAGAGCCAGCCTGACCCTGCCCTGGGCAGCTTGAGGCCATTCCCTCGGGGCCTGGCGCTGGGGCCTTGGCTCCAGAGACTCATCCCCCCTCTCTGCCCCCTCCTGGCAGGGAGTTGCAGAGGGCCAGGAGGTCTCCCCTCAGCCTCCTCTTCTCCAGACTGAACCCCCCCAGTTCCCCCAGCCGCTCCCCAGCAGACCTGTGCTCCAGACCCTGCCCCAGCTCCGTTGCCCTTCTCTGGCCACGCTCGAGTCACTCAATGGCCTTTTTGGGGTGAGGGGCCCAAAACTGAACCCAGGAATCGAGGGGCGGCCTCCCCAGTGCCGAGCCCAGGGCTCAGATCCCTTCCATGTCCCTGCTGGCCACCTTTGCAAAACCCTTCATTCCACCCCCAGTTGCTGGATTTTAGTACTGATGTGAGCATCTTCAGCCTCGCTGCCCCTAGTTTTGCCATATCATGTACGAAAAGCTAATATTTGTGTTCTTTTGAAAACACTGTAATAGGAAAATCATTGAGAAGCAAACATAATGTAATAACATCAAGAACATGCACAGGGATTTACAGTCCGAGGGCGCTGCCGTGTTTCTGGAGATGGCTCGTGCTCTTGCACACGTCTTTGCGTCATCTGTCCTTGCGCTCTGCCCATTTGCAGCAGCGTTCAGCTCGTGCTCAGCCCTGCTTTGCATGCACAACTGCATGGCACGCCACAATCCATCACTGTTAGCCTTTTCCATTATTTCCCACTGTTTGAATTATACATGGGGAGATGTAGGAGGAAAAAGGAGCAGGAACAAAAGGAGGCTTTCTGTTCTCAGGCGAAGCTTTATTTAAAACCCTATCCATAATCTGTAACAACCCATTAAGGTAAAGAAGTTGCTCATAAACAAGCAAAAACTGGCTCTTCCTTGTGCCTTAATAGCTTTCTAACAGTGGCAGTGGCCAAGTTTCATCAGTCTTGGTGGTTTTTGCTCTCTCCGTGTGCATCTTTTCCAGGCAGTTCTGGGATTACGGGCTGCAGCCGCTGTCTGCCAGCGGCTTGAGTCTTGTCTTTGGAAAGGTGTTCTCCTGGGCGCCAGCTGCCAGTTGGATTTCCTGATCTCATACAAAAGTTTCCCCAAACTGTGCGGTTTTCACTCGGCCACATGCTGGGAGGATGATTTCCAAGGTGACAGCTCTGCCCCAAGAAAATGGACTTTCGGCAGATGATGAGATTTTGCTTTTGCAGATGGGCAAAGTAGGGTTTGATACAGAGGATCATCAGATACAGCTAGAAAATATAGAAGGAGAAAAGTACAGTCTGAGGTGACTTTTGGCTGGGTGTTGGAAGATGATTAGCCCCAGAGTTTGATTAACCTGAAAAGGGAAAAAGTCATCAGTTTGACCTAAGCTGCCACCCTTGCTTGGGCCAGCCAGCCTCAATTTACAGCTCAGTCAAATCTGCATCGGTGAATTTTGTGTGTTGAATAGTGGAGGGGATGGGGACCGAGTGAGGATCTTGAATTAGATCCCACACCTCCTTAACTATGTGTAATTCTGGTGCGTTATTGCTCCCCCGCCCCTTTTTCCCTCCTCGTCTCGCTCCCACTCTTCTGCCAGCGCGGGAAGCACGGAGTGAGATCGCCGTCCCTTTGGACAGGGTACATGTTGTGTTTGTAATTTGGTGATACACCTTGGGCACCGAATAAATAACTCCTAAACACCTCCTTGCTGCACAGCTCTGCCAGCGTACTAAGTTCCTTATTTGTTCAGGAGTTAACGTGAGCGATCCGTCACGGGGGTGCCTCAGGGGCCCTTCCTGAAATTAGCTGCCACCTGATAGACCGTCCTGCGGCCGAGGGGTGTTAGTCCTTTGTAAAACCCGACCCCAGGAGCTGAGGTGTAATGCAGTCGTGGTGAAAACCATTTGTTGGATACAACTGCCAGCCACAGTGGGGGTTTTCGAACGGCGCTGTTAAGGCTGAGGGATGCGGAGATGTAGCAGCATCTGTAAGCTCACCGTTAGTTACACTGTTGGTGAAGGATTTGCTGATTATATGTATTGAGTTCAGTTTAGTGCTTACCTGCTGACACCTTATTTATAGCTGCTGCTTTAAGGCTGGTATTTATGGCTCAGGCACCTCAGCAAAGTGCATGTCAACTCCTGGGGTTCAAATGAAATTTTGCAGCCTCGATCCTTTAGGCAGGACTGGGATAAAGCCAGAGATGTCACAGGACTCAGCACAAATCGGATGCTTTGAATTATTTTGGTGGGTTGGTTTTTTTCCAAGTGGGATTTTCATTTTGCTCCTACTTTTTCCAGGCCTTGTTACAGCTGAATGTCGCTAATAAAAGCCTGTTGAGCATCTAGCATAACATTTTCTAACTAGATAAGGTCAGTGCCCGGTGGGGCAGCGTGTGGAGCAGCAGCATTGCTGACCTCGTTGCTGATAGTTAAAATCACCGAGCACCAGCTGTCCCTGCGCCACCACCGGCAAACTTCTGTGTGGCTGAAAAATATGGGATGGATCCTGCAGCGGGTCGGTACCGACCCAGCTCCCTCAAAGCCACTTAGTGCCATAAAGATAACATCTTTAGTATCTTCAGCACTGTGATTGTGGAGGGGTTTATTTGTCTGAAATTGCTAAAGAGGATGGAATTCCTTTTTTTTTGGCGTCATCAGTTCTGCAGAGCTGATATTTGATATGTTTCCATAATGGGAGGTGCAGAGCTGTGGAAGATTTCTAATGGATCCATAGATCTGTCTTACAGATCACAGAATTTGGGACAAATCTTAAAGCAGACTACTAACACTTCTAGTAACTTTTATTTTTTTAAAAAACCCTCTAACGCAACTCTTTCTTAGGAAAGTTAAGGTATTGTTTATTTTGAGGGAATACCCTTGTCTTTCCCAGTGGAAAACTTACAGCTCCTTCCTGAACACCCTGGGTTCGGGAGCAGCTTTTGTTAACAGAAGTGGGTATTTTGCAGGGCTTGGAAGAGTGTTAGCCTCTGGCTCCTCTTCTGCCAGCCCTTTGATCCGACGGAAATCCCACCGTTTGTTCTGGCATCGGATACCTCGAGTTCAAAGGAGATAAATTAGACAGAATTGCCCCAGGGTTTCAGTTCTGCTGTGGAAGTCTAGAAATTGAAGAATACATGTTCAACAACAGATCAGGGGGAAAAAAAAAAAAAAAAAAAAAAGAAATAGGTGTCATTCCTATTTGAAAGCAGTGACTTTTGTTGTCAGTTTATACAACCTGTGCTTTTCAGCAAGGCGAAGCTGCACGCTCGCCACGCAGTAAATGATCTGGGGGCTGCGCTCCGTCTGCTCCGCCTGACGGCTCTAAACCTCGCGCTAAGCTGGAGCCTAGCTGAGTAGAGCTGCTCTAGGAATGTGGTTTGCAATAGCAGGAGCAGGATCCCAATCTGTATATACGCCACATTCCGTGGTCACCTACGGTCATTTGTGTTTCGGGAGCTCTCACAACCAGAATTCAGACTCAGCAGCTCGTGTGCGAACGCTCGCGTCGCGCTGCCCGCACAGACCGTGTTTCAGCCCGGGGATACCGAAGGCTCGCAGGGAAGTGTCAGCAAGAGGTTTCTTTTCCTCTCATGCTCAGACCTTAGCATAGACATTTTTTCTTGTCATATCGCTGTAAGGCTGCTCGGGAGGTTTAACGGCTGCAGAAAGCCCGAGCCCATCCGCAGAGGAGATTGCACGTGTGGTTTTCTGCTCTTTAATTAGCCCAGTGACACACAGAAATTTCTAAAGAAAAAGAAAAAAAACCCACACAAAAACCAAAACGTTTTCAACGTATTTCTATTTCTAACGTATTAAAAAGCTGAGTGGGATGTTCCGGTGAAACTAAATATGGGAGAGATGCCAAGAAATCGACTTTTGAGCTGAAATGGAGATTCCCTTTGTATTAAAGATTATTTTTCATAAGGACAAGAAATTAATCACGCGGTGTTAGGACAGGGCGAAGGTGGGAGCGCTCCCGCTTCCGCCGCGGTATTGATGAGGCGGTGTCAGAGCAGTCTGGAAGATGGAGAGACTGCCCAAAAGGGTTTCTGTTTTTCAATAATTAACTTTTGGTACCTGATGCACAAAACTTACTTCCAGCTCTTGTTTTGCTGCCTGGAAGACACTTTTAGGTATTTTTTTTACACCGCTTCCATCTACGTAAATCTGATAGTTTGTAAGTATAACCCAAATAGCTGTGTATGATAAATATGATTAATGATCAACAGGATTGGGTTATATATACATACTTATTGATTAGACAGGGAAATAGGATCAGTCTAAAGAGAAATACAATGTGGTTCTCTGTTTCAAATATAAAACCTTAAAATAGTACTGCACACAGCCAGGTAGGAATAGCTTTGTGATGATGGAAATTAAGCGCCGAGCTTAGGATTTGAAATGATTTCTAGAGATTTTGAAGAACCTGTTGTTTCTTTAAATTTATTTTAAAAGAGGGAGTTGTTTTAATTTTAGGGGAAAAAAAAAAAAAAACACCATTATGTTGAGATGATTAAGGAATTATGAGACCTTAAATTTTCAGAATTTTTTTTTTTTTTTTTTAGGTCCGCGCTTTACACAATTGACTTTTGCAGATGAATTTTGTTAACTGAAAGAGGGGTCAGGTGTGGCTCATTTGTAGCAAACACCAGCACTGAGGGGATTCAAGGATGAGTGCCTGATGGTGTGGGGGCTGTTCAGTCCAAATACTTTGCAAGACATTTGAGGGAAAGGGGGTGGATACTTTAAAAATGCACGTGTGTTTTTGAAAGGTGTTGTGAGCCATAGTGTCTCTTTTTGTTCGCAGGTGGTTAGCTCAGTAATTTGCCAAAATTGTGTAGGATTTTGGAGATTATAATAGCATTTTCTCTAACCTGCCAAGCCTCTGCTAAAAAAAAAGAAAGTATGTAGCTATATAAACATTTCAATAACCTGTAAGGGATGAAGGAGTGCTAATGAACGCAATTAGCTTGGCCTTTCCCAGAATCTCTGAGGAAGGCTCAATGTCCCTGGAGAAATGTGTGTGAGAAACGGCGCCTTGGATGAGAAACCAGCCAGGGAGGAGGCACACAGATCATGGCGATCCAGCAAAAGGTTTTACGGTGATCCCACCCCAATTACACATTGTTGGGATCGGTTTTTTGTTGTTTTTTTTTTTTTTTTCAGTTTGGAGACGTGTTGTTTTCAGTCCTGATTTGTCCCTCCTTCTCCCTGCGGACGCGGCGCTTTGGGGGACATCGGGGCAATGAAGGGGCCTCAGCCCCTGCAGCTCCTGCGGTTCCTTTCACTGCCGTAGCACCGATGGAAGGTGAATGTCTGCTGCTTGGTTTTATCGTTGCTTATTTGTAAGATATGCAGTGGGTAATTAGATTTGTTTTTATGGCTTTGGATTAGAATTGGTGGGTCACTTGGAGGGCACGCGGAGGCGGCGTTTTATGATCTTGACGGTCTCACAACACCTTTCCTCCCTCCTCATCCTTTTCTATCCATATTCCTGGTGACTGGGAAGCAAGAGACTTCTGTACCCTCCCTCATATACTTAGTGTTTTTCTGAGTCTTGCCTATTCCACAGGCTATAATCAAAATTTTATTTGCATTGCCTGAGGGGTATGTGCCGAGCGTGTAAAATAGACATTCAGGAGACACATGGCTGGTCTCGACGGGAGGAGCTGAGGCAGATGGGCACAGAGGACAGCTATATTAATGATAAAAACGTCACATATCTGCCCTGAGAACTACAGGAGTCTTATTGTTTAGGATTTAAAGTCTGTGTAAGGCAAGTGCAAATGCATGGTCTATAAATGAGACAGAAGCTGCATGCAGTGTGAGGCGCTACTGGAGTGTAAATATAAATCTGTACTTTTTTAATCCCACTTCTTGCACTGTTCTGAATAATTCTGTTTCCTTCTGGAGATCATTGAAGCTCGAAAATAGTAGTTCTTGCTTAATTATTGTGTGAATTCCAGCTTGAGCACAGTTGAAAAAAGATGGGAGGGGGTTTTTTGACTTGTTTTTTTGTTGGTTTTTAATCAGTCCAGGAAGTAAGTACCAAATTTCTTGACATGCAGTCGCTCTGAATGCCTTCCTGCCCAAAGGTGACACTTAGACCCTCAACCCTCTGGCACTCAGGCATCTCCAGCGTGCTGGTGTACACCATCCCTGTGCGAAAGGGGACCCAGACTAAGCAGAAGGCCGTTGTGTGGGTTGATTTAACGTACCTCCCATCCCACTTGGAGTCACTGAGAAGGCAGCACTGGTCAGAGCTGTGTGGCTTTCCCATGTGGGCTGTACCTGGCAAGCCCGACCGGGTAGCCCAGGGCTCATGTTGTGTAAATAGGAAATTTCCCCCAGCTCTGAGAGGCTGACTGCACAAGCCGCGTCCGTCCGAGCACCCGGGATATTCCCTTTCTCATTAGGGTTACTGGGGATCTTTTTCCCTGCAGCTTCACCGTGCTCCCTCCTCCTCCTCCTCCTCCGGCAGCCCGTCGCGGTGGCTGCGCATCCTTCGCCTGCAAAGCTTTGTGCGCTTCCAGTCACTACCTTGTTTTCTGGTCTCTTTGCACATCAATCAGTCTCTCTCTAAAAATTAATACTGATTACATTTGGGTTTTTTCTTTCTCTTCTCACTTTGCTTTGTTTCCAGAGATGAGATCAGACTAATTGCCTATCACGTAGACTTCTGTTTAATACAGAGGAGCCGTGACAAGCCCTACCCGTGTGGGGATTAATGTCACTATCAGCCCTCTGGGGTTTAATGCCTTTAGGCCAAACGCAAAGAGGACAGTGTCGGTCTCTCCAAATGATGATAGTCTTTGTTTCTGAGGTCGCCCCATCCAAAACGGGCTGTGGGAGATGGTCAGGGGAAGTGTTGGGATAAATACCTGCAAAGAAAACAGGCTGATCTCTTAGTTGAGAGAAGAGACCGCTCTGGGACAGAGAAGCAAGGCTGCGGAGGGACAGCGCGGCCGGTCCTAGGCTGAACTTGAGCAAGGAGAGGGGCGAAGGGGTCTTCAGGGACACCTGCAATTAGAGAAGCCACGGGGAAAACTAGGAGGGAAGTGTCTCGAGGGGAAGCGCTGAGCTGGCTGTGCTGGAGGCAGCACGAGGGGGATCGGAGCTCGCCGTCCGCGCTGCGCCCGGGAAGCGCTGCGTGCGTCTCGGCAGAAGCCGTTGCGATGGCGAGTCTGGGGCAGAGGCTGCGCTGGAGGAGGGGTAATGTGGAGCTGGAGGGAGGGAAAAACTCAGGCAGTGACCACAAACGGCATCTGCAGTGAGCTTGCAGGTGAGAGAGGAAAGTGGTGGTAGCTGTAATGATGGTTTTTTAGAGGGAGATTACGAAGGTGCGCTGCAAAAGAGACAGAGAAGCTTAGGGATGAGGGGATAGCGAATAAAAAACGTTGAAATCAAGTCTCTAGAGCAGGAAGAGGGGGCGATGGGAGGCAGCACGCAAGCGACCTTGGCACGTGTTGTGGAAACGGGGAAGCAGTGGTTGAAACCTTGGCGTGGGGAGTCTTATTTCTCAGTTTTGTCTGAGAAAGAAACTTTGCGTAAAGAGGCACGGAAGAGGTGGGGAGGGCTGGGAATACAGGGAGAAGACACGTGTGGGAGGGACAGTTGTTCAGGAGGAAGAGCCTTGGCCAAGGACTTCTGCTGTTGAAGAGCCTGAGGTGAGGGCAGGGTGGAGGAGTGATTTCTCCTGGAGGGACGGGCAAGGTTCAGGGTTGAAGAGGGGGAAGAGGTTACATTGCTGAGTTTCCCTTCTCTTTTCCAAGTCTCTCACACCATCAGCACAAGAGGGGGGAAAGAGGGGACGTGGTGAGCACCTGGAGAGATTCACTGCGCTTTTGCTAATGGATTAGGATGAAACGAGGGTGCTGGGGGAATTTCAACCAACTTGGGCCATCTGGAGCCCAAGAGCTCTGGTCCTCATCCTGAGCTGCCCTGCCAGCGGGGGTCTGGAGCCAGGCATCAGCTGGATTTTTGGACGCCACACACAAAGCACAGGATATCCAGCGGCCACGGGGTGAGCTGGATGGTGCCTGGGCTCTCTAATGCCTTTTAATGTGTTAATCGGGTCTTGTTTGCACTCTGGTGACTTTCCCGCTTTTCGATAAAGCGGTTATCTAAAAACTAGTAGCGCCAGTGCAGCCTTGACTTTTACAAGGTGCCTTGTCCGATGCTAAAATACACCACCAATAATCTTACCTGACTTAAAAAAAAAAAAAAACAACCAAACAAAAAACCCGCCTATCTCTGCAGCCAGTATAGTACAGGTTTTAAATTTTCTGGTGATTTTCTTTGTAAACTGCTCAGCAGGGTATTATTCAGCCAGCTGCATCAAGGGACTAATATAACATGTGTTCTCAATTTTGGACCCTTTATGTTGGGAATTTTCCGTTGTGCAATTGCATTAAATCTGAGGCAGCTGACAAGACCGCGATGTTTTCTAACTCTACACAAGGTTAAATGGCTGAAATAAAAATAGATGGAAAAGAAAACAGGGTACAATAAGTTTGCTTTCTCATGTAATGGCAGGAGGTAGCGTGAGGTCAGGGACTTAAGGATAGCCCAGCCATCAGTCAGGGACCGTGACACAACTGAGCCTTCCTAAATCACTTTGGAAATTATCTTCTGTTTCAGACGCTCGTTCTCTTTCATTCACACAGATCATACAACTGAGAAGACTGTGTTCCGAGTTATCATTTTTATATAAATTGTGGTAATAATGACTGTATTTGTGAAGCATTTTACTTTCTAAACGCCTGGGCTGCAGGATGTTATTTGCAGTATTTTCCTTACTAGGAAACGTATGATTTTTTACTACTGCCTGTAGGAAAAATACACGCTGTGCTGGTGTCCCTGGGAGGGGGGGAGGCAATCTGCGGAGCAGGGGGGTGCTCTCGGACACGGGAGAGTCAACAAATTCACAAATGTCAGGCCAAGGCGGGAGCGCGAGGTACAGCCCGAGCGCTGATCTCCACCCAGCATCATCAGCCGGGTGCCGGATCCCGGAGGTTTGCAGCCTCCTCTGCAGCTCGGGGGTCTCTGTCCTGCAGCGCACCAGGATCCTTCTGGAGATGGTTTTGGCTCTGTGCTCCTCCGTTTTACATCTGACAGGTTTGGTTTTCAGCCCAAATTGCCAAGGTAGCTGTTCGTTTTCTCTCTGAAATGTAGATGAAATGGCAGAGCAGCTTCAGCAAGTACCAGCCCTCTCGTCTCTTGCAGATTGTCAGCACGATGCTGCTTGAATGTTTGTTTAGGAAAGTTTCATAAATAAAAGCAAGAAAAGGTGCCATTTATTGCTATTATTTTCTTAGGGAAGCAGAGCTTTATGCATTTGCAGTGTGAACAGATTTCGTTCGGGTAGAGAATCAAATGCTAAATCCCATTTTGTTCTGCTTAAATGACCAGCTGCACCCCGCTACAGTAGTCTGGACCCTCGTTATTATTTTGTTGTCTCCGTGTTTCGGATATTGGTATTTAACTACCCAGTCCTCTGGCCTCAGAGCGGGTCTGTTCACCAGGGTGCTGAAGCCAGACACCCTGTGTCCAAACAGGGTGCAGTTAGCAGGGGGGGTTTAGCGGTATCCAACTATATCCATTTCGTTCTGCAGTGAGTGTCAACTGAAAAAAAAAAAAAATTATATATATGCCTGTCTTGTGAAAAAACAGCTCAAGTTTAGAGCTGTGCAAGTCAGAGCATTAAGTTAAAAATAAATCTTCAGAACATAGTGCATCTAAACACAAATTGTTTATTACTGGCTATTTTATTTATACCAGTCATGGGATATTCAACTGCTGACACGGGAACTGCAAAACACAGGTTTTAATTCTGGGTTTGGACAGCGACACAACACGCGGCAGCTATGAGAATTGAGCTTTAAGACCACGGAGCATAAACTTAAACCCTAATACAGCTCCTCAGGAGCAAAACCAGGGCTCAGGGTGCCACTGATGGTGGGCACTGCTGGAATGCTCCGTTGCCAGCAGCTTCATTAAAACTGCGTCGTTAAAAATTAAATTAAACCATCCGAGCAGAGACACGGTGCTTTGTAACACTGGTGTTGGTTGAGCATCATCGCTGGCCCCAAGTGCTTCTTCCAAAGCACCCCAGCTGTGGAGGCACCTTTTTTTAAAATAAATAATCAGATGTAAATTATCAACAGAGGTGAAAACTCAACCCTGTGCTTCTCTGGTCTACCTAAAAGTAAAAAAAGAGTAAAGTTAATGTTATTTACTGTTGAAGGATACTAGAGTACCTTTTGTAAAAATTTTAGCAGCGCCATGAAATCTAAACTGAGAGCCAGGCACGTTCCCTTTTAACCTTTGTTAGTGTATATCTGAAAACTTACTTGCCATCTTTCTGTTCGAAAGTATGAGTGAAACTGTGACATCTGGTCCAAAGCCCATGCAAGGAATCTTTGTGATAGCTGGAGTTTCTGTGAATATAACTCCCGCTGGCTAGATGGGAAGAATATAGAAAAGGCATGGTCCTGATTCTGCTTTGCAAACATTCATTCCACTTAAATGAGGAAAATAAAAACTATAGTGTTCTCACTTGAAAAGCAGCCAATTTTTTCCAATATTTTCCTGCACCTGCAAATACTATGCCTGTTGGATATGGTGGTCAATGACTAATTACATTTTCTGTGTATTTAAAGGTTATATAATTAAAAAGGTCAAGTCTTTTCCTCTTTGCAATACAAAAACTAAAAATCTGGTCTCAGTTCTGGAGGGGATGAGGGGAGGGAGCTCTGTTTTACCCAGGCACAGTCCAGTGCAGTAGTTCCAGTTCACAGAAGCTGTGAGTGGGCTCTTGCTAATTGGTTCTTTGATTCCTTTCCTTGCCCATTAGGAAAAGCTGGCTGAGGAGACTGGAATACCCTCCTCCCCCTCCAGCCCCTCTCTGCCGTTATTAATAGGAAGAACATTTTCCTGTTCATCATTTATATAGCTACACACATATTTACGTATATACCCCCCGATATATTTGTTTTGCTTCCCATTCCCTTCTCTCTTTCCCAGGGACGACGTGTCTGATTGCACTGCTGTCAGACAAAGAACTCACCGTGGCCAACGTCGGGGATTCGCGCGGAGTCCTGTGTGACAAGGACGGGAACGCTATCCCCTTGTCACACGATCACAAGCCCTACCAACTGAAAGAGAGGAAGAGGATTAAAAGAGCTGGTGAGTCGTAACGTTTTTCCTTTGGATTGAAAGTTCATCTTTTTTTCTTCTCTGCTCTGTCAATAATAGAGACTTTTCCCCTGAGAGAGACTGAAAAGTACTAGGCTGAGGCATCAGCAGAGAAAATCTTCCGTTATTAATACAGCGCTTTTCCGTGGGATGTCACGGTGCAGACGGAGGGGTGGAAGCAGACTGCCCTGCCCCTTAATGAGCCGCTGTCAGAGCGAGAAGAGCAGCCTCCACGTTCTGCAGCCAGTTGACCATTCCCTTGTGAGCTCTGCAGGGAGCAAATTAATAAACAGGAGCAGCGGCAGCGCGGGCTTCTCCGCAGCAAACCGTACCAGCAGCCTGTCTGTGAGAGCCTGCGTTGGAAGCTGAGTGAGCTTTAGTTCTGAGAAGAAGCAGAGCAGGAATCTAATTCCTCAAAGCTATGTTTTGTTCCCGTGTAGTGTCCGCTAACAAGCACAAACACGTAAATTGTAGCAGTATATGGAAAGGCAATAAATCTTTCTAGCTTTCATCACTTGTCATTTTAGTGACCTCCTAGGCTAGAAGTTACATTTGGATCATCAAGTTTAACAGCCAATTCTCCGTGAATTTGTCACAGTCTGTTTTGAACCCGTTTCTGGGTTTGGCTCCCGCAGCAGCCTGCAGCAGGAAATGATTTGATGAAGAATAAAAAGTTCCTTTCATTTGTGTTAAACCTACCCATGAGCATTGCCTCCAGAGGTGCATCGCCTCTCTGCCTCCAAGTCTGTAAAATAAAGAAATAACAAGTTTTTCCCCGAGTATAAAACATGTTTAAAACCTGCAGGTTATCAGTACGCTCACCCCAGCATAAACACCCGTACGTGTGCCACGTGTGTGCTCCTCTCTGCTGGCTTTCATCCCCGCCGAGGCATAAGAGCAGTGGGGATCCTTCCTGCTGCTGGGCAGAGCCCCGAGGTCAGATATGTTCCCCAAAAGGCAAGAAAAACTACACAGATCCTAAGGAGGAGGAACAGGAAAATCTTGGTCTTGCTTTGCTTCAGCTCTGTACTTGGGGGATGTGGTGATAAAACCTGGAGAGTTATCTCTAAAATTGCTTCCCTCTTAGCTGAGTCCAGGGCCCCTGTGCAACTGTTCACTTAGAGAAGGCCTTCACTTAGGAGAAAAAAATAATTTCATTATTTCATTTGTCTAGAAGTGAGGCTTTATAACACAACATGATGCAAAATTAACCTGGATTTTTGCAGGAATTTCCAACTTGGAAAGAAATTATTTTAGTAGACAGGTAAATGCTGTAACTGCAGCTAAACAAGAAATACTCTACCTAGCCTAGTGACTTAAGGAATTCACTTCTCTGCTACCTATTGTCCCACTGTATTACCATGATTGATACGGCCTCATAGTGCAGTTAAAAACATACAATCCAGTTTATATTTCAGACAGCTACTCTTACATTTTGGAACATCCCTTCTTTACATACAGCAAGTGGAAAATCGAAGCAAAGTGCCCAAACTGAATTATCAAGCCTACATTGCCACAGTGACAGAAGTACGTGACTTGTTTCCACCATCTAGATACTTCTTTGTCACGCAGACCTGAAGAAAGCGACAACCACCACATCATTAGGTTATAGTTTGGGTTTCCATCTTCACATCGCACCACCAAGCTGCACTGTCCCACGCCCTGTAGGTAGGTACAACACGGCTGCATGTTTGTGTCAGGAGCATTAGATGTCATTTAAAAGTGAAATCCATACAGCCACAGTTGAGAAAATATCCTTCAAACCTCATTCTGATCAAAATCAATTTGAGGCAGCTCGGAACAGCAGCTCAAAGCAAAGCGTGACTCGCCCTCTGCGTTTCAGCAGGCGCTAACGCTGGGATGACAAGTCTGAACTCATCCGTTGGGTTTTGCTGCCATGGTGGATGTTAAGGAGACTCGCTGCTCGCTGCCGTCAGCGGTCGGTGGACGGGGAATGAATCAGTCCCTCTCTTTGCCCCAGCGACTGCGTACGAAGTCTTAGTCAACCCACAACTTGAAAAAAAATCCCAACTTCCTTTGATCAGGCCGCGTGGCTGGAGCCGCTCCCGCGCTGCAGCCGCAGCAGCTCCGCTCCGGTTTCTCGGGGGAGTCGCTGCGGCGCAGCGGGAGGTCGGGGGGTGCCCCAGGCTGCAGCCAATCGCCCGGAGGAGAGGCGGCACCTGCGAGGGCAGAGCAGGACCCTCCATGCTGAGCCGCGTGCCGCATCCCGCCTGCTCGGCAGCGGGGCTGTGCCGCTGACGGCCGCGGTGGAGGGGCTGGGTCCGGCCTGAGCGTTGTCTGACGCACGCTCACGTCCCGCAGCTGGATGAGGTCGGGGTGCCACCGCTCTGACCCGCTCCTGGGGGATGGGGACATGCCTCTCCTACATTTCCCCATCTCCTTGCAGATACAAGGGTGTTGGTTTTCCCAGAAAACACGAGGAATCTCCTTCCCATCAGGAGCTTGAGCAATGTATATAGCATCAGCGTAAGACAGCGGCCTTGAAACAACCGTGGGTTTGGCTCGTGAAGAAACAATCGGTTATAGAGCCACGAGCTGACTGTCACTGATAGAAATTAAAGTCAGTCATTCACCTTGAACATAATCCTCTCGGCTCAGCTCGCACTAACATGCAAAGTGTTTGTGCGGTTGCCAACAAGCTTCTATTTCTTGAATGCCTTTTCTTCTCCAGCGGCACCCAGCACTGCAGAACGTTTGCTTTTCCGTGAGCGTTTTTACGTGTTCTGTACGGATGGCTTCAGAAAAGCAAATATTACAAGTGCCAGCAGACACTTCAGCAAACCACAGGAATTCAACCCGTGCCGCAGGCGGTTGGTTCCAGGTGCCGCGTGGGAACGGCACCAAAAAGTCACTTTGTACACGGAAGCACGACCTGCAAAGGCCGAAGTAAGCAGCGAGTCAGCAGCACCAGCGTCTCCTCTGCAAGGACAGTAACAGGTGCAGCACTGCTGTCCTCTCCTGGTGGGTTAAATGTCTACTCAAAACTGCCTCTTCGTCGTTGCATTTGGCTTCCCCTGCTGTTCCAATACGTACACGTGATTACACTGCAGTTACTCCAGTCGGAGAATCACAGAATCCCAGGTTGGAAGGGAACTCAAGGATCATCTGCTCCAACCTTTCTGGCCCAGCCCCTGTCCAGCTGAATCTTAAAGGTGTCTGATGTTGGGGAACCCAACACTTTCCTGGGGAGATTATTCCAGTGGCTGATTGTTCTCAGCATCAAAAATTTTCCTCTTGTGTCCCATGGGAGTCTCCCCAGGAGACTTGTACCCGTCACCCCTCGTCTTCCCCCGTGACCCCTTGCACAAAGGGACTGTCCATCTCCTCTGCAGCCACCCTTCAAACAGTGGCACGTGGCGAGAAGGTCTCCCCTCAGCCTTCTCCTCTCGAGGCCGAGCAAACCCCGTTCTCTCAGCCGTTCCTCACGCGGCTGCCCAGTCCCTTGGTCATTTTCTCTGAGCCCTCTCCAGCCTGGCCACATCTTTTTTACATAGTGGGGACCAAAAGTGAGCACAGGATTCCAGGCATGGCCTGAGAAGCGCTGGTCAGAGTGGGATAACGACTCCTTTATCTCTGCTGGGGATGCCCTTGTTGATGCAGCCCAGCACCCCGGGGACTTTCTTTGCCGCTGCAGCACGCTTGTTGCCCAGCAGGACCCCCAGGCCCCTTTCCCCAGAGCTGCTCCCCAGCCGGGCAGATCCCAGCCTGTGCTGAGCTCCTGGATGATGTTTTCCCAGGTACAAGACCTTACGCTTGACCTCGCTGAACTCCCTAAGGTTCAGGGTACACTTGATCCCATCATCCAGATCACTTCAGGATGTTGAACAGCGTTGGGCCCGACATCGATCCCTGGGGGACGCCACTTGTCAGAGGTTGTGAGTCTGAAAAAGCCGTTTCCCACCACCAGTCCCATCATTTATGAAGGAACCCTGGGCCGGTGAGTTGGCAGCTGCATAACGTTCACCTGAGGCGCCCTCAAAACCTACAGCAGCAGCCGGCGAGGCTGGTTTGACTGTGCATCTAAAGAGGAGTTGCAGTAGGCTCACCAGTCCTGCCTCTTCTGGACCATGGAAAGAAACATCTTCATAATGGAGACTCTGTAGAAGTATTCACGGAAAAACCCGGCTAAAAAGTTCTGTTTCTGCTGGTTTTAACAAAAATCAAGTTTCAGGCTTTAAGCAACAGTGAATCATGACTTGAAATGTAGTTTCACCTAAAAGCAGAAGGAATTTACAGATTAGATCAGCCAACCAGGAATGGAAACGTTATCGTAAAATTTAGGTGACTGGGAGACTGACAAATAACACAGAGGCTGAAGTGCAGAGCTGAAAACATTCCGATAACTACAAAGAACAAAGACATTTATAAGAACACCAAAGCAGACAGCTTGCAGATAGAAAATACAACACCTAATTTTGTCATACGTTTGAATGTTCCGTGTTTGCAAATTATTTGTCCTCAAGTGTCTTTTCATTCACAGTCAGACGACAGGAGTATTGCTGTGAGGTGCCGCGGGCAGTGGCACGCAGATGCACACAGAGGAGCTGAAGGTGCCTCCATGTCACTCTTTGCCCTTGAACACTGACGGGTTCCACCTCCCTGGCAGGGTCAGACTGTGTGTAACTGCCACGTGCTGGCTGTGTCAGTCATCGATTTCCGTGCAAAAAGCATCTCGCTAGAAGCAACCTCTATATAAAATAACATATTTTCAACTAGAAGCAGCCTTAATCCTGGTGAGAGTAAAAATCAGTCAGATCCCATGTTGCATTTTACTGACTTGAAGTAAAATTTTTGTGATCAGTTCACAACAGATTTTTGGTCCTTTTTGACACAGCTCATTCAAGGCAGCGTGACAGAAGAGCCCATAAATGTTTTTGCACTTGCTTCTTGGCCTTAACAGTGAGATGTGAGTCCCACTGCAGGGTGTTCTCAGTGTTGTTTCCTTCACAGATCTTCTGAAATGGGGAAAACGTGAACTGCACAGAAAAAGGGGGTTACTAACGCAAAAATATAAACCTTGCTTTCGCTATTTTTGTCTTAGCGTTGCCGTAAGGCTTTCCAAACAGTCGCCTGTGCGGTACAGGAATTCCCGTGTCCAACAAGTTCCATCCCTGGGGGAGCAGAGCGCAGGAAGCAGCTTAGTTTGAAGGCAGAGCCATTCCTGACTGCTCTGCTCAGCTGCTTCTCCAGCACTAGCGGCCACAATCCAGCTCTTTCCTGCAGCGCCCTGAGATTTACTTAGGGCACCTCCTGCTTTTGGCAACGGGGAACGTCAGGATACAGCAGGGAGAGTTTTTGGGTGGGTCTGGCAGGAAGCCAGAGAAATGCTTTAACTGGAAGTGTCGGTGTTTCTCCCCAGGTGGTTTTATCAGCTTCAACGGCTCGTGGCGTGTTCAGGGGATCCTGGCCATGTCCCGCTCCTTGGGGGATTACCCTCTGAAGAACCTGAACGTTGTCATTCCCGACCCCGACATTCTCACCTTTGACCTGGACAAACTGCAGCCAGAGTTCATGATCCTGGCGTCGGATGGGCTGTGGGATGCTTTCAGCAACGAGGAAGCTGTGCGATTCATCAAGGAACGCTTGGATGAGCCGCACTTCGGCGCCAAGAGTATAGTCCTACAGTCCTTTTACAGAGGATGCCCTGATAATATAACAGTGATGGTGGTGAAGTTCAGAAACAGCAGCAAAACAGAAGAACAGTAATTACCAGTGGTTCTCCGCCTCACTCCGAACTTACAACAAACTCTTACGTTTTAAACCTAGTAGAAAGCTCTAGTAAATACCGTTAAGATTCTACACAAAAGGAACAGATCCCTCTGGTCTTTGTTCTTTGCTTAACAAAAGGAGCAATACAACAGATACGTTCTGAGCGATTATAAGAATTAAGTTTGTTCACATATACCTGTCTCCTGTGACCTTGCTGCTCCTTAGAACTAACTGTAACCTTCCGTTTCAGAGTTTGCTTCCCGGATCCTCCGTAGGCGTTCCGTTCGGTCCCTTACCTCTCGTTTCCAGCAGTCCAAGGTTCGTTCAGACGCACACAGGAGGGTCAGGGCGGCGCCGCCGCTGGCGGGTGAGGGATAGGGAAGATGCTGCTTTCCCCGCGTAGCTGTGACTCCTCAGAATGATGCTCTCACCTTTCTCATCTTTCTTTTTTAATCTGCAGTGATAAGGTTGTATAGGAACAGGTTTGTGATTATTGGCCTGTTAGGAAGGAGGAAGAGGAGCCAGCTATTAGCCTGCTACCACAGAACTGGCTCTCTCACTTTGTTTAACCTCCCCCCCCTTAAATAAATCCCCGCCAAGCATGTGATTAGGTATAGTCACCGAATTACCTGAAGGCACATGTTTATTCAGTCTGTGCATTACTCTAATAACATTTCTCCTACGCCATACTGTATTCAAACCAACTAACGTTAAACTTCAGCAAAATACTTGAAGGTCTGACACCTTCTGCATCAAAAAATAGCTCTGTTGTGATAGAAGAATGTCTGTCATTCATTCACCACGACTCATCCTTAGGTTCGGTTTTTGGCATGGACTTTTCATAGGCATGTAAAAAAAGTAATGCAAGATAAAATTAATTTTGTTATTGACTGTTTGGAAAACTAATCACAACAGGGCATTCCTTAGAGCTACTTAGGTGGAAGTCAAGCCTATTAAAGACTTCTGTGTGCCACTGCAGATTAATTTGTGATGTTAATCCAGGGGAAGACCACTTCAAACCGTTCCTCGGTATAATGTATAAATGCCAGGCAGTGTCCTACCACTGTAAAGATGAAAGCTTCTGTTAAATCTAGCTAAAAATATGTTTAGATCTAACTTTCAGTATTTAATTGTATTTTGGACTCCTGTGAGCTGAAGCAGTGACAGTCTGAGTTTGCTCTACGTGGCAGCTTCAGGACGGAGAGGCGGCAGCAGCGGCGCGGGGGCAGCGTGTGCTGGAGGGGCGGTTTGGATGCCCCACGTGTGCCAGCTGTCCTCGGGATCCCCTCCCCACAAAACCTCGTCCGGGACCACCCGCTGAAGTCTCCCGTCTTGTAGGTGATGGAGGTTGTCAGTGTTGGGGTCCCGAGGCGGATCAGGGGTGTAATGCCGTAACTGGCGTTCTCTGTTTCTTGGATAAAGCTACACTATTACTTCGCTAAAAAGCTGCTTGTTTCTCCTCACCCACCACAGCATTCTGGGGCAAGTGCTGGTCCCCAAAACGCTGTGATGTGTCGTGGTCATGCTGAGCAGGTGTGCTGTCGCTGACAGCAGATCTGAACGAGCATAAATTCTGCTTTCTGTTCGAGAAGGAACGCCCGTCTTAGTCTTTCCATTTTTGTTCCAAGGTTATCCTTTCCCAACAAACTTCCCTCCTTTAGTTTGTTTGCAGAGAATCGCAGCTCTTCACTGGCTCTGTTGCTGTTACCAGTGCTGTCCGAACTGTCGGCGTGTCCTCCAGCAGCCTCTGCTCATCCAGACTCTGGGTAGAGCCCCCTGACTCTGAGCAACAGGCAGGTGAAAAGAGTGTGAAAGTGTCAGGCACCCCCTGACCCCAGCGGGCACCCAGCCTGCGCTGGCCCTTCCCCGGAGGATGGAGGGTTTCGGTCTTGTTAAATCTTGTGAACAGTGCAGTCGGTGAATTCTAAACGCAGCCGTGCAGTTAAATTGAGCAGCTAACAGGGAATGTTAATCATTGCTGAGCGCTTCAGTTATTTTATTTTGAAAAGGTACTGGAGGTCAGAGCGCTGTGAAATGAAAACCTCACGTGGTGTTTTCACGGGAGCGCTTCGTCACGCGCTCAGCGATGCCGCGGCGGCGGGATCGGAGCCGTGCTGCGGGCAGCTCACGGGGCCTGCAGGGTTTGCCTTTCCTTCCCCTTCCCAGGGGAGCTTTCCTCTGGACTGCCTGGGCTCTGCAGGACGCAGCCGCAGCGTTTGTCAAAGCAGCTGCCCCGGGAAAAGCAGAATTTAGACCCAGCAGCCTAGAGAACCCTAAAGCAGAGCGCTGTGTGTACAGCAGAGACACCACTGCTGATCCTTCACAGGCGTTGGAGGAGTTGGAACTGCAACACCGGTCAGATCCAGGAAAAACACTGTAGCCTAACGGTGATGGAGCGAGAAGCTCAGGGCTGCCCCTAGGCCCCCGTGGCTCATGTTGTGGGGTCAGCGAGCGCTGCCGAGGGAGCCGCCGCCGCCCGAGCACGGGTGCTGCCACAGCAGCCAGGCAGGAGGAGGAGGTGGCCGGAGGAGGAGGCACAAGGAGGAGGTGGCAGGAACGGGACTCCTTCACAGCATCCCAAAGTGGCCGTGAGGAAGGGGAGGGCTCACCCTGGTGAGCCACGCTCACGGGTTCAGAGAAGCGCGTAGCGCAGCGCGGTACAGAACTGATTTGCAGACTCGGTGGGATATTTACTCCAGGATTCATTTCCCCTGTCACTCCCAGGCCCATCCAGCCAGGTACCAAACCAGCCCTGCTTCCACCTCCGAGTGTCTGCACTTGCAACAAGAGCTTTCCTGGCCAAAGACATCCATGCCAATAATCTCTGGTAAAGTTGTTGACTTTTGGTTTTATTATTTTAAAAAACTAGTTGTGGCTACTTTAGGTTTAAAGATAAAGGCCTCATGGAGATGCCAGGCTTTGTGTAGTCTTCCACACACATGCACAGTGCCTACCTATGCCCCATTAAAGTTTTCTTTTCATCCAGTTCTGGACATCTGCAACTTCCCAGTCACACCGCTCCGTGCCAAATTCTGTTGTGATACATCCAGCTGTTGGGCGACAAGGTTAAATACATATCGCTTATGCAACCTTAAACGATCTAGGGTCTGCTCCCCCACTGCCTTAATCACACATCCTACGTTTGGAAAGAGTTGTCAGAACCCCCCCGGGCTGCCTGGCGGCGTGGCAGAGGCAGGGCTGCCGCACAGCATCCCGCTGCGTCCCCACAGACCAGGAGGGGTGTCTGGGTGAGAGCAGCCTGCACGCGTCCCCGAGCTCCCGGGTTCTTGCTCTGTGTGCTGGTGGAAGTTTGGTGTTGTTGAAGCCCGAGTAGCTCCATCGGTGACATCTGTTCACCGGGTACTGATGGTTTCTAGTGGCAGAAAACAGCGATTTTAAGTTGCTGCCGGAAAGCGTCTCTCGTATGGTCCAGTATTAAAAAAAAAATGAACCTTGTAATTAGTCATCTTACCCAGTATTAAAAAGAATTTAGGCTCTTCCCAGCAGCATTACAAGGCAGCAGTTGAACTCACGTCGTACATTTTAAAGATGCTACCGTCGAGCATTCCGTGCTGATGAGAGGCAGTACTCACCCAGCCATCACCCTCCGGAGCTCCCGGGGCAGCCCCGGGGGCAGGCGCTGGCCTGGTTAGGTGGGCTCGGAGCTCCGTCTAGCGGCTGGCCCGGCCTAAGCGCCGTGACCGAGTGCTACTCCGTAGTTACTAGGAGCTCTCTTGGCCCGGGTGAAAAATGTGCGGGACTGAACCCCCGTTGAGCCTGTCTCATGGGGGAGGGATGGTCACAGATGACACTGTGAGGACTGCGTCAGAGCTGCAGTCCTAAAACTACTAAAAAATACAAAATTTGAAATCACTGAGCCTGTTTTACTGAGTAGAATGTTTGGATAAATACAAATAAATGACATCTAACATCATGGAGTATTGTCTACTGACTTGTGAACACAAGGTCAGTACCAAAACTACTGCTCTTACAGTGTTACACCACTTACATACAGTAAAATTTTTTTTTTTTAAAAAAAAAAAGGTGAAGCTTTTAGAATACAGAAGTTAGTACTAAAGCAGCGCATCAGCTTGAAGTAACAGCATTTGCTACATAAACACTAACGCTGCATTTTGAAAATAAGGGAGGTTTGTTATTCAGCTGCCTCTCAGAATAGGACAGCCTTGCTTGAAGTAACACTAATCCATTGCTAACGTATCTGATACTTACTTTACACAGAGAAACATTTAGTAATAGTTACGCTGAAGAAAAAAACCCCACCTGACCAGCCTGTCATTGTCTAAAGTAGGTTTTTAGGCTCCATCCCCAAGCCTGGCCGTACGGAACCGCAAGGTTAAAATGCAGGAGGTTCCGCTGAAGTTTGGCAACTGCGCAGACCAGAGCTGCTGCCCCTCAGTGTGGTCAATATATTTATAAATTCTCCTTCTAAACCTGAGCTTGTATCTAAAAAGATACCTACAGTTACTATGGAGCTGGAGTTAGGATCACTTTTATTTCTGTAGTGCTGACTGTGTAAGGCTGGGGAAGCAGCTGGTTTACGTCCAGTTCTCCCTCCGGTACCGTAAAGCTCCGGGTGTCACTTCTCTCCAGTTACATGTGACAGCCTCTGGGCTCTCTTTAGCAAAATGTGAGCAGTCGAAGCCTGTCTGAAACCATAAATAGAGGCTCGCAAAAGAGCAATTCTTGAGTATTTGAAATCCACTTTTACGAGCGGGTCAGTGCCTACATCTGGTCTGCTCAGTCCTAAGGATAAAACCCGAATTAGTTGAGCAATAGGGAAATAAAGCACTTTTTTTTCTACATTTAAATGGCCAAGCCCTCTAGTCCTTTAAGCCTGTGGAGATGCATCACTGAGCCTCAGAAATCGACTTCAACCTGTATTCCACCAAGTTAATTACATGAATGATCAATTACGATGTTTTAGAAATCTAAATGTCAAACATTGCTCTCCGGGAATCTTACACCGTATCTCCTGCCAAAGTCCACGGGTGATTTTTTAGATTTTCTCCTTCTGGTAAGAAAAACCGAAGTTATGCTAAAACCGTAATTCATTTGGGAAAAGTTTTTTGGAGCTGGTTCCATTCCACACCGAATCTCCACACTTGGGTTCAGTGTTCTAAGAGCGTAAGCCGGGTACAAAACCTAAGCAGTGGTCAGCAAAGCTGGATTTACAAATAAAGTCCCATTTTGAAGCCGTTCAGACCCATCAGCCTTTAACACACCACCTGGAAACCCCTGCGCTGTGAAGATGACAGCCAGCGGCTCTAAGAGCGCTTCTCCCCGGGGCGTTTGGAAACGCTTTCCAAGAACCAACAGAGAGAGACTCCTGATGAGAATGAGCCGCAGGTTTAGAACTCTGCAAGGGCAGGTCAGAGCTTTATTAACAAAAATCCTCGGTGACACAGGAGATAACAAAGCCGCAGTGTTTAAGCAATCCATCTTGGTTAACGACAGCCTCCGTCAGTACAACAGGGCTCTATTATCATAGATAAGAGCCTCTTCAGGCTTGTTTGTATCGTTTTTTTCACTCCAAGTCAGAAGTAGGTTTAAGATTTTATCTCTCTTGCAAGCTCAGGGCAGACTGCACTTTACCCCGAGGTGTGGGACCACCACAGGCAAAGCTTGACCCCCGGGCTGAGCCCTGTCCCAGTCAGGACGGACCCAACCCCTGAACACCATTAAAAAACCCCTGAATTTGGATTAACGTGGCCTGGAAAATGAAGGTGCTGTGCAGCAGCGGTCAGAGGGCTGGAGGTAAAGAGAGCTCAGGGATATAAAGCATCTCAAGAGAGGTCACTTGGGGTCAGCGTTGTCATTTTAAGTCCTCATTTTTAGGAGGAAACTCAGTTTCAGGGGAGACCCACTCTGTGGTATCACAGGAACTATTTCCTCGCGTGACTTGCAGGTCGATAGCGCCTTTAGCCAAGAATCACAGAACAGCAGCATTTCAGAGAGAGTCCTGTCAAAGAAAGTGGCTTTGTGATTTTGAGAAACCCGATATATAAATAGAGGGAGGGCGACGGGTTTGGGTTTAGTTTACAGTTTGACGTTTCTTCTACAATTTGAGGTTTCTTTAAAATGTGGACTCAACTACAAATGAAAAAAAAAAAAAAAAACGCCGCCAAACCCAACCATCCGCTTAGCTTTGTTTTAACTTTGTTTTCTTTCCTCCCTACGTGGAGTATCTGCGTTTGGATATGGTTTACAGCTTAGTATGCAATACACGGGACCGGCATTAAAACCTGGCAAGCTTCACTTAACGGAGACTGCAGAAAGCTTTACGTCTTGCCCTACCACCTCTATCTTAGACAGACTGTAAATTAGTTAATAAATGACCAAAATGGCACACGCTGTTCAGACAGAAATGGAGATGAATGAAAATTTGAAAAATATGGAGCAAAGCTCTGCCTCCCAAATCCCTTCAACATCCCCAACGTAACCGACAGACGCGCATCAGGAATTCAGCCTCACGTTGTCTGGTGCACCCTCAGTCGGTTTTTAGTTTAAATTTGAAAGAAACAGGATAAAATTATTTATTGTGCATCCAGGCATTTGTGAGTTAATTGCAATGAACTTGCACTAAAATGCTTTAGCAACAACTGGAAAACGCAAGGCAAAACTTAGGAAAATATTCCAAACTGTCTCCGTGCTGTTAATACTGAGCTGATCAGAGTTACGTCCCTCAAGCTGCAGCACGGACGGGTTCAGGGTTTATTTTGAACTCGTTTGTTCTCCAATGCACACAAAACGTTTGAGCATTTTGACTTTTTAACTCTTTTAAACTAAGATGCAGGCAACACAGGCTTGAACGTGTCCACTGTGAACCCCTTTTGCTGGCCACCCAGCAGCAGGTTCCAAACATCTTTGAGCAACGGATGATTATTAGGCTTTTCAAGGCAGAAAACCCCACTATTTCCCAATCGAAATCACAAGTGCTTGCAATTCGGGCTTAATGCAGCTTTCTGAACCACTTGCCTGCACGAGAAAAAGATCCTTAGGACTTGGAAAAATCTTAGCCCGTGATTTAGGCTTCGTTTTTAGTACAGTATTGTAGGCAGAGGCAATAAAATTTGGGCCCACCACCGACTTATCTGCTTACATTAGTCAAGCTTTTTTTACCTCTTGCATGGCTGCTCACACTAGAAACTTTCCTGATATTTGCTTTAAGCAGAAACATTAGCGTAGTTATGAATTTTTATGGTCTTTTAAGCAATAATAATGTCAGACTCAACTACAAACCAGATTTGACAATGAGGGTTTTTTTAAAAAGCAGGAGCAGGAATATTTTACAATGTAAATTTCTTGCAGAGTTGATGTCACTTTAGATTACAATTTCAGGTGGCATAAACAGATCGCTGTGTATAAACATACATTTGTGAAAGCAAAAGCCTTGTAATCTATGATCAGTGTTATCTTTTTGGGGCACAGATAGAACAAATACCTTGCTTGGTGACAGTTGCATTTTTCTTGCAGTCCTGCGCAACCCTCTCTCTGTGATACTCGTTTCTTATTCTCTCAGCAGGAGCACTGTCTGCTTTATCTATCCTGTTTCTGAAGATTGCATAGTCCTTCATAATCACTTTTTTTTTTTTAAAAAAAAAAAAAAAAAAGCAATACAAACCGTGCTGTAGTATCAGTGTTCTTGTGACAAATAATTTATTTCTAAACATTTAACATGGCAGGCTTATAAAAAAAAAAAAAAAAAAAAAAAGGAGGGCTTTTTAAAAGATGTATAAACAATCAAAAGGACAAGTCAAACGTTTCTCGCAGAGCTCTCAGGATCTGACCACAGTACAACAATCAAACAACGGATCCTAAAACCACAGGAACAGCTGTTGTTTTACCTCTGTTTCTAGAAATACAACAGCATTCTTCCCTCAGTTATGCAATACTGTATCTTTAGCTATTTAACAAAAAAAAAGGTTTTTTTTAAAAACTCTGACCTTAACATACATTCTTAACAACACTGACATCTGAAATACTTGCCTAGAGAGTATTCTCCCCAAGACTTCATTTTTTTAATCTAAACAAGGTAACACGTCCTGTAACTCCATCAAAAAACCATGCGCAGTTGATGAAAAGAGAGCAAAATTCAATACTGACCATAATCACAACAAAAAACCTGGTGAAACCTCAAACTTGGTACTAGAGGTTTCTGCACCTCTTCTAATTTGTCTCTAAGAGACTATCTGAAAGACAGCCAAATGTGAATACATCAGAACATCGTAGCTGTAGTACAAATAAGGTGGCAGTGCTCTGTCATTCCAGATGTACAGGATGTAACTATAGTATCTTCACTGTGTAGTGGATGTGTCAAAAATAATTATGTTAATGCAATTGCAGATTCTGTATTGTTGTCTATTAGAAGTGTAAACTACTGAAACCTTGGCCTTGCTGATATGAATAAAAGTGATTAAAATACCCGTCTTTACAGATATAATAGAGTTTGTCTTCTTTAAGAAATACGACTCTTAAGTGTTTCTTACTTTTTTCATTTTAAAATTTGAAGAAAGAAAACTATTTCAGAAACAGGTAAGAGTCACAACGTAAACACATCTGTTTTAACCTTCCCTGGTCTGGGGGTGCCTCCGTACACACACGTGCAGGCAGACACATGTGGGTTTGGTTACCCGAGGAACTGGGCAATGTCTAGTAACTAAACTGCACGTGAACTCTCCTGCCCCTCGCCCTCTGGCAGTCTGCAAACATCATCCCAGGCACCACAGCAGTTCTATTTCATACGTGTGTGTACCCCTAGATGCACACGCACCAAGTGCGTCACGTTTTCAGAGTTTCCCACGGGTTTCTGCAGACCCCAGCAGACCCCCAGGCTCCTCGCGCTCACGGAGGGGGAATGTTTAAGTCAGAAGGATTGCAGAGGTGATACGTTGTAAGGAGAAGGTCATTTTACATTTCACGCCGGGCAGAGCACAAATACTTCAGAGTAGCAAAGGAGGATGCGGTTGCAAAACCAATTTAAAAAATCCTGGTGGGAATTTGGGAAGCATCTTCAAAGCCAGCTTCTCGGCGTAACTGTTATCCCTCGGTGACGTGTCATACGTGCCCCAGGACTGGGGTAGAAATCCTGTGGTTGCAGCAGAGCACGGGGAGAAGTGTCAGAGGAAGACAGGACGGCATACTCCGCAGCATACGCACGGCGAAGGCTGCTTTGTCAATCCCTGACGTTTTTCTTTAAGAATACTGGAACGTCCCCAAGAAGTGCTGCCGCCATTGCAGTTTTACCCCAGCAGCACAGAGCTCCTGCAGTCAAAGTCACCTCCATGGCTGTGGGTTTGGTTTGTGTTGCCTTGGACTTTGAACGTTTTTACACCGAATACGTTTTAAGTTTATATATTAATACAGAATCAAGGGCAAGTAACTGAAGTGCTTGATGACAAATCCTGCCAAAACCCGATGATTTCACTTGATGTAACGCCATGTACCGCAATCAACCGTCTGTACTTACAGATATCAAAGTTAATTTTATAAAGAAAGAATTGTTTCGCTTCTGGCATCCTGATGTTTACCTTAAGTATATTTAAGCAAATGCCAACATAAACATCCTCAAACTTAATAGGTTTGATATGACTCATCAGCTGGTAAATCCTCAGAGCCAGTTTTCCATCCAGGATATAACCCATCCCACTGCAGTACGGAGGGAACAGCTTGAATGGATACTCATCGTAAGAAATGTATGTTTTTCTGTAAAAGCCTCTGTAGGCAAAGTTATCAATAAGAGGATAACCGGTAAAAATATTTTCCGAGGAATTTAGCTTCAGAAGAAACTTCACCAAGTTCGCGGTGTTGATGAAGACATCGGCGTCGGTCTTCATGAGGAATTTTGCATTTGGGCAGAACTCGCTGACCCACCTGAACGCCATGATCGTTTTCAAGGTGAGGTTGTCGTAAGTGTCCATGAAATCCTGGCGAATGATGTCGCCGTAGAGGATGCTCTCGTCTTCCACCGACAGCGTTGCAGCGGTCTCTTCTCTCCGAGTGGCCTGACCTAGCAAGAACAGGGTTAGAATTCGACGTCCCCACCAGAAGTTTTGAGATGCCCACGTTATCCTGATGGCCTGCCTCAACTCCACGTCCCTGGGCCTCGAGGACACCAAGATGACTAGAAACGGGTTGATGTCTTGGCATTTCAAGTGCTCCCGCAGCGTGAAGAGGTAGTGCTGCTTGTAAACGGGTTCATATTCATAGAAATACATCACGTTTGTATGCTCAAGTGCAGAGTTGGAAGAAAAAGTTATGTACCACATTGTTAGGACAGAAGATACAAGGAGACACAAAAAAATCCATTTCAATGGTCTCACGTACATGACACTAACAGGAACTGGGCATAACTCATTTGCAGAAGTGTGTCAGTGACCGCCAAAATCTCTACCACAAATCCCAAAGTACTTTTTTTTGCTGGAAAAGAAATGAAAAAGTAGTATTCAGAATGCTATTACTCAAATACTGTCTTTGGCTTGTCTTAAAGCGTCAGTTGAAAGCGCGCTGTGATCTCACGATGACAAATCCGAGGCCCCTCGGTCCGGCTGTCACACATAGCACCGTGCACACCGTGAATCACCGCTCCAGCCCCGAAACAAGCTCGAGAAGAATGCTGAGCCACTGCGGGGCCACAGATGGACCAAAACTGCATAGCAGTGACCTTGGGAATTCCCCCGCCTAAACCCCATCTCCACAAAAGATCCCACATCAAGTGCTGTGATCCTAGAGACCTCAGCACAGAGTCACAGAATCCCAGAATCATCTGGGTTGGAAAAGCCCTTGCAGCTCCTCCAGCCCAACCACGACCCTCCCCCTGACCGTTCCCAACTCCCCCAGATCCCTCAGCGCTGGCTCAGCCCGACTCTTCAACCCCTCCAGGGATCCCGGGGACTCCCCCCTGCCCTGGGCAGCCCATTCCAACGCCCAACAGCCCCTTCTGCACAGAAATCCTTCCTCAGAGCCAGCCTGACCCTGCCCTGGGCAGCTTGAGGCCATTCCCTCGGGGCCTGGCGCTGGGGCCTTGGCTCCAGAGATTCATCCCCCCTCTCTGCCCCCTCCTGGCAGGGAGTTGCAGAGGGCCAGGAGGTCTCCCCTCAGCCTCCTCTTCTCCAGACTGAACCCCCCCAGTTCCCCCAGCCGCTCCCCAGCAGACCTGTGCTCCAGACCCTGCCCCAGCTCCGTTGCCCTTCTCTGGCCACGCTCGAGTCATTCAATGGCCTTGTTGGGGTGAGGGGCCCAAAACTGAACCCAGGAATCGAGGGGCGGCCTCCCCAGTGCCGAGCCCAGGGCTCAGATCCCTTCCCTGTCCCTGCTGGCCACGCCAGTGCTGACACAAGCCAGGATGCCGTTGCCCTCCTTGGCCCCCTGGGCACACTCTGGCTCATTCTCACCCCCCCAGTCCCTCTCTGACCGGCAGCTCTCCAGCCACTCCTCCCCAGGCCTGTAGCCCTGCTGGGGGTTGTTGTGGCCCAAGGGCAGCCCCCGGCATTTGGCCTTAAGAGAAACTCCCTCAGTTGGCCTCAGCCAACTTCAGCTCAGATCTCGAGGAAGGAATGCTGTGCACAAAATGCTGCTAACAGCAGCAAAGTGCTCCGCAAATCGATGTTCAGAGGCTTAAAAAAATACGTAATTTTTTTTAAAGAAAGGGAGACCTACTAGTTTTTATAAGCTGGAGCAAATCAGCCAAGGTATCAGGAATCAGAAAGGTAAAAAGGGAAGTACAAGCAAGTATTTCATCCCTCATTTAAGGGTTGAACAGCTACTTGTTTTGAATTGACTAAGTGATGGGGGGAGAAGAAAATTATCTCCCTTACAAACCATGTCAGAGGTGCAGACAAACACAAACCCACCCTGCCAGGCAGCCCCAGCTCAGGCGCTGCCCAAAGGAACGGCTGCTCCCATAACGCACCACATGACAGAGCAATCATTTAGTTTCTAATATATGCTTATTAATTCAAGAAAACTTAAGAAAGAGGCCTTGCAACCAGCTCTGTCACAGCAGATTTACAGTTGACATAATGGGAGCAGCAGGGAAGCCGCTGCAACAGACGAGCTTCAAATCTTACCAAAGTTTTGGAACATCTAATATTTTCCATTTAGACAAACAAGACACTACAAAATCCTCTGTCTACTTCCATATATTTAAGTTTTGAAGAGGAAAGGATCCCATCTGCATTCTCTTCATGAAAAACCCTGTCCCCGTCTGCCAGTGCACACAAAGGTGGCAGCGTCACCGGCTCCATCAGGCCCACAACTCACACCACAACCACCAACTGGCACAAGAGGGGGAAAAGCCATTTTTCACCTAAAGACGCACATTTCTTGGTCTGGAGTCCAACTACACGGGCAGATCCTTACAAACCCCCATCCGCGCCGTGCTAAAGCCATGACTACAGTGTCAGGACTAGATACTCAAATCAATACAGCTTTCCAAAACTATATTTAGAAACAGAATCTTAGCCCTGCACCCTCCATTTAGCAGCATTTACCTTTGTTATATTTCTTTAAAACTACATACACGGTGAGCATACATTAGATATATTTAAGCCAAAATAATTACAGTGCCTTACTGTGGGAGTTCCAAACGATTTCTAATGTTTGCAGTAATAATATTTACCCTGCACTGTAAAGACCCACAAAGACACAGTAAGGATGATGGAAGGTTCAATTTCACAGCACAATTAATTACTATTTATCTTCAAAAAGATCACCGCAGGGCTTGTAAATGTTTTATATGAAAAAATAATAAATCCAAACCTCAACACAGCATGCTGGAAATTAGGCGAATTTGATTTGTCAGAGCCCACCTGCCTTGTTTTTCTGTGTATGCTTTGACTTTAAATTAATGATCCTCTGAAGGAAGCATTTGGAGCACATTTCACCAGTGATGCACAGCGCATCACTTAGAATATATTAAAGCAAATTTATACAGATAGCTGTTTAAATAGAATTTTGAGATTGATCCCTCCCAAAGCCGCGTTACTCCCAAAACACAACATGTCTAACAGGAGTCAATCCTTCGTTAAGGGCACCTCACATAACTATGGATGAACAAGTTTTATTAAGAACTTCCTAACATGACCAACATCCTGGCTTATAAAAACCACGGAACCTCCGAAGTTTTATGTTGATTCTCTTCTTTTTCTCCATAAGGATTAAACATGTGCAAGTAAAACAGAAGTTTGGCAAGTGCAGAGGGAACTACCATCAGGACTGTTCAAACTGCATTTAGGGAAGTCGATTATAACCGCCAAAAACTCAGATTTGCCCATCTGGTATTTACTTCCTGGCTTTATGGGAAGAACAAAAAAAAAAAAAAAAAAAAAGTAAAAATGTAAAAATGCTCAGTTCTTCTCTCTTTATATATGCCAACCTGACTTTCAGTGAACAATATGAAAAATACATTCTGGAAGAAAATAACCTAAGTTATACATCAGTGCTTATGCATTTGATTATAAATAAATAACATTTCTCAGGGTTTGATGATTAATTTTTCAAGTAAAAGCGTTATCAAAATTTGATCAATTCTTGATTCCCTAATAGAAAAAAAAAAAAAAAAAAACTGATTCTAAGGATTTTGATTCATTATGGACAGAAAAGCCTGGTTACATGACATTCTGAACAACAGAAATCAAGAGACCAATGCTTGTGCCGCTACATAATGAACAATCTGGGAAAATAAATCATCAGTTCAGGTCCTTTGCCCACACTATGCAAACACAATCTTTAAGCTACCGTATCCTTACGAAAAACCTGCACTGCAGGGCACCAAAACACAGCTTTTCTAATGGCCACAGGGTAGAAACTCCACTCCCTGAAACATGAGACAGCTATTTCTGCAGCTCTGAGAATTCAAAATACAGGCAGTCTGCCTCCGACATCATTAAGCACAGAACTCTGACTTCAAACAGAAAAAAAGGGCAAATCAAAGGGGAAAGCTTCTGACAGAAAAATCCCCTATTTCAAATGCTTAAACCAAAGTGGCGAGGTTGAAGAAGTGAGGTCTGAAATTTGAGCTGGCATTTTTTCTTGGCGGTGGTGCAGTCGCAGACCTTGCAGCAACCCCCAGGGCGGATTGTCCCCAAGCTGCCTGCAGGAATCAGCTGGAAATACATTAGTACTGTTCCTGGCTCCTCATCTTCTTCATGTGACTTACTACCAAGAGAAATTAGAAGAATTTTTTCAATATCCTGGGCTATGATCTAATACAGCAATACTTGAAAAATTAGATAACCTTTAACAATTACTTGCGCTCACTTCAAATCGCCCAAGCAATCTTAAATCTCCGTTCTAGGCAGCTTTTCACAACGCAGATATTAACTGAAGAAGTAGAACAGCCCAAAAGGTTCATGAAGAGGACATCTGCTGCCCCCTGCTGAAGCCGAATCAAAACTTAAAGCCATTTAACTTTTCTATGTTTAAAAAAAAAAAAAAAAAAAAAAAGGCAGACAGGGTGAGAGCAGAGCGTCGGGCGCTGCCGCGGGCGCAGCTCGCCCCCAGGCCGGTCCCTCCCTCGCCGCCGCCTCCCCCCCGGCCTCACGGCGTTAAATGGCGGCGGCGCCGCCGCCCCCGAGCCCGCCCTCCCGCCCAGGCCCAGGGGAGCCGCGGTGTCCCCCCGGCCCCCTTGCCGTGCCCGTTACCGGGCCCGTTACCGAGCCGCCCGCCGCGGGCGGGGCCGGGCCGGGCCGGGCGTGGCGCCTCTCCCCGCGCGTACCGGCCGGTTCCCCGCACAGCGAGCGCCGCGGGGCTCGCCCGGGGAGGCTGGCGGACACCGGGAAATGCCCGCCTCCTCCTCCTCCTCCTCCTCCTCCGCCTCCTGGCAGGGGCCGCGGAGCCGCGGGGAGCAGATGGCGGTGGCGGCCGCTCGGCCTCCCCGGGGCGGGGTCGCTCCCGGCCGGGCTCCCGCTGGTTCCTTCTCCGGCCACCCCCGGAGGGGTGAGGGGGGGTCGGCCCTCGCGGCCTGCGGGGACGAAGGACCGGGCGGTCCCAGGTTCCCTGGACCCCCTTGCTCCAGCAGCTAGGGCTGCCCGCGGTGCGGATTCACCCCCAAACCTCATTAATAGCATCGCATAAGGTCACAGGAGCACGCAGCCACGGTGGAATATCCCGCTTGGACAACTCGGGGAACCTACATGTTTTACGTAACCCGGCGTAGTCTACAAAAGGTTTATTGTGCAAAGTTTGAGTTCGGACTGATGGTAACTCAGATGTCCCAGGTTTATCACCCCGTGTTTTTTAAACTGAACATATAGGCAAACCCTACACATGCGAGCGAGCCTCTCCCCGCAAAGCAAATACAAATACACCTTTGGACAAACCAAAGGTAGATTTCTGGTTCTCAAACGCTTGCTTCTCGGGGCAAACGCAGATTTAGAACCTGCGGTGGGCTACGGCTCCAGTTTGATCTCGTGCTGGAGTGTAAACTCCGAAGAAACGTGGGAAATCACCCCTGGAAGTGGTTCTGCGTCACAAAATCTTGCGCTGACCCAGACTCGCGTTTGACTCGGGTACAGTTAAAAACTGCAAACCCACGGAGTCTTCAGGAGGTACCTGCTCTGTCCTGGAAATTAATTAGCTTGTAAAAAGTCAGACTTTGCTTAACCAGTTCTTTGAAGTGATAGTTTGGATGTAATAAGATAACAGCTGAGGCCATAAATATCAAATATAGTGGGAGTAAACCTACAGAGCAGAGAGCTGTGAGCAATGGTTAAATCACGGCCCGACCCAGGGACACAGACCATCCATCCACACTGCCACGGCTCGCGCGGGAGGGAGGGTTTGCCCTTGATCCTGAGCACCATATTTCAAGGAACTGGCGTGCTATTTTGCAGGGAATTATGATTCATTTGACTGTGTTAACAATGTGTTTTGCGGAGTTTCCCATCTCCCCATCTTTCAATTCATTCAGACACATTATTTATAAAGAAATGCAAACGCTTTCTTCCCTGGTTCAATACATCATGATCTGCTACTGAAAAAAATCCTACACATAACCTATACAAGTTATTAAATATGAAAAAATGTTCAGCAGTGAGTATGTCACTGTCATCCGCTGTTGCCCCCAATTAGTTCTGGTATAACCCTTTTAGCTTCAAGAGAAACCAGATTATAACTTGTCTGTCAAGGTTGAGGTTTATTTTGCGCAACATGTGTAATATCTGAGCCACCAATGTTGTAATTATCAAAATGATTACCCTATCAGTCAGCAGCTCATTTGGCCAGAAGACCTTTACATCTTTGTGCTGATTATGTACTTTCTGAAGCAAAGACAAATGGTAATAACTAATACTAGGGCATCTGGGTATAAAGGCAAATAACTATTGGAATACTCGGTATGCGTTGGGCCAGGCTAACGTCAAAAAAATGGAGACTCAATATGAATTAAATAATATTAGACTCGCTTTTCTATTTTATTCTCTATTTAGAATGCGGCCAAAAAAATGATCTTTTGTTTGAGACTCAGTTATTTCCCCCTGCTTGTTGCTTTCCTGAAGGAAATCTTCACCGTAAATCAGTGGGCAACAATGGACTAGAGCATCACGAAGCTAACAGGAATGTTTAATTTCAGGTAGCTGAATGTCAGTAGTGACCAGATCATAAGATCTCTGTTTAGTCTCCACCACACGGAGTTCAGTTAAACTTGTTTGTACAAACATAACTCGCCAAGTTTACAACTTGGGCAGTGTGATCAGAGAGCTTCATGCCTGAGGAGTGCCTGACGGGGTCTGGGGCAGCCAGCTAGAGCCCAGCACATTTTTCAGCCCTTGGCTGGTTTGATCGAGTCCGTGTGCCCGTGTAAAGTCGCATTAGAAACCACTTGAGATTCATTTGTTGCTGGGAGATAAGGTGCACCGATAAACCAGCTACCTTGTCATTTGGTGGCTTGATAAGTATGGACAAACCTTAGGATTGTCCCTCCTCCTCACTGGCGGTGTTTGTATTTCGTTTCTTTTCCCAAACGGCTGCGGATTTATCTCCGGGATATCACACTAGAAGGGGGCGGACAGCTAGCGGTTCCCTGGGCCATGGGATTAGGGAGCATAACCAGGCGGCCGCTGGGTCGATACACACGATTTGACAATGTAAAGAGTTCTTAAATGGTCCTGTAAGTGTGGTTCACTGTTCAAACACGTTCAAAGCCCGTAACCTTTGTGCCTGTGACCAATGGGTATGTTACTCATAGTCATTCCACCCACAGGCTTGGCACCAAACACCTTCATAAATGCTGTTTGCGTATTGCTGAGTGATAAAAGCCAGCGTGTATTTGCACAGAGCTTTTACTTACTTTTCATAACACAAAGCTGCTTCTTCCCCTTCCTCTTCCTTACTCTTTGTGCTTCATCTCACGGAGGAAGAGAGGGATCTTCCTGACAAAAACTGGCTTCACGGGAGACAGGATTCCAGCTTTGAAGGTTTGCTAGAGACCACCACGGCACAGATGGGGCTCCACAACACCAAACACCCCAAAGTCAAGCAAGCTAACATACTGATGTTAGGGCTTGATTCTGCGGGAAAATCCACACTGTTGTACAAGTTCAAGTATAACGATGTTTTTCTGACAATTCCAACCATTGGCTTTAATGTGGATATGATCGAAATCGAGAAAGATTTTACAATGACGTTTTGGGATGTTGGAGGACAAAAGAAAATGAGACCGGTGTGGTGCAATTTCCTGGAAAACACAGACGGACTGCTCTATGTTGTGGACAGCTCAGATAAGCAACGTCTGGAAGAATCAAAGAAAGAATTTGAGCTCATTTTAAAGAACGAATTTCTAAAAAGCGTCCCAGTCGTCATGCTAGCGAACAAGCAGGATTTGCCTGGAGCTTTGAACGCTGAGGAAATAACCAGGAGATTCAACATGAAGAAGTACTGCAGTGACAGAAATTGGTATGTACAACCCTGTTGTGCCATCACAGGAGAAGGTTTGTCAGAAGCTCTCCAAAGACTAACCACATTTGCAAAACACTTCAGCAGATCAAAGGAGACTTTTACAATCTTTAAGGAAATTGAAACACTTTAAGAATTTCTATCATCAGATTCTGGTGAACGTTAATCAACAAATTTTGTTGGACAGACTAAATCTGAAAATAGTGGATTCTGGAGAACTCTTATAAATATTTATAAAGAACTTCAGCAATATTAAATTATACTGTTATACCTGCAGATGCTTCTGAGATACTACTCTGCAGCATTTTATTAGTGATAGTATACTCGAGGTTATTCAGCTCAGAAGTGTGACTGTTGAAAATGAAATGTTGAAAATGATGAAAAAGGTGGAATTGAGCTTCTTGAATTTTAACAAGTGGAAACAAAATAGGTGAGCAGTGCTTAAAATGCTTAAATCATTTTGTCAAGATGTAAAATAGCCAAGTCGTCCGTTCAGCAAGCAAAGCGAGAGATAAAATGTTATTTCGTAATAAATGCTCCGTGGATGTATTTCTCATGTGAAAATGTAGTCGGTTTAGAGCTTAAACTCTTAGTTATGTACAAGAGAACCAATGAATCTGAAATACTTGTTGGCTATTATTGCATTCTAGAGCTGATTACTCCAAGTAGGTTTTAACAAACAGGATCTGCTCCTCATCAAGCCACAGACAAAGCCGAGATCCGGTGCTGTGTGTGAGCTGCGGGTCTGATGTCCCTTTGTTACAGATTCCCATGTACCCATTTCTTGTTTCTGCACTCTTGGATCCCTGTCCTTGGCCACGAGCAGAGCGATGGAAGCCAGCACAGGATCAGTCCAGTCCACTGGTTTTGGGGTGGGGGATAAAGCGGGGGGAATGGGGGGATTGGCTCCTTGGTTGTGTTTTTTTATAGATCTTAATGGATCCTGTCCTGCCTGTACTGAAGCCACTCGAAATTTTGTTAGTGATAAATTTAGGTTTGGTTAAATTTGATATGTGCCACAGAATTGCTAATCCTACTACTACAGTTTGTAGAAAAAAATTCCAAATGAAATTTCTGTTCAGATTTCCGGATTGATGAAGGAGTGAATTAGTATTCTGAATGCCATTAAAGCACTGAAGGATTGATAACTAGAAGACTAATTGAACTGTATCAACCATGAAAACAGTTTAAACACCAAGGCTGAAAAGTTAATAGGGCCTGCTCTCTTAAAAGCAAGAGAAAAGAAACCATCTAATTATGGGTTATACAGTCCTAGAAAATCCAGCCCAATTATTTCTGCCTTCTTGAGCAATGTCTGCAGAGGTAGGATGCTCCAGTGGTTAGGATGCTTGCTTAGATAGCTGGATTTTTTTTATCCCCTACATCTACCACAATCTTTGACCACGGGCAAGTCATTTAATGACTCTGTGCCTCCACAGTTCCTTGCCAAAATGAACTTCCCAGTTATGTGCTCTGAAAAAATTGTGGCAAGGGTCACTTTGTGAGCCCTTCTGCTGTGACAAAATGATCATGCCAAGTAATTCACGTAAGAAATTTACATTTAGTTCTTACTAATAAACAGGCAGGAATTTCAAGTTATACAAAGGTGAAGCAGCAAGAAAAGCACCCAGACGTACCCTGTTGTCTCATGCATATATTATTCAAAGACACACAAAAAAATCATCAGGTAAATTTGCTGAAATAGTAAACAAAGGAAGGTTTCTCAACAGAAGCTGTTATTAATACTGACAGTAATTACCGTGGGCTAAATCCTGAGTCATGTTGAGATTACGTTTCCAAAAGGAAAGCAAGTATTTAGACTTGTCATTGCCTGGTCTGATGATTTAGACTCGGTATAAAATACCATCTTCTGTCCCAAAAACGACTTTTAAAAGTCTGCCACAATGGGAACATTAGTTTTCTAATCCCAACAATTCAATGTTAAAAAATGTAGCATTGCAGATCAATACATTTCTAAACATTTGCAGGCGTATGTTGCGTACTGAATTCTCCCACTAGTTTAATCTAATCATGTGTCTATTATAAATCTGAATCTAGTTCACTGGCCTCAGGACTTCCTCAGGGAGAAATACTCCTTGAGAGATTTAATGAGAGTGCACCAGGGTCTCTAATTAGACAAGAAGCGAGTTTGGAAGGGGGAAATGAAGTAGTATAATACACCAGCTCCTATAGCTAAAAAATACTTAAAAAGACTCTGCTTTCAGGCACACAGCCCCTTCTCCAGGTTACCAAATTACATTACATGATACTCACATTCACTTGAAGAAAATCTTTTACCTTATGCTTCAAATGAAATAAATAAACTCTATTCCATTCACTTCACAGCATATCAAGGATTTTAAAATTGATTTTTCTAAGAGCTTGGTTTCCTAAAGAAGTAAAGCCATGCCCATTTGATCTGCCCATGGAGACCCCTACCTTTCTGAATAATTTTTAAGCTTTAAAACAAATATCAGTCAAGTTGGATAGAGGCACAGGCTCTCAAAGGAATTACATGCCTGAAAGTTTAATTAAAAAAATCAGTGAAATAGAGAAGAGTGACCATACTGGTGCCCCCAATGAAGACCAGGCTGATAAGGTACAAAAGACTAATCCCCCGGGAGATAAATATTCCATTTTAGCTGCAGGAGAGCCTGCAAGAGGACATAAATCCACAGAGCCCAGACTCAATTAGTTTCTCTGCTCCTGGAGCTAGTTGGTCTTTTTCTACACTGCATGAGTAAATAGTGTACTTGGGGGCTTCTTTACGATGATAGAGGATCTAGAATCCACTGCTCAGAATTTCCTTTCTACACCTGCAGTAAAGGATCTCCCTGACTACTCCTCATGTTTTGGGAAGGATCCCTGAAAAAGCATATTATGTGGGCAGGAAGGTTGCAGAAGAAGTGGAGCTTCTGGCTTGGTTCTGCCACAGTGAAATCAATAGCAAGGAAGGTACAAAAGCATTTTACAGCTTCATCCTGCTATGGAGGGTTTTAGATCTTGTGACTGCTTGGCTGAACAACTTAATGAGCTGAATTGTCTTAACGTTTCAGAGCACAGACAAGTGGAATTCTGCTTGTGCTAAAAATACCATCCACAGTACTGTAAGCATAATTCATTCCTGGACAGGTTTTGGTTTATTTTGTTATTTAGAATTGACATAGGTTACTCCCTAAAAACAATTTTAGGATTCTTGAAGGGTTCAGGGTGCTCTGAGAAGGTAAAAAGTCAGAATATGAAGAGTGCTGCCCCCCTTGGCAGTGGAACCAAAGGCTATGAGTTGAAAAGTTTGCATGGCTTAAAGAGTTTGGGCCCCTCCTCAGCTGTTTATATTGCTTTAGGTTTTGGAACTTAATTTTTGTTAGCTTTCCTAATAAATCACCCCCTGATCACCCTGATGGTTTTTGCAATTTTTTTTTTTTTTTTTTTTTGATGCATACTGGCAGTCTTGTGCAACTGCAAGGAAGCGGTACAAGGATTACAACTGTATTGTAGCTAAAATGTACAAGTCCTCCAGTGTCTGATAATATTTCTTACACAAAGTTTGCTGTACCTGTTCTTTTCTGCTGACAGAACAGTCAACCGTGAAGAAATAAATGGTACTTATCTGTGATTGTGAAACACGAAGGGTAGCATCTGGGAAACGAGAGGCATGCTGTATCCTGTGCCCTCTCGAGACTATCCACTGGGACGTGTTTGGATGTGACAATTTAGAAGTTGACAAATCCAGAGGATGGGGAACTGTCCTGACCATTCGTTGATAAGATCACAGTGATATAAAACCATGATGAGCTCTGTGAGTTTTGAAGTAGCTGTCATGGAGCTCACTGAACACGGTTTCAGAGGGGTGAAATGCTGTTTTAAGGGAAGGTGTGGAGCAGCACAAGAAACCATTGCAAATTTGGATAGCGACACTCCCTCCTTCTTTGCCTGGGAGAAAACCCTCGCAATAATTGAAAACTTTGCAGAATCAAAGGGAAGTGTAGTGTATAAGGAGTGTGGGACGAGGCTTTTTCAATAGCGGGTAATGTAGAGCTGGGCGAGTTACTCAAAATGTCTCTGTTGCCATCTCCTCCTCATTTCTGGCAAGTTCACTGAAACAGCTAAAGGAAGGACTTTCATCTATCAAACAAGCTCTAAGCCTACTGCAAAGGAAGACAATACTTTGAAGTACTGTATGCATATTAAACTGCTTAAAGGAGGCTTTCTTCCCAAAGTAAATGACCCATGCTGAGTTCTGTGCCGCTACAATTAGACTTCTTCCACTTATAATTAGCTCAAGTATTCCTGTTCAGCACAGGCATAAGGATTCTGGACGTATATCTCATCAGGTCACGCACACTAGATTATACAAGTCTCTAATTTAGGATGTAAATTCTTGAGGGTGGAGGCCCTACTTACAAAGCATTTGCAAATATAAATTCATAAAACAGTAACGAGCCCAAACACATCTTACTTTGAACGTGTGTCATTTTAACAAATTGTGCATTAGCTTATGTTTCAGTTTCTACAATATTCTGTTTTTTCGCTGTGATAATGTTCTTGTACCTCTCCCACTCATCCACAACGTGTTTGCGGTGTAACCGTACCACATCTAGCGCTAAGTTGGGCTGCCACCAAGAGACACCTCCCCTCCGTCACCTCTGCGTCCCCTCCCCAGCTATGTATTTCCACTGGCAGGTCTGCACAGCAGAATTTTCTCACTTTCCTTGTGCTTCACCAGTTATAAAACGGTGATGCCAGTTTTCATGGTCTTTTTATTAGATTTTTGGTTTTGTGCTTGTTCTCCTTCTGCTGCTTATACTTGGAATTACCTAAACACATTTACAAAACCATTTCATTGTTTTCTTTCAGATCCCTCCTTAAAGCACTCCTTTCCCATAATGTATGCAAAAATCCTGACAATAGCTGTTCAGGTTTTATGAGGAGGCCCTGGCCTATATCTTTTGATGACTATTCTTTTATTGTTTCCTTGTTCTCCCCATATTTATTCATCTGTTCCCTTTTAGACTTAGAACGTGCTTTCTTTGGTGCAAAGATCATCTTTTTCTTCTGTGTTTCATATACTGCCTGAATGATAAGAAGAGTTTTTAAACCCTATATTACTGGTATAAGTAGCCCGAATCTCAAGGATTATCTGCTAAAATAAGTAATTTTGTGAGTTTAAACAAACCATCTAGCTCTGAAACCTTCGCCATGTGTCTTCTTTTGTTTTTTAGCAAATATAGTTGGGAACTGCAGCAACAATTTCACTGATCCAAACAAAAGCTAATCTCCCTTACAGCTGTGCTTGGCTGTTAAAGGATAACTGGGCTTTAATCAATACTTTTCAGTTACTTAATCTAAAGCCCACACATTAATCACTAAAGAATACTAGTCTCTCAACCTTTTCTTAACTGATTTGTAGTTCTGAAAAGTTCTATTTTAGTTTAGGACCATCACAGATTCATGTGAAAATCCCACGTGGGATTCTGGATGCAAACCAAACCCCTGTTGGCTACAACAAGGGCTTCCTGCTGTAGTAATTCCTGTAACATGCAACTCAAATCCCAGGTTACAACAATTTAAAGGTATTTTTCTTACAATCTCCACCCCTGGTCCCTTTGGGCCAGGGTTTAACATGGCATTGAACTCCCCCTCCTTGCTCGTGCTTGGGCTTGGATTTAGGCTCAGACTGCCAGCCCGGCTCTGTCGTGGGCTTACCCAGGCGCAGCCCCTGCTGCTTCGAGCTGCACCTGCTGCAGCATGGCCTTATCCACAGACGCTTCAGGGTGTCCAGCTCCCACGTGGACACATCCACAGCTCACCATCGCTTCGACTCCCAGTTCATACTGGGGTTCCAGCCTGGCCAGTGCAGCAGCACGGAGGCAACAGTGACGCCCTGGCCATCAGCCAGCCCAGGCGTGTTGCCGGGGCTGTTGTCAGAATGCGGCCGGGCACGGCAGAGCCAGGTGAAAAGCACTTCAGCAAGCAGCGAAAGCAAAAAGCAGCCACTAATGAGTACGAGGCTAATATACGGTGAGGCAAGCAAGCCCCGTGGCAAGCACAGGAGCCTGTCAATTAATAGCTAAACGGCAATAAAAGCTGTAACTTTGATCTAGCACATTCCAATCAAATCTGTCCTTCTCTTGAACTATTTGAGCCCCACTCTGGGTGCCGAAAAGGACTGTGGTGGTTTAACCCCAGCTGGTAGCTAAGCACCATGAGGCCGCTCGCTTGCTCCCCCCGTGGTGGGCTGGGGGAGAGAATCAAAAGGGTAAAAGTGAGAAAACTCGTGGGTTGAGATAAAGGTGTTTAATAAGTGAAGCAAAAGCCACGCACAGGCAAAGCCAACCCAGGGTCATCCCCCGTTCCCCTGGGCAGGCAGGGGCTCAGCCACCCCCGGGACAGCCGGGCTCCGTCACACGTAACGGTGACTCGGGCAGACAAACGCCACAACTCCCAACGTCCCCCCTTCCTCCTCCTCCTCCCCAGCTCTGTGTGCTGAGCATGAGGCCGTGTGGTGTGGGCTGGCCCTGGGGTCAGCCGGGGTCACCTGTCCCGGCTGTGCCCCCTCCCAGCCCCTCGCTGGTGGGGTGGGGTGAGGAGCAGAAGAGCCCTTGGCTCTGGGTAAGCCGGGCTCAGCAGTGACAAAAACATCCCCGTGTTATCAACACTGTTCATGGCACCAATCCAGAACACGGCCCCATACCAGCTCCCACGAAGAAAATTCACTCTACCCCAGCCCAAACCAGCACACCCTCTTGTGATAATAGTATGTTAAGAAGCCTCCTCTTATTTTAAAATAGACATTTCACGTAGGCAAGCATTCCTATATGTGCTCACATATGTAACTTCTCATGTGTTCTCCCTGAACTTATATTACATACTAAAGGCAACTATTTCATAGATTTTAGTAACATTGGGCCCCAAAGATAATGTAACCTTAGAGAAAATACTGTGCAAATAACTGGCTCCTGAGAGTACCTCTAAAAAATATTAATCCTGAATGTGAATAATTTAAAATATATAACATTACATTAAAATCAAATGTTGCGGAAATTAAACAGAGTAGTTTCAAATAGCTCTTCCATTTAACTGCATAGGAAGACATTCATATTTCTTAGCTATCACCTGCTAACTCTGGGCTATACACTGAGTTTTTCTGTTTTGAAGATTAAGATTTTCCACTGACTCATTTGGTTCATTAACCATTTAAAATAATAATTTATTGCCTACGCTAATGGAAAAATTTGTATCTACTTTTCTTTCTCATGTGCTACTAAAAAGCCCATCAAGTATTAATGAAAACCCAAGACAAACACTAGAAATTCTTTACCTCAATTGAGCAATATTATAAAAACACTTGTATAAAGTTTAGCATTTCCACACTGAGACATCTTGTGGCGTATAAGACATACTGCAGTTAATAAAAACAAAACAATCTGGTTGTAAATTCAAATGGTCACAACATGAGCTTGAGAACTCTGTTCTGAGAGGTTTAAACCACACAGTTAAAAATCTTGTACGTCACTTTTTCAAATGAAACCTGGCTAATTACAACATTGATGGGACTTATTATCAGAAATTAAATATTTACAAAATATTTGTATTTTATGTAATTACTATTTTGATTTGTAAATTACATAAAATATTTGTATTTTATGTCATTAATACTACATATTAAAATTTCTGTACTTTAGGTAAAATCCACATTTGTTTTCATTCCACATTAAGATGAATGTTACAAAAGTACAGAAATTTGTGGAAACAAAGGAAATGCATTTACTTTAATATGGTATTTATCTGATTAAAAAAATGCTGCTTTGAGTCACTTGAAAAGTAAATATTCCAATTCAATTTTTAAAAATTATCAGAAGATTTCTCTAAAGATAAATCATTTTGAAAAACTGATTTGACAGATTGATGAAAACTTAATACCTATTATTCTGTTAATTTGTACTTGTCTTTGATTTTTTAAAAAAAGAAAAACAGTTTCTAGATGACCCATAGTTAAACGAGCACTTGTAGCTCCTCTGCTAGAATTGTTTGTCTAACAAACACAGGGTCGTGCACTGAAGGAGTAGCTCCCTGTGAAGAAGGTTCCACAGCAGTACAGCCTCTGACTTTAAGTTTTTCTTTTTTTGGATCATCTCATCCTTTCATAGCGTTTCCAACCCAGCAGGTTAACTGTACTACGAGAGAGGAAAAGGGGAAGGACAGCAGCACCCAGCTGCCAGAAACAGGAGAGCCTCTATATGCAATTACGTACATCAGTACCACAGGACCTCCCTCTATATGCTTTTCCTTCTGCTTTGGAGGCCTCACTAACTGTAATTAAAAACCCATTAAGTATGTTAGCAATGTAATTCAAATATACAACAAGTTGTATTAAGGTTTTCATACTTCCTTCACAGGGTTCTGATTTATTTACGGCATGTAAATGCTGAGAGGATTAAGAACTGTGTTTATATCTCATGGGAATCCCTCCTGCAATCTGCTCTATCGAAGGAATAGTGATTTTCATATCATGGGAAGCTTAAGATGAATAACGAGCCATGGTTAACAAAACAACAAGCCTGACATTTACTTGAAATCGCTTTTGAAGCTAATGAGAATTGAACGTAACTCTGGAGAAAAACTCGGTGTAATATTTGAATGTTAAATTAGTGATCTGTGGTACTATTTCATGTTAGTAACGTCAAGATGAATTCCGTGACACTGCTCGTCCTGACCTGCTGCCCCCTCTGACAGTGGCCAAGCTTACCTGCAGCGAGAGAATCTTGTGCCGTCACACCCACGGCCACATACCTCCAAGTCGTGAAGGGCTGCTCTCAAGGGAAGCAGTTGCCATCAGCATGGGAATAACCTGTTCTTCTCCTCCTTTTTCTGCCTCTTGGTTGTAGCCTTCGGTTTATACTAGGGGAGAAAAAAACCAAGCAGACACTAGTAATCACTTCACACTAGTGATTCCAACGTTCGGTGAGCATAACCCTGTAATATAGATGTCCAAAGCTTAACAACCCGTTAGCGTGCGACACGTGCTCCTGATTAAAGTGTGCTCCAGTCAGCACTAAGAGCATCGCACGCAGGAACAATCGATAGTGGGTTGAGTGGCTCCAAATGAAAACCAGCTCATCATTATGGGGGGGTGCTGGGGGGGACATGCTGCACTGGAGAGGAGCCCAGGAGACACAGCTTCTCTGGGGACCCACTTCCTTCTCTTCCTGGCTGGCCAAGGGGAGAATTTTCCCTTTCCCTTCTCCCTCTTTCTCTCTCTCCTTTCGCTTTTTATTTTTATCAAAGAGCAATTTTTACCATTAGAGTGAAATGTACACTGTCAGCTATGGCTCGAGTAAATCTTTAGGCAGGTAAGTCCGTCTCAACATTCTCTCTGTGACAGATGGGAATGCAAGCCAGCTTTACATCCATTTTCTATTTTCTAGGTTGCAGGTGAGTGTTATTCATAGTCTACTCAAATGTATTATACTGCAAAAAATACTCTGTCGGTCATTACAGCACCCAGGACAGCCCAACTGCTGTTCTCCTGGTCTGACTTCACTCCACAGCAGTCTCACACCCACCCCGCTCCCTTCTCCATGCCAGCAGCACTCCTGCAGGAACACCACAAAAATCCGTCACATCTGTCTCAGAGGCTCAGACTGTCATGATGGAGAAAGCCCAAAAGTTATTCCATAGTTTATTAGATTATAATTACGTGCTCCTAAACTGGAATTACCATTAACATTCATTTTTTTTTTTTTTCACATGAAGTTGGTAGTGATTTGTAAGATCCTTGAATACCAGTTTGTATCTAAAAGGAGATTTTAACACAAAAAGAAGTAATGCACATTAAAAGAAAGGGTTGATCTAGGTGATCTGACAGAGGCATAGAGTTCCTGAAGCTACTGAAAAGCTACGTATTTCAGGAAAATTATGCGGCCATTATTCCCCCTCAAAAGAAAAGCTGAAATAGAAATATTGCCCTTTATCAGACATGAGGAAATCAAGGAGAGCTCAGTCAGAAATCCCTATGAGAATGGGCCTCGTTAGTGGTGCTGCTCGGAAGTACTCATTTTCTTCATTACAGTGTAACAAAGAGATATGCATACTGAGGGTATTTTCACAATCTCTACTCAATATCAATCCTTCTGCCTTTCGAAATTCCTTATTCAGTTATGTATTCTAATTCCCTTGCAAAATTAGCCTGAAACACAGCATTGACAATAGCAATCTGCATCTGGACATTTACATTTTTGTTGCATAAAGGATGCATCTTGGATTTGATGCCATTTTATATGCTAAATTCTGCTCACTGGCAGGGTTAAGAGCCAGAAATAAGATAGCTTAAATTTCAGATGCTCCCGTAAATGTCTCTAGCTTTGTGATCCTATTAGCATTTCTGTGTACAATGTGAAACACGTATTACCTAACACTTCATACTGGCATCTAATTATCTAAGCATATTGTGTGTCTTAATTTTTAAAATACAGCTCTGAGGATCATCCTTCCATTTGAAACCTTGAGGAACTAAGGATATGAGGGCAAGTGACTTCCCCCTTCTGCAGACAGTCAAGTGGAACAGAATCCGGAAGACTGGAGTTCCCAGGCCAGGCCAGCAGATAATTAAGTATTCCTTTCCTTCTAGAAACATTATGGAACACACCCAAACCAAGCAGCTGTGACAGAAAAGTTTTCTGTCACTGTTTTACCATCAGCAGTGCTACCAGAGGATGACTTTGTTCTCAGGGCTTCTTAAGAAGGAATTTTTTTAGCATGGGAACAATAGATCCCTGAATCTTTCAGGGAGTACTGAAATGGCTCATTCCACTCACCATTTCCTCACTTTATCTCAAATGAAGTTTTCCTCTCTTGCCTTTATTAGGAAGTTGTTCTGTTTGAAAGGAGAGCAGCTAGGACAAAGGCAGGAAAGTGCAGCTCCACAATCTGCTGACTCATGACCGATTCCTGTTCTTGGGCTATTTGCAGCTGATCGTTGTTGGGATCAACTCCAGCTCCAGTACCAAGAAACAGTTTGGGCAATGGTCATTTCATGATCTATAAATTTGCCTGCAAAAGGTCTGATCTGATGCATTAAAAACTGAATGTGTATAGGCTCAACAGTAGAAAATGTCATCAATGTAAATTAAAAACAATCCCCAAATTAAAGGTTATATTAAAACAGAGTAACAGAGATCAGAAGTAGGCTCATGTACTATTTCAGAGATAGCGTTGAACTTCTGATCGTAAATTTTAACAGGCCTACCTCCTGCTCAGTGTTTGCAGTCATGTGGGAGCCCTAAGTTTATTTTCTAATCGCCGGAGCAGATGTTCAGCTGATGTGAATCAGCAAACAGCCACTGAAGCCAGAGGAACTACCTTTAATTTGCACCATCTGGGGATCTGTTTTGCAGTCTCTGCTTTTGAAGAAACAGAACATTGTGCATTATCTTATAACTAATCACACGGTAGCTTCCAAAAAAAATGAAAAAGAAAAATATCTAGGGCTCTTTAACTAGAAAAAAAGTGCTTGTTATGTGGTGTTTCAAATTCAGACAGGCTTGTGGGAGGAGAACGTCAAGGCGTCTATAATACTCCGGCGTAAGTAAGCGCAGGAAAGCAAGTCTGGCGAGGGACAGCGGTAGAGTGAGAGCACTAAAACTAAATTGGCCTAGTGACATCAACAGGCCTTTGGCTTCATTAACATCTGATACAGGCCGGCACTGAAACCAAGACCAAGAAGATCTCTCAGTAATTTTAGTGTCGTGTACAACATGATGAAAGTGTTATAAATGGAAAGGCATCGAATCCTACTACAGTCTGAACATTTTAGGGTATTTTAGGCTGATTTTCAGTTCTGTGCAGTTCATTACTCTGAGAAACCATGATGCTAGAAAGCAAGTTAAATACCACTCTAACTAAAGAGTATTTTTTTCTAAGTATAAATACATAATTTTTTTTCTAAATACAAAAAGCTGAAATACAGTGTAACCAGTGGTTCTGAATGGACACAAAAAAAAAAGAGGACACATGCACAGGAACTCTACAGCTTCTGAATACAACAGAAATGTCCTACTGCAAGATAATGACTCCTGAGTGAGACTGAATGTAGACAAAAGACAGGAGAGCTCTTCAAGCGTTTGTGGGCCAAATCTTTTTTTCCTACTGTCATTCAAAGGACTTCAGCCAACTTCCATCAAAAAGCAACTTTAAACCAGTAGGCTAGGGTAACAATTTGAAAAACAAGTTGAAAATTGAGCTGCAACGATTGCATTATCCATTTTTATTATTTTTAAGTGAGGAGGGAAGCAGGACAGAAGGTTGGATGTAATTTAGGAGTTAATAATTTATCCAAGAAGATAGCAGCATTACTCTGTCTTTCTAGCTCTGCATCCGCGCCAGATGTATTGTCAGTGCGTGGTCCATCATGCTGCTGTTTTCACATTCCTCTAGACAACAGAAAGAGTAAAGGAAATGTCAGCAGTGATAGCAGGATTTGTTGTAGATGCTGCAGATAGTCAGTGTACAGCCCTTTGTTACAAAATGGCATACAACTGGGGCAAAGCATATTTGAGCAACTAATTGAGACTCAGCTAACAAAGCACTTGCTCAGGGAGGAATTTCAACTTTGTGTGAACGTTTTTTGAGAGTAAAAATTACCATCTGGCTCAAGCAAATGGGTAAAGTAAGAAAACAGCAGAAGAGAATATAGAGGCTCAGACAAAATCCAGCACTGTGCTAAAAGGCGACATCCTAGAGGTAGTAGCTGCTTAATGGCATATCTGAAAAAAATATTCTGACACAGTGACATAAGACTAAATGGAAAAATAGTGTTCAGAGAGCAGAAATCCATTTTTCTCCTAGATTTAACCTTAAAGAATGGAGAAGTATGTCTTTGAGTCATCTCCCCTGAAAGCAGCCTGTGGTGGTTGTTACTTCAGCGGGGGAAGTCTGAAATGCAAGCGTGGCATCTGCTGCTGACGACCTGTGCCGCGTGGTGTGGGGTTCGCACTATCGCCCGCTCGGGGTTCTGTGCTGACTTGCCTCTGGGATCATTATGCCTCCACCTGCCCGCTCCTTCAGCAGAAAAAAAATCTGTCAGCACTTCTGGCTCTTTCTAGAAAAGGCTTTTCGTGCTGAGGAGATACAGCAGAGTACTTTGGGGAAAAGTGAAAACAAGTGCAAACCCACTTGAGTTGCTTAAAGGAGCCAAGAAAACCACGGCGCTTTGCTTGGATTCGTCCTGTTCAATCTGACACCGGTTACTGTTTCTAACAATGTCCCTTTGAAAACAAAGCCCCTGTTCTGCGAAGCTCAATTTTTTATATTTAGTATTTGTGTGTGACAGGTTTTTTTATGTCTTTGCCACCTAGTACAACATCCACAGCTGACCCCAGTTTAAGTTTAGGTATTATTTGATATGGCTGTTTCAATGCCCAGCAAGTAACAGTTGCACTCCAGACTTGGAGACGCTCTGTGTAAAATGAAAACAAATACCTGTGTTTGCATACCAGATGAAAGATTATCATAAAATATCCAACCAGCAGGCCAGTGGTCTACTTTTCTGTTAATACTAGCTATGCCATTTTTATAAATTCCAGGATTAATGAGAATTTTTTCTATGTGCAACACAAATCTTCCCAGCTTTACATAATGTTTTGTTTCTGATACTAGGGAGATGGGTTTACGTGCTGTGAAAAGCCATTTGCAGTAACTCATTTTACCTAAATGTATGTTTAGGGCAAAATATATTAGCAAAAGATTTCAGATCAATTTACATGATTACTTGAAAGAGATTTTCAAGTGTTCAAGTTTCAGCTGGGATAGAGTTAATTTTCTTCCTAGTAGCAGGTACTGTGCTGGGTTTTGGATTTAGTGGGAGAATAATGTTGATAACACCCTGATAGTTTAGTTGTAGCTTTTATCCTAAGTCAAGGATTTTCCACTTTCTGAGCTCTGCCAGCGAGCATGGGCACAAGGAGCTGGGAGGAGCATGGCTAGGAGAGCTGACCCCAACTAGCCAAGGGGCTACTCCATACGAGAGGACGTCATGCCCAGTACAGAAACTGGGGACAGTTGGCTGGGGGGCGGATGGCTGATGGGGCACCGCTCAGCAGGTGGTGAGCAACTGCACTGGGCATCACTTGTCTTTCCTCAGGATTTATTTCTCTGTCTCTTTTTTATTATATTCCTTTTCACGACAATTATTATTATATTTTACTATTATTATTATATTTTATTTTCATTATTAAACCATTCTTATCTCAACCTCCAAGCTTTACTTTTTTGTTGATTCCTCTGATGGGGGAGGAATGAGTCCACAGCTGTGTGGTACTTAGATGCTGGCTGGGGTTAGACCCCGACATCAAAATAACTTGATAATTACACATTTTCTAATTGCATAATCAAGCGCAAAGTTCACAAACTATAAACATGTTACCTGTTTGTAAACTATTTGCAAGACAAATCTATCTAGCTGTGTATACATATATGGAAGGGCCAACAGTGGCTAAAAGCCATTTCAAACATACATGTTTTGCCTTTTTTCTTTTTTTTTTTTTATTTCTTCAGACATCCAAGTGATCTCTGAAATCAGTGGCCTCCCTCTGATGTAGCTGCTTGGCAAGCCAGAATTTCTGTATCACTGAGTACAATGTCCACACAGCATATCCTCTGTGTCAGAAACTTTGAAAAGTTGACAAAATCAACTCCTTGCATCAACTGGAAACTTGTATTGTGGAGAAAAATTCCTCTTTGCCAAATGGTACTGCCTTTCTAGCACCTATACATTGCCCGACAGTTCAAATCCTACACAAATTACAACCACCTGCAGCTACTCTATGTTCAGGTGCCAGGAGTCAATAATTTAGAACCACTCCTTAATGAGAGGTTAAGGCAGCTCTCGGTATCTTTCCTGTTATTGCTTGAAGGATCAGAAGGTGAGCAGAACTACTTCACATCTTTATATTTGCTTTACTATTATTTTCCAATCTGAGAAATATGGAAAAATATCAAAAGATACGGAGCTTTGTATGGTAATATCATGTGACGTTTGAACATCATCATACCAAGAGAATTTGTACAATATGCATAATTTATTATGTTGTAGGCACCTACATCTAGCCAAACATATCCTTCTAGGAGAAACTAATTTAAAATCAAAATATCAGGTTGTTTTGTGGCTTTTTTTTAAAGACAGCCCAGTGCCACAAGATCAAGAATTCAGAAGGGAACTGGTCTATTCTTCAAAATCGGCCTTTTGACTGTTGGCAGATTTGCACTGTAGATCTGAGGTAAAATCAAACCAATACAAGAACAGCATGGTAATTGTTCCTCTGAGAGCTAAACAGATTAATTAGACTACAGTTAAACAAAATGCACTTGATTAATCTCTGATTACGTCTTCACTGAAGTCACACTATAAATTATTCCTCAGATGATACCAGATCAAAACTACAGATCAAAGACTACTGAAGGATAGTCTTCCTCCAAACATACATAATTTAGTAAGAGCGAAACATGGTCTTGTATTTCGTATGAATGTACAGAGTAAGAAAACGATGGACACCAGCAGGGTATGATAGATCTGATGAGGCAGCAGTGTGATTTTAAGACGGGTCTGGATATGAAGGAAGATTCTCCAAGGTGATTCTCAGTTATTTTGAAATGGTTACTCATAAAATAACATGATTATTGCTCAGACCCTTGTCTCTGTCAGTCTTTTTCCAAGAACACAGAGGGAAGGTCAACAGAGAGATGATTTTGTTGAAAGGTCATTGTTACTCGTTAGGGCGTTGAGTCAGTTCTGGTCTCTGGGGAATGTGCTGGCTTTCCCATTCCATCTTTCCCAAACCACGTGCTACATCATCAGTCAGCGGTAAGCATGGCAGCCGTGGGAAGTGGTAGAGGTGGGATGAGCGTGTTGTTACTGTAAATTATATTAATAAAAAAAAAAAAAAAGAAAAAAATACCATCTCAAAAGAACCCCCTAAGACTTAGTTTAAAGTTTTAGAAGGCAGACATTCTTTACTGCAGCGCTGGATGCACAGGGGAGCATTCCACCTAATGTGTGCCGAAAGACAAAAGCACACTTATTATATACGATAAAAGAAATGAACAGTCATGTCATTTCCGAGAAGTTCCCATCTAGTTCCAGAGGATCTAATGCATATGTTAATATATTGCGCAAGCCTACTAAAATCTGGGGAAGGGTCTCTGAGGGCCTTCCATGGGGTTTCTGGTGGTCTGGGGTGGTCCCTAGTGGTTGTTGAAGAGGTGTCTCTTAGTGTCCTTCCCATGAACTCTTGAGTTGTGTTTTTTTCTTTTCCCATAAGGCCTTGTCTTGGCTCACTGCTCTGTCTGTAAAGTTTCTCAGCTTTCTTATCTTTGACTACCACAGGTGTCTGCTGGTTTCTTTGCCCTCCTCAGGATGGACTCATCACAGTTGCAAAAATTATGTCCTTGGGTGCATTCTTGTCGGAGGCCCCTTACAGCAATTAGCACCAACTGCTTGCAGAGATCAGCTAGCAGGCATCAGTGTGTACGTTTGGGTTAGCAAAGACATGGAAGATGTAGCTATGAAAATAGCAGTGGTGGGACAAAATGGTTTTTCTTTCATAAACTTCTGCGTTGGGTCTTAGATGCCATTTAGTTTTTTACCTTCATACCCTGACTAGTTACAATCACGAGACACGGTCAGGAATGTAACACGCTAGTACCAGTGTACTAGAGCCCAATTTCATTATTAATAATAGTTTTCTGCTGAAGCAGAGCCTCAAAGTTGTGCTTTAAGAGGTTGATTCACAAAGAAACCTTTTCGGGGCCGCAAAATTTTAAAACTCATTCGGTAAAACTGTTTCTCAGGGACACCACAATTATTCCTCAAAGGAATAAGTGACACTACAACTAACAGTCAAATTACAGATAGATCTGTAAAACACCTTTTAATTTTGAGACCAATGACTTAGGCCATTAGGTAATAGTAACTTTTCAATACTTTTATTTATATTTTTGTTAAAATTCTCACATTTCCTCCTATTGGTGCATAATTTCTTCAGAAGGAGCTGAACTTTAAATGTACAACTAGATGAGCCAGTCAGAGTAAGAGATGCATAGTGCTGCATCCTGAATTTTCACATCTTTTGTAATAGTTATTAGTTAAGCTTTTGTTATTTTTAGGTATCTCTTTCTGGATTTCATACCCTTATTATATAAAAAGCTGTGTTTCAGCAAAGAGTATTAGAGCCAGTGTAATACGATTTCCATCACATCAGCTATGTGATTACAACAGGTATGTTCAGCTAGGGCGATTTCAAAGATGACAAAGAATAAAAAATATGAAGGATTTTGCACATCCCCATGAAACATGCAACACAATCTTTAATCACAAAAGGAAGCAGTGTTAAAATATACCTGAAAATCAAATCAAAAGTAGGGACTTTTCCTTCAGTTCATTCGAACCATTCAGATGTAAATTCAGGGTTATAAAATAAACTCAACGTAACAAAAGCCATAGCAAATAGAAAAGATTTCCAATTTGGTAGCATAAAATATTTTACCTGCTGACCATTTCCTTAAACAGTGAGTGCAGAAGCTAAAAGCAATGAGAAATGACCTGTCAATTCTGTTCAACCGATTTAAAATTGGACGTGCTGATAGAATTTATTGTTTCCAAGACTTTGCACATTTCTACTTTTTACCTATTTTAATATATTTCTTGTTTCTTTACTAGAAGCTTCCTTCTGAAATGACTGCATTGATTTGAAGTACATTAATTTTGAAACAGTGAGGTATGATACTGGGGTGGTTGTACTTTTGTAATATCCTGTTTTCTAAAGGCAGCTGTGTTGTGATACCAACCAAAATGAGTAAAAGCACTAGTCAAAGAGATGCTCTTTTTCTCTAAGTACTCTTCTAAAACATTGTCAAATGGACAAACTGCATTACTTTAAAAAAAGTAAATAACTGTACCAAGAAAATGTCTTTTTTGTCTATCCAGACTGCAATGTGAAGGGGTTGCTGTATCTACACTGGCTTTGAACAAAACAGTTTACATATTGGTAGGCAAGTAGCTATACCTACATGGAGCACCATCAGGACTAATTAACCCTGACTAATTTACCATTCTCATAGTGCTGTGACATCGCTGCTACATTTATGCAACAGATGTGGCTGTGGTGACTCAGACTTCTGTCACTTTTAGCCTTCATGAGAACTCTTTCTTTCTCTCTAGAAAGGAGCCTCATGCTCTGCGAAATCTCCAGGAGATAAAACACACAGCAGCTCATAAAGATCTGAAAGATCATCATGGTCGTGTTTTCACAAAGAACTAAGTCTCTGAGTGAGTTGACACACTTGGGAGACTGCATCTCCCATCGTAGCTTTGACTTTTCTCAATGAGTATCACGGAAAATCATAAGGCTGCTGAGGAAGCAAGAGCTCTATCAACACGCAGGACTTAAGAGAGGAATCCTCACAACCCCTGACAATTTTCCAGTCGTTAGGCGTGAGTACAAACTGCATGCTGGATCAGGGCAGTGAACATTCCCGTGAGTGCTTCTAGGTATGTGCAGAGGTACTGTTTTCTGGAGCAACTTAACAGAAGTAGGAAAAAAATTACTATCCCCTCTGCTCTGCAAGTGTATCTATCTCTTTCTTTCAATACTCCTTACTTTATTTCAATAAAAACTAACTAGGATAGCTTAAACAGTTTGGAGAGCAGCTTTTTTCCCCTCATATTGTAGAAGACTGGAAGGATCAGGTATTACCCTGAGCGTATTTTCCTCACAATTTAAATCTGAGTTACCAAGTGAGCTTTGAGAAAACAAACAAACTGGATATTTTGTAAATTAACCACTTTGTTTTTCTGGCAACTGTTGCTCTCTCTGCCTTTTCAGAAACTTTCTGTAGTCTAATCACCTGAGTCACAGAAAAGCAGTAGAAGTGGGAGATTTCTATTTCTGAAGAGTCACTGTCAAGAGGCAATTACCTGGATAAAGACAGGGACATTCTCTGATTACAGTATTTGGCGTAAATAAAATCTCGACCTGTGTTCAAACAAAGCCCATCTGAGGAATTTTCATGGCATCAATTCCTTTTGCTGGTGTGTTCAATGCAAATTCAGGAATGACATTTTGCAACTCACCACTGTTTGCGTAACACACAGGTAATGTTGCTTGTTATAAAGCACCCTGGAAGGAAGCTTTAAATCCCAGAAGGGAGTTTACAAACATATGTAACGCTGATGACTATACTCATACTCAAACGTGAGAAGCCGATCTGGTGAAAGCTCATCATTAGTTTGGAAACAGTGTTCACCTACATCACCTGACAATGAGTTACAGCAGTTAACTACTCGCCAAAATCCACCACCACTAAACCTGTCATAATCAGACACTGGCCTGTAAAAAATTCTGAAATAGCAGAGTCCAAATGAAGACAGCAACGTGTTTGGACCCAAATAAGTATTTCTGGCCTCTTTCTATCATGCTAAGAAACTAGAAAGACCCACAAAATCTGATCTTACAAAAAAATGTTTTTGCACCCAATCCCTATCAGAAATATTCCCACTATTTCTTGCTTGTGAACTTGGCTCACAGTTGCTGTGCAGCATAAATGAGAATATTGCCCAATACAGCTGAATTCTGCATACAAATCTGCATACAGACGGTGTTAATTTTGGGGGAGAGCTTACCCGTGTCTCCAAAGAGGCTGTTAAAATACCTGCTGCTGTATCCTGTGCCTTACTTATTTTTCTTTCCAAAATCGGTTGTGCTTAGGGCCAAAGTCGAGTAAAGAAAAGTGGTTTGGATTAAAATCTGGACCGTGCCAAACGTGACAGCTGCGGCGACTCCTTTTACTCAAGTCTTTACCAAGTACTTTTCTGAAACTTCACCGGGGTGACACTGGCACGGTGCCGGGGCGCCGCCGCCTCTCTGCCCTCCCCTCAGGTGGCGCGGGGGCCGGGCACGTCCTCCCCGCGCCGCCCCGGAGCAGCCCGGGCACCCCTTTCCTGCCGTCCTGCGGCCGCAGGTGGAACAGTTTTATTTAAAAAATAAAACCAAAAAAACAACAACAAAAGTGTTGGGTTTGTTTTTTTTTTTTAACTGGCAGTCAAGCGGCGCGGGGCGATGTCTCCGGTCCCCCGAGGGGAGCGAACGCAAAGCGGAGTGTGAGGCGAAGCGTAAACCGTTGTTGACTTTCGGCTGAGAGAGCAGCGGGCGCAGGCACCCCGGAGGGCGGGGAGGGCACGGCCGCCCGCCGCCGCTCCTCCTCCTCCGCCGCCGCCTCCCGGCCCGGCACAAACCGCCACCCAAGATGGCGGCGGGGCCGGGGGGACCGGCCGAAACACCTCGAAGGGGCCGCTCCCCTCCCCCGCCCGGCCCCGCGCGCCGTCACCGCGCGCGTCACGGCCGCGCGCAGCTCCCTCCCTCTGCCTCCCCGCTCCTATTGGCCGCCGGGCTCGGGCCTCGCAGCCAATCGGCGGGCTCGGCCGGCCGGCCCAGAGCGAGGCTGCCCCTCTTTCCCCTCCCCTCCCCCGCTCGCGCCGTTCCTCGTTACCGGCGCGTTCGGCCGCCGGCAGCGCCGGCCCCAGCGCCACCGGCGCCGCCTCGCCTCGCCTCGCCTCGCCTCGCCTCGCCTCGCTTCTCGCCGCCTTCCTGCTCGCCTCGCCGACGCGGGCCGCGGCCCACCCGGCGTCGAGGCGTGAGCGGGCTCGGCGGCCGCAGCGTGCGCCGGGAAGCGGGGGGGAGCCCCGGCGGGCTCGGGCAGGGGCACGGGCCCGGGAGGAGGCGGAGGAGCCGCGCTCCCTCCCACCTTCCCCCCGCACCCCGCTCCCCTCGCCCCCGCCATGGCCGACAACGAGAAACTGGACAACCAGCGGCTGAAGAACTTCAAGAACAAAGGCCGCGACCTGGAGGTAACCGCCGCGGCGCCTGGCGGGAGGGGCCGGCCGGCCATGGCGGCGGGAGGGGGCCGCCGCCGCCGTGTGGCGTCTTTCCTAATCCGCCGGCGAGGGGCCCGCGGCGGGGCCGCGGCCTGCGCCGCCCGCCCCGCCGAGAGGCGGGAGTGCCGCTCCCCGCCGCCCAGCCGGGGAAGGGAGGAGGAGGAGGAGGAGGAGGAAGCAGGGGGAGGCCGCGCGGTGGGGCCGGGCGCGGCCGGGCCTTTGGGCGCCGCGCGGAGGCGGGAGCGCCGCGCCTGGGGGGGGGCAACGGCCGCCGCCGCCTGCCCGGCCCCGGGGGCTCCCGCCGCCCGCTCAGCCGCAGCGGTTGAGGGGCGGGCAGGGGGGGCCGTTGCCCCGCGGGACAGGCCGGCCCCGGCCTCGCGTTGAGGGCGCTTATTTGGGGTAGTTCAGTACAGCCGGTTGCTTGATTTAAGGGGGGGGGGGGGTGTCGGTATTTTGCCGCCTACGACAGCAGTCGTCTTTTCCGATGCCTCTGCTGTAATTTCTCGCACTTAATAATCACTCTTTGCGCTGAGTAGCCCCTAAAAGCCTGAGTCAGGGATTAGGGCCCAGCTGGGTGTTCTGCTGTGTGCCTCTGTAAGATTCTCGAGTGAATAAATGAATTAATTATTGCCCACGCTTTATAGTAAAGATTATTATTTAAAAAACCAAACCCACTTTTTTTTTTTTTTTTTTTTAACAGGGCGATTGTTACTATTTTACTGTTCAGTTAGTTGAGTGTGGGAACAGCTGTGGCTTGTAGAATGGAGCCTCTAAACTTTTTGGTGTCTGGATTGCTACATAGGTTATTTGAGCTCGGAAGGTGTTTCCTCAACACAGCAGAAGAGATAATCAACTTAGGGTTTCCTTAGTAGATATTTAAATTTTAAAATTAGGTATGAATCCTCACCCGTAAACACTTGGCCAGCAGTGCTCGCTAGGTAAACCTGAGCATCACAATACTGTCAGTAGAGGATTTTGATCAAGAAATGGGCTTTGGCAGTCTCATTTCTGTTTTTCACTAGCCTCAATATATGTCCCTATGATTAGCGTAATACTCTGATCTTTTATCTGAAGACAATTATACAGGATTTCCCTTTCTAAGGTAGAAGGTGCAATTTATGTTGCTGTCGTTTATTAAACCATCTGCCAAGTTTCCCGTTTGGGTAATTTGGAAGTCAATAACACCTCGATTTTTAAGTTGTCCAAGTATATCGATAAACCAGTTTTATTATTCAGTTGTGTGTAAAGTTTAATGCAAAAAATGTTGGATGTGGAGATAATTACTGCCATGATTGCTCTGTTTACTAATAGGGTTGTTAGCTTTTTAGTAACTACTTGCCTTAGATGTTAATTTGTTTTTGTATAAATTGTTCTGTTATCAGTCAATAGACAACTGTACAAGAAAGGCATCTTTAGGAAGGCGCACAGTAAAGCATATGCTATCATAGTAAAAAATTAAATTAATGGGAAAATACAGGTTTTTCATCTGCGTTTTCTCTCCTTTGGTGCCTACATACTGAGTTTTAAGGTAAGTTGGCTAAAGCAGGGAAGGTTCAAGATGAACACATGCAAGCGAAAAGAACACGTGTGTGTGTGTGTATCAGGAAGCAGGTAATCTCTTCAGTATTCTTTTGAATTTGCTGGTCCATTTAAATGGCCTTTGCACAGTGAAAAAAAACCCACTGCTTGGCCATGTTAAATTTTAGATATTGACATCTATCCAACAAACCCTGGAACATATGCTTGGTACCTAAAATAACTACCGTGGATGGCTATTTTTCATACAATAGCTCAGGCTTATGGCTATCATTCTTGCTCATTAACTGCTTACACATCACATTTTTCGTTAGTGTGAGAGATGTTGGTAATATCCACTTACAGCCAAGTATCCTATGGTAGCAACAGTTGCTAATGAGTATTCAGTTAGGTCATAACACCTGTATTCCTGTGCTGCTTTTAGCAGAAAGATGTTGATTTACTTCACGTAGGAAGCCACCATTTGATCTTTATCTCTTTCCCTCCTCCTACCACCTTCACTCCTCCCCCTTTTTATCTTTGCCGAAACTGCGTTTAGCCATTGGTTTCTTTTTACAAAACGGTGATCTTTTTTTTTTTTTTTTTTTTTTTTTCCTTTTCCATGACAGTTTACATCCATTTGCCATCAGCAGACAAAGAATAAATCACTCTAGTTTTGGTGAATCCCAAATTAATAGATACTTCTAAAGCTTGTGAAGAGTTGCCATGTTGCAAATTACAAACTTTTAAAAAGTGGTACATAGATAATTCCATATTGCTCAAATCAGTCCACTGACAGTTATATTGGTAGCGGTTGCTGTCATATTGTACTCAGATTCCAGGTCTTAAATCTTTACAGAAGGTTACTGTATATTTTACAAAAGACAGGGAATTCCCTGCATTTTGTCCTCTCCTAAAGTGCTAAGCGTATGTTTAGCTTCTTGGATACTTAATGAGTTAAAATTGGACTTTTGAATTTTTTTCAGTCCATATCAATATGTTTCTAAAAATGCAAATTCTGGCCTTGAAAAAGGGAAAAGAAAAAAAAAAAAAAAACAACCAAAACACACACACTTGTTTTACATAAGATGTTTAGTAAAATTCCTTCATATGCTTAAGTATTGGGTAAACATGCATGCCTGGACATGTTATGTTGTAAACAATTGCTGCCATATCTGTTAAGATGACAGATTGGTGGCAACACTGGGAATAGAGGGATTCATTGTGACCAGAAGTATAAAATACTTCCTTGTCTCTTTTTTTTTGTTGTTATTATTTACAGTACTCAGTATAATAAACTTTTTTATATTGGAAGAGTTTATGCTGCGAGAGCAGCAATTTGTAGCTAATCTAAGGCAGTATCTCTCACGTTAAAGATTTGTAGCCCGGTATGTGCAGCATTCTGTTAAGGTCTTCCAAGATTTAAGAGTTAGCGTGGGGGGATTAGTATTGTTACAGCACAAAAAAAGAAGCTAGCCTTACAGAACTGCAGAAGTGGTCACACTTCTAACATCCAGAACCAAAACCTTAATCAGGTGCTTACCTGGACTCTTACCCAAAATTATGCCAGTGTGTATCTACTAGGAAAGCTACGTAAGGTAACTTTTTTTTTCTCTTGTGTCTTCAGTGCGAAACAGGTTTTACTTGGGTGTTTTTTTTCTTGAATAAGAAAGGATGAGCTGGTTTTTTTATTGTGGGTATGGCTGTGATGATACCCAGTTTTCTTTCCAACATTTATTTTTCATTGTAGTACCATAGACCTTGGAATCAAATACTTGACCTTTACTATACGAAGGCCAGGATAAGTGCAAATTGTTCCTTGTGTCTGCAATAGATGTAGTTTTATGAACAGTTTGGGTTTGAGTAACTGCTGTTCAGGACTGCATATCAGGGGTCTTGAGTATAGCCTTGCTTTCTGGGAAGGTTTGAAGAGAAGTTTTGGGGTGGATTTTTTTTTTTGTTTGCTTCATTTTGTTTTACCAGGCAATTCAACGTTTCATTTTCTGTTGGTGACTGTTGCCTGCTGCAGCATTCAAATTTGACTGACATGTAGGTTTTCTGAAATGAAATAAAAAATACTTCATGCATATTATTTCTCTGGAAATACTGGAAGAAGCTGATGAGTTTCTGCTGGCCTTTTCTTCCCCGACTTGCCTGTGTTGCTGGGTGAGAGATTAAGAATCGTTTTAATAGTGCCAGCACAGGAGAAGTGTCAAATAGATGCTTCTGCTCTGTAATTGAGAGACGCATGATGTGAAATGGTGATAATATTGTAATGCAGAGTACTTCAAAACTAATTTTGGAGCAGCCATTGAATCTAGATGTTTTAAGATCAGCAACGTCAAGATTTTAAGAGTTGCCTGTAGCGTTCATTGGCCTTGTAATATTAGCAATATATCTGAGAACACCAAGGAAGCTGCAGGGGATTGAAGGAAAGGTAATGTTATGAGATGTACTGGATATCACAGGTAGTTAGAAGCTTTTCAACCTTTTCTGTATCTCGCACAAAGTAGTTTGCTTGGGATTCAAATATGGAAGAGAGCAGGAATTTCATTGAGTTAGTTAAAAATAGGTTCCTTTAAGCTGGCTTGTAGTTCTGCGGTGAAGCTGATACATTTTGTCATTTTAAAACTGTGCTTAGGTATTTATTTGTATAAGCCATTTTATTTGGCATGCCCAACTTCTCCAGGAAAAACTAGAATGACAGCATGTGCAATGTCATATTGATTTCTATTTATTTGTAACCGAGTCCCGTTACAGTTCTGAAGGGGGAATAGTTGCAGAGATGTACGTTCTGGTGGTATCTTGTAGAGATTGTGTTGGCTTTAAAATCTTGTAGCATTTTTATCAGTGATCTTGGGAGTAGATTTTATTGCTCCAACTTGCAAATGAGCTAGGATTAGTATAGGAGGCAAATGAGGGCTAGAGGAAGGCCTAAATCACTTGATTAAACACCATGTGAAGAGTATGGATTTTTACCAAATCCAAATGTGAGCTTGCATGTATTTCTGAAGGGTTCTTGCCTTGTTTTTTAGTCCAGGGCCTTTTATACCTGTGAAGGACAAGACAGTTTCTTAGTCATGGCTGTGGTGACTGCACTGGATGTTCTGGGTTGTAAACTACTGTCCTGCAACTGTGGTCTGCAGCCTGGTTGCTTTGAGTAGCTAGTCTAGTGAGTAAGCAGGCTGTGCACAGGGCCATAGTAAGTGGTGTTTTAAAAAAGAAAATAATTGAAAATGCCATCCAGTTTGCAAAAGGTTTTGGAGGTAAATAGTAGTCTGCACATACATATACCCCCTTTGGGAGTTTTTTGTTGGTGGTTTGGGGCTTTTTTTTTTTTTTGTCTTGTTTGATTTTGGTTGTGTTTTGAACCATAGACCAGACTAGTGTTAGCATGGAGTAACAATTTTCTAGGAAGCAAAGATGGCTCAAGGAGCTCTGCTTTAAAGAAACTGTTGCTTTTCAGTTCCACAACAGAAACTATGTGCCTTCAGGAACCATTCACTAAAATGAGAGGAATAGGTAACGTTCTAGCATTATTTGTATGCTGTCTGACCTTCCTGTTGTAGGTGCATAAACAGAGCTATTGGAGTGAAATATTTCATATTGGAAAAAAAACAAAAACCAAAAACCCACCACCCCAAAAAAACAACCCCAACCCAAACCACCCTGCGAACAGTAAAGACAGGCTGTGTGTGTGATAGGGTCTGAGTTTCTGAGAAGCAGTGATTCAGAGAAATAAGTGGAAGAGGGGTCAGGATACATCATCCGAGCATGAGCTCCACGTATATGCTGGCATACTTGGAGAGGGCTAATAGAGCTGAGCTGTTCCGGAGTGTAGAACATTTCTTATTTCCGGCGTTGTTTTGAAAAACCCTAGAATGTATCAGGATCCTGCAGGCATCAGCTAACATAAGATTTTAATGGTAAGCTGAAGGGCTCAGTAATGACTAATGGTCAGAAAATAGCCCTTAGATAAAACTTAAGCTAAATATAATTGAAAAAAGGAGGATGGAGGGGTAGCAATCATAGGCTGACAGAAATAGATTTGATCATTTGATTTTCGATCCAATGACTGAAGGAGCCACATGAATTCATACTGAAGCGTTAGAACACTTTCCAAGGACTGGTCTGAATTCTGTGTCTAGAAACTTTTGAGATGGGTTTCCTATTCACATCTGTGTTAATACAGGCTGAGAACTGGTTCGGAGAAGTCTTAGTCAGGTCATACCTTATACAGAACAGAGGGGAGAATCTAGTTTTACAATGCCACTTGCCAAGAAACCATTATGCCCAGGTTTCTGCCATTTGAGCTGTTTTCCAGAAGACAACACAAGTTGGTCTTGAGTCTGTGTGTCATTTTAGCTTCTCTAAACTATCTATTCCATTTCTAGGCTGAGGTGATGACGAACCCCTTGACAGAGCTAACTTCAGTTCTTATTTGTTGTGCATTTTCTCTTCCTAGGTGGAAGAGCCGTGACAGATTGACCCGTAATCACTAGTTTGTCAACCAACTACTGTTTACACAGAAAATTATTTTAGTGGAGCCCTATTTTGGTAAATTGTTCTTAAGAGTGACTTCATTGGTTGCTTGTCATTTTTGTGAGTCCAAGGTACGCAGGTCCCCTTCAGAAGCAGGCAGGAATTAAAACCAAGAGCCTGTTACCTTAAGTCTGGAGGGAGAACACTTGTCTTGCTCCAGCAGAGTGTTGATGGATTTTGAGGATTTTAAGTCTGACCAACTGCATATATGATTTTTCTTCAAGTAAAAAAACTTATGAATGACACATCTTTTTTTTTTTTTTTTCTTGGAGGATTTTATTTTGGTCCTGTTCAATTCTCCCTGTATCTGTCACACACATGCATGCATATGTACTTGTCCTGAAGGTGTGTTACTGCCTGAGTTGGAATACATTTCCTTCTGGGCTCACTAGTAATTGTAACTATCACTTTTTAATATTCTTTACAGCTTAACGTCCCTTTATAGTTGGTGTTCTAGCAACTCACGTCTTTTCCTCCTTGAAAATGTACATTGGGTCTTGCTCAGCAACAGATTTTCTGTGACCAGTAATGTCATTATTGAAGTCTGGCAAGAAGAATCCTTCTTGCAGTGCAGCTTTTTAATAGGTGTGTTTATTTTGTTAGGTTGCAGTAACAGTTGTGAATTGGGAAGATGTTTAATTAACAGTCCTGTGAGATCACTGGGGACTTGGTACCATTCTGCAGTCTTATTATTGGAGATTTTTCCTCGTTTTGTTTTCTTCGTGAATATGCCAGCTTAGTAGACTTTGGAGGAACTACACTGAGCACTACGTCCAGGCTGAGAGCAAGAGCATGTAGTGATAAGTCTGTTGTAAAGTTGCAGCATCTTTCCAAAGCCTCTAAATGGTGGGTGGTGTCCAGTTGCGCCTCCGTTTCTGCAGGAAGACAACAGCGTTTTGAGCACAGATAAATGACTATGGAATGCTTCTTGCCTTCAGCTGTTCTTCAGAGTTGCTGTTCATCGTTCAGGTGGGATATGTGGCTTTGCTGGTGAATCCTAAGCTGCGCTTTATTGGGCTCGAGGTTACCCAATGCCAGCCTGTAGTGGTGGTGGGGGCTCAGCTCCCCAGCGTTGCTGTGATGCACGCTGATGAAGCCAGGAGTCTGTAATCCTGTGTTTAACAAATGCAGGTGTAGGAAGATAGCTGCTGGAGAAACTTTCCTCCTTTCAACTTAAGACGCTTGAGTTGGAGCTACTGCAGATCATCAAAACTTCATTTATATATCTAAGACGGGTGTTACATTAATTCAGAGTGTAGCTATTGGGCCAGAAAAGTGTTAATAAAGATTTATTATTAGAATATATGTTTTTCCAGTCTTTAGAGGTTGCACCTTTGAGATTCCCAGTATCAGTCGAAGAATTCTAAAAAATATTTGCAAAGTTTATCTACCTATGGAGAGTAAATCCATAGCACTGGAATAAAAGTTCGTCTGCGTCCTGGTAGTGTTCAGTGTTAACTGTTGACCTCACGTAGCAGACGTGTCTTTTTCTAGGCTGAAAACTGAAAAAGCCATGAATCTAAGCTGCATTAGACTCAGCTGTTCTAATTTTGATTGACCAGTTGGATTAACATTCTTGAAAGATGCACATATTTCCTGGAAACTTGCTCTGGTGCTTTGTAGTGTGGGACAGTTTGTACTTGCTTATTATGGCTCTTATCGTGCTGCAGCTGCATTAGGTGTCCTTGTATTGCCTTTTATATAGGGAGAAGCTACCATTTTGTTGGGTGTGTTGAGGTTTTTTACCTCCTCTGCCTGTTTTTTCTCATGATGAAGCTGCATTTGGGTCCTCAGGTGATGAAAAGTTCTTCCTCCAAAGCAGTGGGGAACCATCTCTTCTTTTCCACTCGCATCTTTTCCTATCCTTTTTTTTTTTCTTGTAACCCCTTCTGAGAAGGTAAACTATCTTGGTAGGAGCTGGAAATTTGAATCTGTTGAAATGCACATTTCTGTCGATAAAAATAATTATGCTTCTGGAAGTCAAGCTTTTCATCCTTATCTTCAGAGCTGCTTCTTACTGCTGTTCAGAAGCTCTCTTAGCTGTTCCTTTTCCTGTATTCTGTGTTAATGCAGTCCCTTAGGTTCCAGGATTTCAAGTTGTGGGCTTGTGAATGGTTAAGTCACAATAAAAATGCAGTTGTTTTAAACTTTGCTTTTCTCATGTGTTGCAAAGTTCAAAATGTAGAATAAAATCACTATAGACTGATTTTTGTTCTATTTTCACTTTGTGTTCACTGTAGTAACACAAGCAATAGTAAACCAATTTTAGTATATTTACAGTTGCTTTTTTTTCCTCAGTACTGTCAATGACAGCTGTGGAGAAAATGACCAAAAAAAAATTGCTCTTACAGTGCCAAGGGTTTTATGTGGTTTTCATTTATAAATAATATTTTTATAACTCAGCTTTGCTTACTAGGTCTCTTAATTTGAACTTGTTTATAAAGCTATTCCACAAGGCACAAAGCTAGTACAGTAATAGAAATGTGTGAAATATGTACATTTACTTTGCCACATATTTCTCCCGGATACCTTTGTGGAGGTTTGGGGTGAGTGAGAGCTCCTCTAGAACTGTTCCCACCTTTTGTGTCTGGAAGGGCACACTTAATGGTGCTGCCCTTGTTTGAGAAGCCTGGAAGGCATCATTCCAAAAAGGGGCTGGTGTTGTCCAAATGTATTTATTCTGAAGGATTATATTTTTGACATTCTTCTTGCCTGAGCAGTTGTACTTTGGTTAGGTGAAGCATTGCCTGCATAGTCAGAGCATCTGGTTTTTTCAGTGTAGCTGGATGGTGACATTTACCAGTTAATAATAGACTGTTCTGCCCACTGGTTTCTGGCTGATGGGCTCATGGTGGTGTAGCCCTGGCAGCCGGGTGTCTGCCTGGGGAATTGTGCAGTTCCCCCACTACTCTAAGGAAGTAAGAGATGAGGGTTATTCCTTAGGATTTGTGCTTGATGTTGTCATTAGAGTTTTCAAGTTTGCCAAAATGCCTTTTCATAAAAGTGGTGGGTTTGACTCGTGTTCTCTCTCTGTGTGTATGTTAAGGCCTTGAATAGAGAAAAGGTTATAAATGTTGGGCAAACTTAGCATGCTTTCTGTTAGTTCACCATGGTGTTCACCGTGCTTTTGGTGCTGCTGTTTTACGCACAACTCCTTTCAACATTGCCCTTTCTTAAAGATGCTTGTTTATTCCCTTACTCCATAAACCCATTTTTCAACATGCAGACCTAGGAGAGACTGTTTTGCTATGAAATATTACAGGCAGAAATAATATAGTTATCACCATTCCCTGTTGGATTTGGACTTTTATAATGAAAATTAAATCCTCTGTGTACAAGTACTGTGTAAAGTGCATGAACTGAAATAGTTGCGCAAGAACTTTTTAGATTACTTGGTCTAGATTCACAATATAATGTCCTTCAATCTTGATTCTTTTCAGACTATGAGAAGACAAAGAAATGAAGTTGTTGTGGAGTTGAGAAAGGTGAGATGCCCTAGCATTGTTCTTACCAAATGGGATTTGACTATGTTGGTATTTCAGTAAAATTCAAGAGTGTTTATTAAAGGATTAAAAAAACCCCTAGTTACTGCTGTGTGTTCCTCTGTAGTCCACCAAGAACACAATTGTTAAACTATCTATTTGTCTTTACTAATTCTGTCAAGGTACTTTGGTTTAGAAGGAAGTTCTGAAGTTACCATACCTGGTACTGGAAGTTCCCTAATTTTTGCCCTACTGGAAATTCACTAAATTTTGCCCCGAAAAACAAAGTTTTATTTGTAATCTATTGAAGGGAATAATTCTTGCTTCTCCAGCTAGGTTTTTAATCTTAGAAATTTATAAAGAGCCAATTTTTTTTCCCTATGAAAATCGGGTGTTCCTGCTGCTCTTTAGACAGAAAGCCATTTTCTTTCCCAAAACAATAGTTCAAAACACAAGAGTGGAAGAGTAGATGTGTGAGGATAACGCTATTTAGAATTGTTGGAAAACTAGCTCTTGAGAAAAATAATCCTAACTTGAACTGTTTTACTTCTGGGATGAACAAAAAACGAGCCTCTGGGGATTGCATTGTCCTGTTCTAAATAATGACAGATTGTAATGTCAGTGTTGATGGTTGTGTGCACATGAGACTTCCAGCAAAAGTAGTTCCTGCTGTAGATAAAGTTGGATGGAGGATTTTTCTAGGAAGAAGTGATTCACAAAATGTGCTTCTCTGTGCAGTCCTTTCCAACTTCTTGAACGTTGGAAATTTTTACAGTATGTATGAAAGCATGTTTATGATGCTTGTTTAAAATGGAAGCTTCTATTCCCTCTTTAACATCACCCCATACCCCCCTTAAATCAACATTTTAAAGGTATAAAATAATTTTTCTCTTTAAGAATAAAAGAGATGAACATCTTCTAAAGAGGAGAAATGTTCCACATGAAGATATCTGTGAAGATTCTGATATAGATGGTGACGTCAGAGTGGTAAGAATTAACTTAACTCTCAAGCATGTCTTTTTATGTACTTAAAATGTTTGTAGTTTCTAACTACTTTTGTCTCTGTTTTCTAGCAAAATGCTTCTCTGGAGGCAATAGTACAGGTAAAAAAAAACTTTAATTGTTTGAACATTCTTCATGTCATGGTGACAAATACATGAAAAGTCTAAATACTCTTTTAAATTTTTAGAATGCTTCAAGTGACAACCAGGGTATACAGTTAAGTGCTGTGCAGGCTGCAAGGTAAGAACACACTATGTGTATATAAAAACATCCTGTACTATCTTTATTCTTACTTTATCATGCTCTTCAGCAAATGTGTTCTGGCTTAACTAGAAAAAGTATGTAATTTACTGGTTTTAAAAAACAAAACTTTGATAAAAAGGATCAAAATACCAAGGTCTTTGAAGGAGTCAGGATTTCATTGTGTATAAATACATACTAGGATTTGTCTTAGTGCAATAATTGATGCTTTTCACGAGTAGAGTGAAATATATAATTAGCAGGGCTATAAAGTCTTGAGCTTTAAACAGAGAAAGATCTGGCATAATACTTTTTCTAGTTTTGTCATGGATTAGGCCACTAAAACCACTTTGCGCTTTAAGAGGAATTCTGTGTAGCTGTATGTATTCAAGAAGTGATCCTAAAACACTTACTATGAACTTTGCTTGCATAAATCTAGTATTTGACTCCTGTTTCATGAACTACTGGGTGTTTTTTTTGTTGTAGCAGAAAGCTACAACTTTGTATTTGTTTACCCTCTGTGATCAAGGGGCTTGTTTCCCATGGAAGGGAAGACTTCCAGATCAAAGAAGTCAGGTGAATTGGAAGTCACTCTGTCTTTTGGGAGTTATGTGTTTGAAACTGATAGTGAAAAGAACAATTTGTGGGCAACTTGTCTTCATTAAAAAGTTTTATCGACTCGGGGTAGCGTCACGTAGAACGCCCTGTTTACTACAGCTGATCTAAACCTGGTTAGACTAAAGTACACTGAATTAAGCCTGACTGAAAATAAAATGAGGATGTCTTACCATTGTCACTACTTTTTAAAATTGAAAACTAATATAAATTAAAGCAATGCAGTTTACATTATTAGAAGGGCATTAAAGTATATTTTAAAGAGGAAAACAAATGCTTTTCAAGTCTTGATTGAATCTGTACCATCCTTTGGGCTGAAGCCGGAACAGGAAGGGAGAAATCTTGCCCAAACCAAACCCTCAAAACATATGACTGGAATATGAGGAACAGAAAAATGATCAGAAGTGCTTAAGAAAAAGCAAAACTCAAAGCAAACGAAAAACACTGAACCCCCTCAAAACCTGGAGTTTTATTTGATTCTTGTTGTAGAGTTCTCTACCTGTTTGAGCAGGTGGTTTGTGAATAGACTGCGCTATGGTTTTGTCACTGAACAAAAATCACTATTAAGATTCAGTACACTTTTGTTCCTTAATTTTATAAGCTTGTAGATGTAAATTGTTTCCACTTCTAAAAGGAATCTGCTTTACTTGGTTGGAAGCTGAAAATGCACATCTGATTATTACAAGAGTCTTCATAATCTGTTCAGATCCTCCCTATTGCAATCACATAATTTTCTGAGGTACTTTGGTTTGCTGTTATGGCTTTACTTCATCTCCTCTTCCCCCATGTTGGCCCCTTTAACACACCACTGATACCTTTCAGGATAAAACAGCAGTGGAAAGTTGATTTTTAGTTACTGTGTTCTATCAAGCCTTTCTGGTATGTGAAGAGGTGACTGTATATAACCTCTCTTCCCACTGCTGATAAAAGGTTGGCATAGGGGCCCAAGTTGTCCCCTCCAAGGAGCTTCCTTCATTCTCCTTAATTCCTTTGCGGCAAAGTGAAGCGAAAGGGATTAAAAATTGTAACAAATTTGTGCACTTCTGTTCTTTGCAGTAGTACTTTGTGAATCCTTGCTCTCTGATATTATATCCTTAGTAAGAAACAAGTTTCTGCCTTTCCTGTCAAAGCAGCCGGGATCTGTTTATCTCTCTTGTTGGGTGGAGGAGGAAGAAGCTGCAGGAGGGTGTAACTGAATAACTGTGGTGATCTTTATTTTACTGACTGCTAATAAACTTCAAAAGTAGTCAGATAAAACATGGCAACTGAAACGGACAGTGAAAGTAATGGCTTGAGGTTTTCAGTGCTTCGGTTTTTCAGTAGTTGAATAATTTCATTTTTGAGGATTATTTTCACTTAAAGTGGAGAAAACAAATCCAGCATGGTTTTTCAGAGTATGGCACACACACACTCTGGGGAAAAACTTCCCAGCCCAGAAGGTAATGCAGCACTGGGACAGTTTGTCAGGGAGGTGGTTGGATCTCTGTGCTTGGAGGTTTCTGAAACTTGACTACAGGAAGCCATTACTGCCCTGATCTAGTGTCAGCAGTAATCCTGCTTTGAGCAGAAGGCTGGACTAAGCAGCCTCCAGAGATTCTTTCCAGTCATGAGTTCTCATTCAGTGATTTGTGTATTAAGTCTTTGTGTTTTCTCCTTTTCCCAAACAGAAAGCTGCTTTCCAGTGATCGCAATCCACCAATTGACGATCTAATAAAATCAGGAATATTACCTATTTTAGTGCACTGTCTTGAAAGAGATGACAAGTGAGTATTTCTAAAACTCAAAATGTTTAATTGTTGCAAGAGTTCTTGGTATTTAGCTAATGCGCCTATGGTGTCTGTTTTGAAAACTCACGGTGATTTCTTGTTTTTTCTTTCTTTGCAGTCCTTCTTTACAGTTTGAAGCTGCGTGGGCTTTGACAAACATTGCCTCTGGAACCTCTGAACAAACGCAGGCTGTAGTTCAATCTAGTAAGTCCAACAATATTTAATCATTGATAAAGCACGCACGGTAGCTTCCACAAAAATAAGATCATCTGAATGATGCTGTAAAGAGCACCCACACTCCTGTTCCTCTGTCTCTCTCGAGCATGTTCACCAATCCACACATTACCGTGCGATAGCCAGGATGGTTGATATTGAGTTGTCAATCACAGGCACGTCGCTGAAGGACCTGCCCATGAAGTCTCCTGCCAGATGTTCTACCTCTTCTCTGGCAAGCAGCATCACTTGAAGTGCACGCCTGCTTTTGTTCTTCATTTTCTCAGATTTTAAATTCAGTTGGGTTTCCTAATGGTGAGTAATCTCTTCTGGAAACTCAGGTTTTTCTAGCAGAGTTGATATCTGCTGGTTTCCAGTTTTCCAACTTAAAAAAAATCCCAACAAATAACTTGAAACAAAACCATACAAAAGAAACTCTAAAAAAACTCCCATGGAGGGATTTCCTGTCTTAGTGTGAAGAGAGAGGAAAAGATGTGGACCCAGTCCAGAGGGTGCCTGACACCAAACTCTTCAAAATCAAGTTGAAGAAAACAGACTGTCCTTCATATTTTGAGGAATCTGAAGCATGGAGAGGAATTGTTGTTGGACTTGGAATCTGAGTTGCCAAGCAAAGTGAACTTCCTTGTGTACTCTAAACATGCCCTAAGTCAAAGTAGTACTTCTGTTGGTAAAGCAGAACTAAGTAGAGGACTCTGCAGCTTTTTGAACTGGGTGAATAAAACAGCAGAGCTTCTTGAGACTCCTGGAAGAATGAAACATACAGTAAAACAAGTGTTTGCCTAAAATTTAAGTCAAAAATCCACAAAACTTGCTTGAGATACCAGTAGCTTTAATGGTTGGTATCAGTGTCACATTGCAGTACATGCTGCTGATACCATTAAACATGCTGTGCTTCCAACACTGAAAAGATACAGAATTATGCTTCGTCTTCGTGTGTGTTTTTCCCATCACAACCATCATGTACTGACTTCTAGAACTACTTAGAATTTTAATTGAATGTAGTAAGTACAGTGTCTAAGATGTGTGGTGGTGATTCACTGTTGAAATGTCAATCTGGGTTGCATGTATTCCATGACTGACTTCGTGGAAGTGATGAAAAAAGTTTCTTTTTTGCTGTTTGTGCTAAGCAGTTACAGGCTTCTCACAAACTGTATGTTACTGGCTTTACAATTTGGGAAAAAAACCAAACCAAAACAACCCATAAGAAAGTTCTTAGCACCATTTTCTCTGTTCAGTGACTGGGTGTGTTTCAGAAATCTGTAAGTGGAGAAATAACATTAATTCTCCACAGCAGATGTGAAGCAATTATTTAAGGAAGGTGACTTCAGCTTAAATGACTTTTTTTTTAAAATCAATTGTGTGCTTTGAGCCTGCATTGGTTGCAAGATCACTTGCCCTTTGCCATTACAAACTCTGTGTTAAGAGCCTGTGAACTTGGATGTAGCTTGGATTTGACTGATACAGTATGTATCTTTGCTAATACTTTTAACTTCCCTTATTCCCCGTCCTCCTCATTTTGCTTGTGCAGTTGCATCCTGAGTTTTCTTTTGGAAATCTAATTCATATGTAATCTGTCCCACACCTCTGATCTAGAATACTTCTTTTTATTTAAACCTAGCTTATCGATGGATTGAAGATTAGTGCCAAATACAGGAATTAGTTCTCTTGGTGGTAATCTCTGATTTAGCTAGGTCTGCATGTATGCACTATGTCAGCCAACTTAATAGCTATAACATATGAAAATATGGTTTATTTCTTGTAATGATTTATTTCAGTGAAAAAGATCTATTGTAAGCTGAACAAAAGTACTTATTAATATACTTGCTGGGGATGTTTTTTCTCCTTGCATACAAAATAGCTTTACTTAGTAGGAAATAAGAAATTTGTTGTGATTTGTTATTTCTCCAGCAAAAAAATATTTTACATGGAGAAAGAGTCTTAACTAAAAGCACCAGCCTCTCTTAAAATATGTGTTCTAAAGTAAATGAGTGTTTGTTACAGACTAAACTGTCATTAGTAAATTATGTAAGCAAGCACCTTGGTACTGAGGATGAAATACGGATCAGTTACCCAAATGTGGTAGAATGTGTTTGAAACCTTGACTTAGCTTTAGTTCTAAATATTGGGAGCGTTCTCCTGTCTGATACCGGCATAGGGTAGAAAAGTAGCTGCCTTGATAACGACTGGAGTTGTGTGCTGCCTTTTGAATCCATTTCTTACCGCTCAGTCAGTTGACTTCTATTTTTTTTGTCACGTAGTGGCAGCATTTGAAACAATCTTGTCTGCAGTGTTCACTTAGTGTCTCAAATTGAGTAGAATCAAATCTTAGTGATATAAAAGGAGACTTCACATTGAGAGATGCACCTGTATTAGCTTTCAGGAGACCAGGATGACTGAAGCTGTAGAAACAGCTGCACACGTACCTTCATAGTGGTCATCAAAAGATGGGGAACGGAGAATTGGAAATCTCAGGGAGCAGCACAGAGCCTTGGTGCTTGGTAGCACATCTGCATCACCAGCAGGGGTTCTTCTGGTGCAGTTTACCTCTGTGTCTGCTTGTGTGTCCTCCATCAACCAGGCTTCCTCTTGGTGGAGCCTCAGGGGAAGTTGGGCACTAAAGCCTTGCCTGGAGCTCTGCACTGGCAGCGCCTACAGAAGGAAGATCCCTCAGTTAAGGCTCTGCCCGTGCTAGGACCTGCTGGTGCTACTTGTAAAGATGTGATGGGGTCGTACTGTAAATCAGTAAGATTGAGCCAAAATAAACCCAATTTAAACATCTGCCCTACTGACCCTTAAATTGGCCAATCTGAATGGCTCAGGTTGGGCTTAGTTACTAATTTGTAGTTGGGACTGATAGATACCTTAGCACGGAATTTCTAAATGCGTAAATATAACTAAATTTGGAGTCCTGACAAGCTTCAGTAAACTTGTGAGACTTATAAACAAATTAAATGTCAGGTTATTTTAAGAGCTGTTCTGATAATATTGTGAAGTTCAGGTTCTATAAGTGCAACAAAGGAAGAATGGTTAGAGTGTGTTATATTTCAGTATCCTCTGGGAAGTTAGGAAAGTTTTGACTGATATTCAACCAGGAGAAAAATTTCTCATGCAGTACTAAAATTTTATTTAAAAGCTAATTACATGGACTGTTCCTGAGATGTATTTCTTAACAATTGCGTGGGGTTTTTGTTTGTATCTTTCAGATGCTGTGCCACTTTTTCTGAGACTGCTGCATTCACCTCATCAAAATGTTTGTGAGCAAGCTGTGTGGGCTTTAGGAAATATCATAGGTTTGTGTTACTCCTGCTGCTAAATACTTCTAAGTTCCTTTTGGTATTGAATGAATAGACTAGGTAGGATTTTTTTTTTTTGTGTGTTAGAACTTGGAGATGCTCAACTACGAGACAAAAGGCAGCTGTTAGCCTGGCAATTACCCTGTTCTTATTCCTGTTTTCTCCATTGTGTATCGATGGTGTGCACCCAAAACCACATGCCTACACACTTTTATTCCCAGTACAGGAAAAGGAATTACTGGTAGACAGACTTGCAGATTATTAAAATAAAAACTGGTTTTATTTTTGAGTTCTGAAATTTTACCTGAGCTTACGTACACCGTGTTGAATTCTAGATAAGACAGGATCATTTGAGCTTTCATTTGGTTTTTAACTTGTCTTGTGCAAGCGTTGGCTTTGCACTTTACAGCCCTGACTCTGTGTGGGTAGTGCTTGAGGTCTAATACCCGTTCTGACACACTGAGATTTCTACAATATGATATTTTAAAAATGCCTGGTCCTTCTTAAGAAGCAAACCAACAAAATGCACGATACCGTAGCTGCCTGGAGCTTAGTGATGTGTGCGAGTACAAGTCACATGCTGCTTTTGAGGCAGCTGGGCAGTGATGAAAACTGAGTGTTTCTCTGGTACAAAGATGACAATATTTTCAGGCAGTTTTGAACTATTCTTGGGATTTTTTAGTATTGGTTATGAACTTTATGATGGGATCTTCAGGAATTTGTTGGGCCGTCTCCTATTCCTGGTGCTTTTGCTTTCTCTCCACCCCTTTTTCTCTTGCCCGCTGCCACCCAGCCTGTACATCTGCTATAAATTCTGCAACACTTTCCTATGAAGAATGTAGCTGGGTTTTTGAGTAGTTCAAAGTGAAGCAATTAGGCAGCCACAGGTCCTGTTAAGGCTTTTTGTACGATAGATGTATCTGTATAGATATGTATCTCTATATATTCATCTTTCCAAGGCCCATATTATTAACTTTGTGCGCATTTTAAATAACTAAAGTTTTAAACGTGCAGAAGTTAAACTTTTTGTGAATGGCATGCGATGATCTTTGTCTTCACAACTCTGTCTCAAACAGGTGACGGACCCCAGTGTAGAGATTACGTTATTAGTCTTGGAGTAGTGAAACCACTGCTGTCCTTCATCAGCCCATCTATTCCCATAACTTTCTTAAGAAATGTTACTTGGGTCATGGTCAACTTGTGCCGTCACAAAGATCCTCCTCCACCGATGGAAACCATTCAGGAGGTGACTGAATTACTCACTGTTCAGTGCAACTGAACTGCAGTTGGGTATCTGTCTGCCTTAAAAATAACTGTCAGCTGCCTCTTTTCCTCCTTAGATCCTTCCAGCGCTCTGTGTTTTAATTCACCACACAGATGTAAATGTAAGTAACGCCACTTAGAGCCAGTTTTATGTTCTGGTAATAGCTTTTTAGCTGAAGTATCAAGCTTGTAATAACTTTTTTTCTTGAAAAAAAAAAAAAAAGTGTGTTGTTCTCTTTCATTATGGAAAACTTCTTTTGATATCTTTAACTGTTTATTTTTAAGTATCAGTTACGATTTTTGCCTGGTATTTCTCTGTATCTTTGCAAGTGCTTATTTTCATGCGCTTTCCTTACGCTTAAAAATAAAATGAAATTTCAGTTGTATTTCTGTGAACGTTTACAGATACAGGATTTTCTTGACTAGCACTTGAGGCTGTAATGAAAATCAGTGTAAACAAAAGAAAAAATTAGTGTCTGCTGCCTACGTAAAACGTTAGCTTTAGATGTAACTTCTGAGGTGTTAAATGTGAACATCGGGTTATTTTAATAGTGAAGTAAATGAGTGAGAATTCACTGAAATTATTAAACAGGTCAGCTTTTTGCCTAAACATATGTTAGAATTCTTTAATTCTTTGCTTCCTAGTGAAGTTGCAGCTCAGTCGTCTGGCAACAGTGCTTTACCAAAATATGTTTACGTATTAACTAAAGTTTGTGTAGCAATTATACCAGTGAATTTCTCATATATAAGTGAAATTAAGCTGCTTTGAATTTCTTGAAAGGGCTATATTTGTGAATCAGTCAAGAGTTGTCGGCTGAAACAATGCTCTTTTTTTACTAAGTGGTCACTTGAAATGTTCAGAATTACTGCTATTTAAATTGGTTTTCCTGTGTGTGAACACACACACAGGAAATTCAGTCTTAAGTGCTGCCTCACCAGATGTTAAAAAAAAAAAAATTCAGAGCTTTTCTTAAATTTTGTGGTGGAATGCCAAGATGAAAGTAATTTGGTGCCATGTGATGTAGAACTCATTGGTTTGAGAGTGCTTAATGTTTAGTAGTTTAATATTTGCTAGGGCTTGATCTTCCTTCTGGGGGGTGGTGTCTTTCATAGCTCACATTATCTGCCATGAAAAGAGCAGATAGAATTGAATTGCTTTTATTTTATCCTTCAGAACTTAAGCTGTAATTAGCAGTTTATCTGGTGTTTTTATTATTTTCTGTGTATTCTTTAGAGCTAGAACAGGTTGAACAGCGTTTGTATTTTAGGCTTCTGTAGAGTGGAATGTATGAAGCTTGTAAAACAAAGTGGGTTTTTGCTGTATTAGATCAATTGTGGTTTCACAATGAGAATTGTTTTACGTTGGGTTTTAATAAGCTTTGTGGTAATTCTGTGCTAATTACAAATAAATGTTTTTACTGTTAGATATTGGTAGATACAGTCTGGGCACTCTCATATCTAACGGATGCTGGCAATGAACAGATCCAGATGGTGATAGACTCCGGAATAGTCCCTCATTTGGTTCCTCTTCTCAGCCATCAAGAAGTTAAAGTGCAAGTAAGTTTGGATAACTTGAAGGAAGTGTTGCTTAAAATGTAACACTAGAGAAAATTCACTGTTATAGTTCATGTTGAGGTTCAAAGAATACCTTTTTCTGTATGGTACAGCATTTGCATAAAACCTTTTGCTTTTTTAACTATTTGAAAGTATGTGCTCAACGAGAAAAATTAAGAGCTCTTTATAAAGAAAGTGTTTTGTTTCAGACTGCTGCACTGAGAGCTGTAGGAAACATTGTCACTGGTACCGATGAACAGACACAGGTAGTTCTGAATTGTGAAGCTCTTTCACATTTTCCAGCACTTCTGACACATCCCAAAGAAAAAATTAATAAGGTGAGTAACTACAGAGATTGCACCTGATGTATAACATTTTTTTTATATTTGTCTTAGCTGTTCAGATTCCACGTAATGTGTTAGAGGTTTGAGTAATTGAGTACTTATACCAGTTTATGGTAGGAGCAAGTAGGATGCTGAAATTTTTCTTTAAGTTAACATCCGTAGAAAAATCTCTAAGGAGCTGCAAATTTATACTTGATAAGAATGTTGTTCCCTGATTATTCTAATTGAATTTTTATGAAATTAAAGCTTTATCTTGTAATTCTGGCTGCTGACTTAAAAGTTATAGAGTTCTTGATATGCCAAATGTCACTTTAATTAAACTGATTCTCTTGGAAGTGATGAAATAGAGATAATTGGATGTCTCTTTGAATGGAGTATGTGTGATAAATGGAATTTAAACCGAGTCAAGCTGGGGGTAGGGGGTGGGGAGCGTGTGTGTGTGTGTGTGCACGTATAGAAAAGGCTTTGAGCGGGGGCACTGATAATGCAGTGCTGATTCCGGAGTGCATCTGAGGCATGTTGTTAACTTCCAGGGTGCCACTTTACAACACTGCCGATGATTAAAGCCCAAAACAAGCCCACCGAGACAAGCCTAAGCATCCTTAATCTCTAACAGGTTCATGAGTAAAAGTGATCCTGTGATCTGATCCAAGAGACTCAGCCGAATGAAATGTGAGGATTCCTCACCAAAAAGTTGTCATGGCGGATAAATAGAGAGGAGAGGGGAATTGGGGAGGAGTGATTGAGGGTTTTTAGGAAGGGAGAAATTTGTAGGATTAAAACAAGGTGATACTAAAAATTTTATGTGAAGCTGTTAATTATTTCTTGACTAATTCTTCCTTAAAAAGGGGGTGGGGAGTGCTTGATCCTTTTTAACCAGATAATCCAGGTACAGTCTTTGGCTTAGTTCAAAATTTCAGCTGTTTAGGACTGGGAGAGGGTCTACTGGGGGAAAAAATCTCGCACGCTTCCCTCAGCACCTGCTGTTGGTCATCGCTGGAAGGAGAGTCCTGGGCTTTCAGATCATAATGGGTCATGTAACTTTACAGTATTCTTGAAGAGCAAGCAATTAAGTAATAGGTGTTGCATTTTCTTGATGATTGATGCTAAGAGGAGAAACACGAAGCAGGTGAAGAAGGGTACTGTCTTCTGCTGCTCTTGTGGCCAGAAAATACGATGCTGTGGAGCTTATCTGCATCAGCTGAAAACTGCTTTTGCATTCATTCTCAGTAATGGAATCAATTAGGAGTGCTCATCTGTAGCCTTGTAACTTTTTTGTCACAAATAATTTTTCCTTTTAATCTATAGATCTGGAGTATTTGATTGTAACTTGGTAACAATGAAAGACTGAAGAGTCTCGTGGAGTCTCTTAAGGCAAGATGGTCTGCTCTGTTGCCTGTACCTGTAGCCCACTTCCTAGGAATTCAGCTACATACAATCAAACTGACACAATACTTGATTGTATTTAAGATTGGCTAGTGTATGAATTGCAGATCTGAAAATGTGCCTGTGTAAAATCTTGCTGGAGTGGAAATAAGATATGATACAGAGGACTGAATTAATAATTTCTCGTTTCCTTTTATTTTGCAGGAAGCAGTGTGGTTCCTGTCTAACATCACTGCGGGAAATCAGCAGCAAGTTCAGGCAGTAATAGATGCAAACCTTGTTCCAATGATAATACATCTTCTAGATAAGGTTAGAAAACAAAAAGGATTTGAGAGTTTTTTTCGTAAGTTGGGGAAAGTGACAATTCCTTGCTTCGTATTTTAATGTAAATGTGGGGGGCAAGGGTAAACTTATGCCCTTGAGCATTTTTTGTATGTTGCAAGATAAAATACATTACTGTTGATATTCTTTTTGTGGAGTGCTGTGAGGTGATGAGTGCCACATGTATTGGGGAAAGGAAGCAGATCAGGGGATCTTGGGTCCTTTGAAATCTCATTTAAATTGTTTTTCTCACTTTGTAAACAATAGGGATAGAATTTTTTATTCTCACGTGTGGCCTGAAGAGGTCTGGATGGGAACAGCATTGAGTTAGTTCCCAGCATTTTGCCAGAGCTTAAGGACTTGATCCTTTTTTTTTTTCCCACATTATCTGGAAACATAAGGAAGAGCTCAGCAGTGGTATTTATTAACCTGTTTGTGTCACTGCATTTATCTAGTCTGAGAGTAATCCAAGTACTGATCCTGCAACACTGGATAATGGACTGGGGTTGTCCCATCTATTTTTTTTTTTTAAAAACAAATAAAACTGCATCAACAAAAAATAGGTGGCCATGAAAAATAATTGTAGCTTTTGTGTGGTCAGTTTTTCCCAAGAAAAAACAACATGCTGTACACATGTATGGATGTGTGTTTCTTTTTCAGGAACAGATGAAGCTTGTTGAGATGGGTGCTTTTCCTACCTTTTTTATTAAAGTCGAGTAGTTGCTCACACTTCTGAATGCTTTTCCCATTCTTTTCCACATAGTCTCTCGTTGCTCGTTGAATAGTAGAGGTCAAATGCTAATGGATCATCTTTTGGGACTTCAAATACCTGTATTTCTTTCCAGTTGTTGGGTGTTAGTGTCTTGTTTGGAAATTGATGTTTTACTACATTGTCGACCCAAGGATCTGCCTTGTGAGAAGGATGGGTAGCTAGAAGCATGATTTTAGACAGGAACAGTACAATGGGTCTGTCTTACAAGCACTTTCTACTTTTTGCTTTATTCATTCCTTGTTTTTTCTTCCCCTGAAGCGTGGAAGGAAGCCAGAAATACCAACCTTACGATGTCTTCAGCCATGACAAAGATTCAATATCTTGCTTCAGTGTCGAGGCTGGGGTTGAGACTGAAGGAATACTTGTCTTTTTTCCTAAGTAACACACGTAGCTGTCCACAGATAGTTCTGTTAACTGCCAGTTTGTTGATTGCTGAGAAAAGTTAGTGATGGTTCACTCTAAATTTAGTGAGCAGACTTGAGCTGACTAACTTCAGAGGCAGGCACAGTTACAGGACGTACAGTGGCTTATCAAAATTGACACTTCCTCCTTATCTCTTGCTGTAATATGACAGCTGTTGATAAGCAATGTGAGTGTGGAGTACTACAGTTTTTATTTTGATGCAAACAAATTTCCCTTCCTCTGGAAGATTGATTTCAAAACATAGTTTCAGGCAAGGGAAGAACAGTGAACAGACTCAGATATTTACAGGATTTGTTAGTCACCTTCCCTGCTTACCAAAAACTGAATGGTGGTGCCATGCAGAATGGACTGTAACAAATGCAAGCTTTTACTAGAATGCTACAGAACAAAAAACGGAATGATTATTTCTACTTGTTGGTTGTATTTTAGGGTGACTTTGGTACTCAGAAAGAAGCTGCTTGGGCAATAAGCAACTTAACAATCAGCGGAAGAAAAGACCAGGTGAGTCAAAGCTTAAGAAAAAAAATCACAGGATCTTTCTTGGCTGCATTTGAGAGAGTACGTCAGCTGAGTGGTTTAGACTGATGTGCCAGGATTAGGAATGTTTGAATTCCTCCCCTACTCAGGAACTCTCTTCCCTTTTTCCACGAGGGATTTAAGAGTGAACTTAAATTCAGTTGTTTGTGGCGTAGCCTGAGATCAGGAGGATCAGTGGGGCTGTGGATGGAGGCTCTTTTCTTAGGATGGCCAGGTAGCTCTGAATGCCTGCAGGCTCTCGTCAGATTCTTGGTCATTTGGCATCTTTCTTTCTACATTTTATTTTTGTTTTGCCCCCCCCGGATAAGAGTGTGATAATTACAGTGACAGTAGCCATTAAGTACTGGTACATTGGTGTCTTGTAAGCCCCGAATATTAAATCTGCAGCAGGGTTACGGGTGGTGGTGTTATTCCTCAAATACAAGGTGCAAACTCCATGTCGAATGCTGAAAAACTCACTGTATCTGCTGCTTGTGCATTGTAGGCTTGAAATATTTGTAAAGTAATTCATAAATATTCTCTAAAACATAAGAATTCTCTAAAGACTTTAAAACAAGAATTTCTGAAAGTGATTGCTGCAGAATACTCTTACCTTGCTGGGTAACTCTGAGTACTTTGACTTCATTAAACTTGTTTGCGTTTGTGCTTGTGGTGCAGTGTTTGCTTCTGTCGCGCTCCTGATTTAACCGTTTGCTTTTTTCCCCCCTCAGGTGGCATACTTAATTCAACAAAATGTAATTCCTCCCTTTTGCAATTTGCTGACAGTAAAAGATGCGCAAGTTGTGCAAGTGGTTCTGGATGGACTAAGTAATATATTAAAAATGGCTGAAGATGAAGCAGAAACCATAGCCAATCTTATAGAAGAGTGTGGAGGTACGATGCTTCATATTTTGATGCTCTTTTTTTCAGAAGTTGATGGTTTGGCTTCCTACCACGTGTATGTGCTGTTGGCTTTATTGTATTGGCACAGATGTTTTAAGCAAGCCTTTTTAAAAAGTGACCTTTTCATGCCTATCAGGTGAATATACTTAGGTTTTTTCTGAACTGATTTAAGTTCATGATCAAGTATTATGTGGAGGAGTTGGACACTGGTCATAAAGTTTATTAGGTGCCAATTTTGTAACGGTCTGATGCACTTGGCAAATTAGTTTCTGTCTGGCGTAGGGATGATATCTTTACCTTAATGATGCACGAGTCATGTCCAGGTGAATCTGGGTTAAAAAAAAAAAAAATCCAATAGATTGCAGAAATATGATAACTTTACTTTCCTAATGGCTTTCAGACTTTATGTGGGTTGCAATTTCAGTTGACTGAAACTCTTCAAGGATGAAAGAACGGTGATACTAAATTTGGGCACTGGGATAAAACTGGTATTTTGTTAACATGAAGTTAAATAGTCTTTAAAATACAAAATCTTGAGGGGGGGCGGGGAAGATTAATGGATTGTTCTTGGCTGTGAGGGAGAAGAGTTGTTAGTTCCTAAAGGTTTGCTTGTCAGGGCTTCAAAAATATTTGTGTGTATGCTCTACTCATGTCTGCCAGTAATGTATACTGTACTGGAGCTACTTGATAGATACCTATCTTCATTTTTTAATATATATAAATAAAATGAAGCTACAGGTCAGCAACTGATGGCATGTGTGCCACCAGCAGCATGTGGATTTGGAGTGTCTCAGCTTGCGGCTGTCACACCAGGTGCTGAAAAGGTGTTTCTGTGAAAAGGGACTATGTCCTGGTGCCTGGCCACTATGTTTCCACAGATCAGCTTACCCACTTGTAGCAAGAAGAGGAGGGAAGTACTATCACTGCTGCAATTGCCCTTTTGTAACTTTTTTTTTTTTTGGTCATGCTTATGTATTTCTCAATCTCTTAATGTATTTCCGCAAATCTCTAAGAAGCTTTTATGCTTTAAGCATGTCAAATGAGTTTAACAGTGTCTTATTCATAGTCACTCTGTTTCTAGATTTGGTTTTAATTCCTTTGTGTGATGTGGCCTTAAGGAGAGGGAGGTTGTTTTGCCTGAACTTAGTATTCTAACTCTATTACACTTCCTGTGTATTTATTGTAGGCCTGGAGAAAATTGAACAGCTACAAAATCATGAAAATGAAGACATCTACAAACTGGCTTATGAGATCATTGATCAGTTCTTCTCTTCAGATGATGTAAGTCTGTAATAGCTCTGCAATCTGCTTTTGTAATTGATTGTTTATAAATACGGTTCAAGAGAAAGGCAGCCACTCTAAAGCCTGCTCTGTGACATTTGTTTGGTTTTTCAGTGAAGAATGAGCCCTTACTCAAGCCTCTTGCCATATCTTGCCATTCTTCATGATAAAATATCTACAAATCTGATGCCTAATTTAAGCCTTATCTCTAGGGATTAAAATACTGGGCTTTGAATAGTTTCTCTAAACCATCATCCTCTGACTCAACTTGACATTTCACATTTGATAAGCTCCCTGCTGACCTGATTACTGAATTTGAGATTCTGCTTCTTAAGAAACAAGCAATCTTGAATATTTTAGTTAATTTTGGAGGTGCTGATCAAGAATGTTGTTTTCCGTTTTAACATGTAATGTAAATCAAAGGAGGGTTTTAGGTTTGTATGTCCTTTAAATTATAGAAGTTAATTGCGTATCAAGGAAATGCAATCGTGTCGGTCTGTTGTGAAGTGAGAGGCTTTTCTACTGGTTGAATAACTTTTGGGAGCAGATCACTGCAAAAAAAAAAAAAAAAAAAGGTAGACCTCAGTTGCCTTCGTGCCTGCTGTCAGCAGTGAAGTTAATTTTATGCTTTTACAGAGTTTTGCTTTTATATGAACAGTAAGACAGAAGTCTTGTTTAGCAACTCAAATTTTGCACAGACAGCAGGACTTGGAATTTAATCTGGTGTCAGTTTAGTAACCTGTATACTACCTGTTTGGATTGAAACAGCAGTTTTGGCTTAATCCATATTAATTTAATGGTATTGGTTTTAAGAACTGTGGCAGTTTACAAGATGGCAGTAAGGATGATGCATGACTGACAGAATACTTTCAAGGAGCAAAAACTGCATAAACAATTGAGACTGAGTGCCATGTAGCCTACCTGCTAAATACAAACTAAAATGTTTTGGCCAAAATGACTTTGTCACTATAGTGCTTATGCTAATTTGGGAGAAAAGCAGGGCAAGACTTGATGCAAAGAAGTATATTTGGTGAAGAGATAGATGCTCTTTAGGATTGTCCAGCTCCTCTTTAGTGAGGCTTTTATCTTTCTTTCCCTACTCATGATGTCCTTGTTCTGTTACAGATTGATGAAGATCCTAGCCTTGTTCCAGAAGCAATACAAGGCGGAACATTTGGTTTCAATTCATCTGCCAATGTACCAGCAGAAGGGTTCCAGTTTTAGAGTGGTATTTTGGAAGTTAGGTACAATGCAGCACTGAATAAAAAAAAAAAGGTTTGATCCATCAATCTTGGCTCATGGGATCCGCTGCTGCATTAAATCGGGAAAGAAAATGTGAAGATTTCATTTGGAATCACAGAAAAGCCCAAATGAAGTCAAGATGGCGAGTGGGTGCGAGTGAGAATGAGTGGCAAAATGTAATGAAAAACTTCACACTGAATGCTTATTTAGATTGTTCAAAGAAAAAAAAAAAGGGCTACAGGTCAAAGATCTTCAGTGCCTGAGAAGGAACAATGACTTACTAGAGCAATTGGGGGGAAATGCAGTACTATCATCATCAAGCCTCGTAAGCATAAGAGAATAGGATGCCCACATAAGTCCAAGGAGAATGAGCCCAGGCCTTGCTATGAAGCACCGTGTGAATGGACACCACTGAGTGAATGTCTGGACTCGATGCTGTGGAGCCAGGCTGGCGTTTCAAATCCGGGGCTCTTCGCTCCTGAAGCAGGCTCCTAGTCCTGGAGTGGCGTGTGTACGAGAGTATGGTTGTGATGCTGTATGTGAACGCATGCAAGCTTGATTCGCCTTCAGGGGGCTGATAATAAACCTAGTAAATCATCAAAATGAGTTCATAAGTGTTAACTTACACTGGACACAAAAACAAAGACCGGTTTAGCAGCAGACTCTGGTTTACTCCTGCAGCCTGTGTTTCTTTTTTTTTTTGTTTTGTTTTGTTTTTTGTTTGTTTTTTTTTCTCTCCCTTTTATTTTTCTTTTAGTTATTTCTAATTTCTTTCCTGTATGGCTTATTAGTTGTTTGTAAAGTCAGAATTTCAGGAAGGCTTCCCTGTGCATTTGCACCAGATGAATGTTTGATGTTATGAAAAGCTTTCCATATCATCAAAACTAATTTGTAGATTTTTGCATGAAAAAACCATACATTTCCCTTCAAATAGACTGTGTTGCAGTACACAAGTTGCCATAATAGTAGAAAGCAGTAAAATGTGGTAATAAAATCTCATCCTTTTCATTTTCAAAGATAACATGAAGACCTTTGCATGTGGTAATCTACAGCATAGTTCATTTTTAGATTTTGTTGAGTCCTGTAACCAAATGTTTCTGTTGTGGTAGAATACCGTGCTGTGTTTCAATGTTACTTGTTTTCAAACTTTGTTTTCTATGAAAATGATATGGAAACTTCTAAAAATGAAATTTGGTGCATATGTACTGCCGAATAAAGACCGAAAAAGAGGTGTGAATAGATGTACAAATCAAGTCATGGTTTGAACACCTTTAATATGCCTAATCCAATTGTTTTAGACTCTTTTTATCTTAGATGTAGGCAGCCATGAACAATCTATTTTGAGCCACTTTAGAGAGAAAACTTTGTATTTTAGACTTGCACAAAAAGGATGCAAGTGTTTTTATAATTGGAGTAATGCCTCAGTTTTGAGGTTCTGCACACTAAATTAAAGGTGACGTTACAAATTTGTACAAAATGAACTCTTTATAAGGTGGCTCATTGTAGGAAATGCTGTGCCTTCCCCTTTGAGCACAAGTGTTGCATGAACAACAGTTTGCTATAATAAAACATACCAGATTAGCCACCATTAGCATCTATATCTACCTTGTGTTTTAAAATCAACTGGTAATTCTGAAACACTGTAGAATGGATAAAGATTATTTTGTGATCATAACTCTTTGTTGGACTAGAGTATTTTTGCAGCATTCCTTGTCATCAGAAACATGGTTAAAGTTTAAAACTAGAAGCAGCGGAAACTAGCTTGTGAAATTTATCCAAGTAGAGTGCAGGCTAGGCTGTCTTGGGGAAATAAACGTTAAAACTTGCAACAGTTGTATTTGTGTCTTTGTCTATACGCTCCAGTTCCATCAAAAGGTGCAGAAGATCATTTGAAGGTGACATTGACATTGCTGAATCTTTTTTTTTTTTACCTGCCAAATGCCAGTGTGTGGTGTGGTGTGTAGGCTTGAGGTAATTAACTACTTTGGTATAAATATTAAGAAATAACTAATTTACCTAATTACATAGGATGTAGTCACTAAATAAATCGGGGCTGTTTTCATGTAAAATGTAGGGAACCCTTAGAGGAGGTAAAAATGCTTAAACTGGTGTTTTTAAGGAAGCTGCAATGCCTTGAGTAAAATTACCCTTATTCCTAACTTCCCCTTTGTGAGGGATGTATTTTATTGTTAGAATCCTTCCTCATTAGGGGTAAGAGGAGAACAGATGTTTGTAGCAACCCTTGTTATTTCCAAAACAACCCCAAACACTACGACAAGATCTGTGTTTCCTGACAGTAAATTCCTCCTTTTGGCACTTCCCCTGACGTGAGACACTTTGAGAATTACCTTCAGCTGGTGCTGTGCTCACTGCAGCCTGTATTGATGCAGTTGGTGGTGGTTTGTTGCTTCTGGTTTTTGGTGTTTAAGTGGAAAATTCGTCTGCTTCACAGCAGATCCTGTCGCTATTCTATTCTGTTAGTTTACCAAAATACGGTTAAATATTTCAGCATCCACAGGGTGGCAGTGCTTGGGAGTTCTTCAGGAGAAAAACTGAAGCCAGTTTGGCCACAGTCTTTTTTTTTTTCCCAAAAAAAAGTTGCAGTTCGAGATAAGGTAGTTAATTACATTGTTGGGGCGTTGTTTGGGATATAAATGAGAACTTAAAAGGAATACCTATTGGATTATTAAGATGCCTTTAGGAATACCTATCAGATTATTAAGACTTCAAAAAGTAAGAAAGCATGAGTTACAGGTACAACCTTTCCTTGCCTACATGTGAAGATCAATAAAGCTAGTCTCTGACTTTATGGAGCAGTGGAATTAGGTCATCAACAGAAGCAACTGGGATGTTTCTCTTGTGACATTAAAGCTGTGACACCGAGTGTACTTCTCAAGCTGTTCGGTAGCAGAACGCTGCTCTGTGGTATTTCGATCGTAACCACGCAGATGGTAACTCTGGTCACTGTTCTTCAATTCTAATAAAAATAACCAGAGATGCGGAGGTGAAGTGGGATGTTAATCTACTCTTTCAGGACTTTTAAGTAAAAAAATCAAGCTTTTTCGTGAACTTAGGGTAGGTGATAACCAGAAAAAGACCTTGATGATATTAAAAGGACAAAAGTTAATCCATAATACAGGCTGTTCCAGGTAGGATTTCTATTCTGAGGAGCAGCATTGTTGGACCAAATTGGAATTTTAGGATCATGGGGTTATAGTAGTTGATTTAGCTAGGAGGGAGGAACAGGAAAGCTGAATCGAAGGGGATAGCTTGAGAGAAGTTGACCCTATTTCTTTTTCTCCCACTACTGGAAGTGGAATTAGCTGGCGGTTGTGAGAGGCCTTTCAGCACAGGAGAGTCGTTTGCTGGAGGCACGGAGCCTTGAACAGACCCCTCTCGTCTTTCCTCGCAGAACTTCTGTGGATCCCAGGCATTGCCAGTAAGTTGTCGATTTCTGTTCTGGTACTGGAACAGGCTAGTCCGACTCCTAAAAAAAAAATAATAATTTCTGGATAGCGTGTTAAGATACCAAGCAACTTAAAAGGGTTTCATGTGAAATGAAACACTGGTTAAGGCAATGTAGCCAGCCCTGAGCAAGAGAACCTGGTGAATTCTGCGTAACCACGACTTCAAAAGCCTCAAAGAAAACTGGATGTGCCAGGAAGGAAGGGGGGGGGGTGAGTATTTCTGCTTAAGAGTGAAGAAATCTCTTAAGTATTTAACAACTCCTATCACACAGTATGTTGCATAAATTACCAAATTACTTTTGCTTCTTTATAACTAAGAATGTCTTCGTGTTACTACTTGTAGACTCCTTGCCACTTTTAACTATAAATGTTTCCTCAACTCTGCATGTCACCAAATTACTGGCAAGGAAGGCTGGTCACAAGGCTGGAAACAATTATAGAAGTCCTGCATCTGGATCAAATCGAGTTTATGAAAGGAAACTTAGTAGCAGAAAATGTGTAAAGTTTACAAACTCTTCCTAATAGTAAGTTTTAGCTACTGCCAGAGTGAAACTCAGAAGGCACACAAAATTAATTGAAAAAGTTAATATTGCTTCTATACCTACAGAAAAGTGACTGGGAACTTAATTTCTCTAAAGCAATTCCCATTTTTGCATGTAAATCCCTTGAAAGAGGGGTCCTGTATTATTCTGCTGGTTTGGTGTGCTCCAAAGCTGAGGAAAACAGTTTTCTTCAAGCATGAAAATTGTTATATGTAAATACCTCTGATATGCTTTTAAATTTCAGTAAAACACTACTGAAAGTTGTTATTACTAGAAAACAACAAATGTGGGAAATTTTAAACACCAGCTATTGGTAAATGCATCGAGAAGTTCTGTAATTTGAGGGAAAGGGAGATGGTCAGTAATGAGAGCTCGCACCAGCAACACCAGACCATGGTCATTCCTAGAACGGCAGGTTTTCAGATTAAATATTGCTTCATCTTGAATTCTTATTTAAGTACATAAAAACACACTGGGTGTAAACCAACTTATGTTCCTACTCTGAACATGAGTTATTGTAAATTATTGTCAAAATCTCCTTTGTTTGGTCTTCTGTAGCTTCTTCCTTCAGACCCTCCCGGTGTGTTGAGGAGGGTAGTAGAGAGGAAAGGATTATGATTATTTTTTTTATTTTTTTTTTTTAAATCCTGTATTATGTAGTACATGTAGCCCAGAAACAAAACTACTCCCAGGTTGAGCGGCTGTGCCATTCGGACTTTGGGGCACTGCAGTTTGAGTTCTAGTGTTGCAGTGTACTTAGCGTAGATCCTGGAGTAAAGTATCAGTATGTTCCCATCCAGCACCACAACAATTAAAGTATTAACTAAAATTAAAGTAGTGATGAGCTGGAGAAGCATCTTTCAAAAAACCACGAACCAGGTTTAGACCTTTGTGAGCTTGGGGAGGGAGGGGAGGAGTGCGATACCATGGACAGCTACAGACTTGGGAGTCTGAAAAAGAACGGTTACCTCAAATATATTAAAATGAGAAGAGGAACTGGTAGCTATAGTTGGTTCAGCATTGAAATAAAGGCAAAAATCTGAGTGTTTTGTGAGCCTCAGAGTATTATTTTTATAGCTGTCTGTGCTGCCAGTGGTGTGCATAGCTATCGTGGGTAAAACCCTTGCCTGAGCAATACTGTGACAGTAAAATCTTACTGTGTCACTTCCCTTCTTACAAGCTTCCTTTTTTTTTTTTTTTTTTTTTTTGCCTTAACTATGTGCCCAACTTACCTCTTTCTCATTGAAGCTGTTTGGAATTGGTCACAGATTTGCACTCCTTCACGCAGTTCATACTCATTCTTCCACTTCTTTTGATGAGGTTTCTGTAATGAACCAGAAGTGTGCAGTCTGCAATTCCACTTTGATGGTGGAACCAAAGCTTTAGTTTGCAGGTTGGTTGTATTTTGGATCTGAAGGTGGTTTTCCTTGCCCAGAACATATTTGCTCAAACTGTGTATCACTTGTTTTAATAGCATGTGCAGCTACAAACCTTGATTTGCTTTCACATTTATTTTGGCTATACGGCACTTTCATTTTTTAGCTGCTGTGCGTTTCTGCGTGTTGCCACGTGATAGTTTTCTAGAATTGCATAAATAAGAAATGCAGATTTTTAATTTATTTTTTTAGTGGAGTGAACCTCGGAAGCGTGTGGATTTGTACTGAGACACAAATGACACCTTTGTTGCTGCGTCTGTTTTACGTTTGACTTGTGGGATGCGTATTTCGCACTAGCTGTGAGTCTTCAAAACGCAGCGTTTGTTAGGATTTTTGTATTTCACTTTGCTTTAAAATTGCAGAAACAGCTTTTTAGGAGGTTATTGCTGAACCAGACCCTATGGATGCAGTTAGAAGGGGGCTGTCTCAAGCTAACATTTTCAGAATGGCTCTGGCATTAGCCTGTGGCAGACTGTCAGCTGTGCAGATTGAACACTGCCTCACTGTCTTGTCCACTGAAATTTCTGCCAGATGCAGAATTCTGTTAGAAGATAACTTTGGGAATAAGCTTCACCTGCAAAGATTTGCCACTGTGATGGGGTTAATGTCATGCTAACAATGGAACATCCGTAGGGTTGCAGCCTCTTCTACAAATTGGGCACAAGGGCAGAATAAACTGGACGTGAAGACTTGTGTATCTGTCTTAATAGTACTTTTTTTTGTTCAAATAGTAAATAAAATGTTTGAGATGACATCTCTGTAATAGAAAGTGGATTACTGCTGTTGGTGAACGCGCACATTCTGTTCATCTGTGACGACTTATGAAATGTGCTCTCATCTTGACATACCCACAGCAGGTGGTTTAGTCATGACCCATCTGGTAGAATGACCCGTTCTGTGGTGTAATCCTCCAGCCAACGGATCCGTTCTCTGCAAAATAAGTTATTTTCTGGGTTAGTTTTCAGCTACTTCTTTGAACCCCTGTGGCTCCTTGAGGCCACCTTGGTGGCAGATGCAGAACTGCGAGCTGGGTTAGAAGTGGAGGTAGGGGATGAGGGAGATAATTAATTCACAAACCAAATGATCTGCAGAAACAAGAGCACACAGGACTCTGGAACCATCAGCAGGCAGGACGGGGGCACAATTGGCAGGGATCTGTCCACCTGTAATTAAGGGGAAGGGCATGATTCAAAGAATGGTTTTGACAGAGCAAGCAACTTTCAAAATCTGGTGCTTCCAACTGAGTCTTCTAGCTTGAAAGTATGAAACTGCAAGGTGGTGGAAAGAAAAGGAGGAATTTCTGCAATTTATCCCGAACTCCTATAAAACTAAATGTAAGATGCACTAATTATTTACATAGTAAAGTAGGAAAATAATAGCACTAGCTCTGGATTGCTCATTTTATCTCATTCCAAGCATAACAGGAAAAAAAAAAGCATCTTGCACCTGCAGTCTTGTACTGTCCTCTTTGATCTATTCCTGGGCATAGTTTGGGCATGTCAATAAACCAAATGAATGCTGTTAGCAAAAATTCTACTGGGGGACATCTGGAATAGTCAAATGGAGTATAGAATGAAGTGACACAGCCTGAGGAAAAAATACACCATGCTTGGACTATGTATTTGCAAAAACAAATTACACAAAATACTCTCTCAATCCTACTGTAATGTTACCAACATGCAGAATTGCCCCAGCATGGAAATAAAGTCTGAAATAAGAAGTCTGTGCTGGTTTAATCTTTATTACTTGTTTTCGGTTCAGTAAAACTAAGATTAAACTGAAATTGGTTATTTATAGAACCGCATCTATTATTTGGAATTTCTTTTAGAATTAAATTATCCTTAACGTTAAATTCAGTATTTGGCCATACACTTTTTTCCCTCACTACTCATCTCTTATTGAAAGGACATTACCTTCTTTTGGAAGATCACTTTTAAGACATCTTCAGTCCCTTTCTCAAGTCAGGAAGGACCTAGTGTTTCTCCAAACCATGATTTTATTTTTTTTTTTAGGGAAGGATCTGTTTTTCAACATCTTAAGTCCCTTTCATGGCAAAATAAAAAATTTTACTGAAATTTTCTAATTCCTAAGTTCTTCTGGATAAATCTTTGTGGTATCTGGATAGTAGCCTGAGCAGGCCTCGTGAGGCAATGAGTGGAGTCGGTATCTCCAGGAAGAGAAGAGCTCTTCCTTATGCCAGCCTTTTCTTTCATCTGTGGGCAACTTCTCTTTCATGCTGGCTTCCCTGTTCTGAAGGAATATCCCACTTCATTTTGGAGGCAGCTCTCTTCTGTAGGATAAGGAGACTCTGACATTGGAGCTTGTATCTTGTTTGGAAGACCACCTTCTGTCTGGAGGTCACTTTTCTTATGGATGATGTTGACACTTTCCTGTTAAAAAGCATGCAAATAGGTGTCACTAAAATATTTTTCGAAGAGGTTTGTGGGTTTTTTTAAACCCCCTCTGTCAGAGAAAAAAAAAAAATCAAGTATGTTTTTAATACCCCCTCCTTCTCCCCTGCCCATTTTGGTAGCAAAAATAATTTTATTGACCTACCCTTTGTGGGGGGGACTGTTGAAATCCAGTGTATGCAGAGGCATGATCATAAGGAACATGTATTAGAAACTGTAATTAGATTTGGGTAGAAAAATTAGTTAACAGCCAGCAGACTTTTTTTTTTACAAAAAAATCAAAAACAGTGGGAGTTGAAAATTTTTTTTTTCACAGACACTTGTTTGTTTTGAGCAAGTTGCACTTAGATTGCAGCACCTGTACCTGCTGCAAGTGGAACTACAGTCTTAGAAAACACTATTTCAACTTGCTAAGGTTGTAAAGTTGAAAATCTTCAACTTGACAGCATACAAAAAATTCCAATTAAAGTTGTTAAATATTCAAAACTAAAGTGACTGTAATTACCATTAAAAGATACAAATGTAAGGCTAGTATTGTCATAAGAGCTTCACACAAAAAAGACCAATTACAGCTCGATTTAGTGTTATAAACTGTGCCTATCAGCCAAACTGTGATGGTTCATTTATTAGAGCATGAGGTTTTGCTGTTATCGAAACAATTCCAGATGTTTCTCAGGCATTTGTATAAGGTCCTCTAAATACCAGTTTTAAGACACGCTTAAGAAACTTTTGAATGTATTATGACTTACATTACAACATTAAAACTGTAAAGTTATCCTCAGATGTTACATTTACAGTGAATTTGGAAGAGAAATGAAATTCAGTTAGTTTGAACTATAAATATATAATCTGGAGTATGAGGACAGTTTATGCAATGTTGGGTACTTTGATCACATCTTGAGATTTACTGGTGTCACAGATGTCACTAAAACTGTCAGTAACCATAGGCCTAATCCATTCACTTGCTACTGCAATCTTGGGTTTTTTTGCTCAGCGAGAAGACAAGCTCTATATTATTCATTATCATAGTCCAATTTTAATGTAGTAGCTTTGCTTCATATAATCATCCAGTTTTAATGTACGGCAGTAGCAGTTTTGCTTCACTTAAAATACCTCAGCTGCCTTAAGTAGCCAGAGTAGGTAAGCATGCTTCAATTGAAAGTGAGCATTACCACTTACATTTATTTATTTTTATTTCTGTGATTAGTAGTTGGCAGAAGGTCGGTTCCTGCTTCCCCTGAAGTAGATGTCAGAAGTTTTTTATGTCTCTTAGCTTCCAGCTCCGGGGTGAATTTCTCTTCAAATTACGAAGAATCAAGTTTGGCAAGACGTTGATTACAGTAATTACACAAAAGAGAAAACACAGCTGTATCCCAGGATGTTTCCACTTTTAATTATTTCATGATGATGACATCGAGCGTACCAGCCCCGAACCGCAGTTTTTCTCTTTTTTTTTTTTTTTTTTTTTTTTTGGCCATCTTGTTCTCTACCTTAAACCTTCAGCCGAGCGTGTGCCACAAGAGCCCCTCGCTTTCGGCCCCGGCCGGACTGAGTCGCTGAGGGGAAGCGGCGGCTGCCGCCCGCCGCCCGGCTCGGCCTAATGGCGCCCGCCGGGGGGGGGGGGGTGTCCCCTCACCCCGCGCCGTTTCATGGCGCCCGCCGAGGGGGGGTCCCCTCGCCCTGAGGGGCCGCGGCTGTGTGTACCGGCGCCCCGAGGGCCCGTCCCGCCGGTAACGGCCGCCGCCGCCCCTCCCCGCCGCCCGTTTATTTTCGAACGGCGCGGCCGTTGCTCCCCCTTCCCGCGCATGCGCAGTGCGGCGGCGCTGAGGCGAGCGGCGGGGCGCGGGCCCGGCGGTTTGAAGGCGGCGGCGGCCTCGCCGTGCGGAGCCCGCCCGCGCCCCGGGAGGAGGCCGGGGTAGCGGCTCTTTGCCGGTGCGGCCGAGCTGGTGGCGGAGGGGAGCTCCCAGGTAGGTTCCGCGCCGGGAGGTGTTGGGTGAGGGCTCGACCTGGCGCCGGAGCTCGCGCGGCTTTCTGAGGTAAAATCGCGGCGCCGGCGGGGCCGTGGCCGCAGGGACCGCTGTGCTGTCCGCCGCCTCCCAGCCCGCCGGGCCGCGGGAGGGACCCGCCGCCACCCCTGGGGACATCGCGGGCGCAAACCCACCGCCTCTTGAAGCGCTTTTCTCTTTTTGTTACCGTAACAAGTTTCTGGTGCTCGGTGTCGATCCCTTTTTCTAGTTAGTAACGCAGGCACGGATCCCGTCGTTACGAGGTGTGGGAGCTGGCGGAGGGTCTGCAGGTGGCAGGGAAAGGTGTCCTCTTCTTCCTCCCTCCCAAATCCTGAGGCAAATGATAAATGAACGCTCAAGGCTAGAAGCTTTGACAGAGTTCAAGAGATAAGGGCTGGAGAGTGAGTCTTGGCAACAACACGACTTTGGAAAGGAGGGAGTAGAGTGTTCGGGTGGTTTGAGTGTGGTAACTTTCTGTTGTAGTAGCGGGCAAGGAGCCAGTGGAGGGGTACATAGACGGGAACTGCCAGGTCAGCTCGGTGGGGAAACTAGACGAGGCTCCTCTGCTGTGTTCATCTCCTTTCGGGTCATAAACAGTGTAAAAATCTGAGGTAGCGGCGTAGGAGCTGCGGTAGGAACAGGGACTGGGGGCAGAACATCCCTGGTTGAGAGCTGCCATGACTTGGGTGTGGGGTAAAGCACTACAGCTGAAATGGGCTGGAATAGGAAGGTTTAAGGTCCAGCTGTTGTTTCTGATTTCTGATGCCCGGCCTGTTGTTACAACAGGGAAGCTCACAGCTGCGTAACGGGCTCCATCTCCTGTGATCCACCAACAAACACTGCAGCTGCACCTTGGCCTTCTGTTGTTTTTTACAGTTCTGTCACCCTTTATCATGAGGGTGACCTATAAATGGAAAACACTGCCTATAATATCACTTTATCGCTTATTTTTGCACAGTATAAACTTGAGTTTCTCTGCTTGCACTCCAGGAGGACTTCAGGGACCTCTGTGGGACGGGGAGGCAGCATTTCTGAGGTGGATTTAGTTGAAGCACAGTACGGTGTTGAGTGTTAACCATGTCCTTCAGGAGAGAGCAGCTGTTTCCTTCCCTGACAGCAGCGGGGAGGAGGCTCCAGGAGAGGCTCTGCCTTCAGTGCCCCTCCGCCCCCTGGGACAGGCTGTCAACAATTGTTACCCAATGCCAAATTCACCTTTTAAAATCCTTCAGAGTGGAATGGGGTGTAGGGCTTTTGCTGTAAAGCCTCAGTCAGAGGCATGCTGCATTCCAGGTGTAATTGTTTCTAAAGAACGTTTGCCATAATGAGCTGGATGAGCAGTGGCCTGATGGCAGCTACATTACTTTGATCTGCTTAACTGAAAGCTTTGGCCGATGAACTGTAATACAGGTATGCAGTCTTACACGTTTGCACCTCGTCTACAACGTCGTTAATTAGAACAGGATAAAATCAGAGTCACTTAGGAGGCCTCCACTGCTGGAAGGTTTCTGAAACTCACCGAATTACTGGCACAATTGCACTTTTGCATTTTTCAAATACCTTCTAGTTTGTTATTGCTTATACTGGGTGACTCTTGCGATAAATATGCATATACACACACGTATTTGCTACCACAGTTGTTTGGAACATTTAAGGAAAAGTATCTGCTCTGGGCAGGAAAGCATTCACCAGCTTTTTGCTTTTTTTTTTTTTTTTTCCTGGAAAACTTTTCTTTGCTTAACTCTGTGACGTTGGGTCTTCTCTGCCTTTTCTCCCTGGTATTCTCAGTCTCTCTGTTTCTGATAGCCAGCTGCTGATTTATTTCCACTGTTCACGTGCAGGTTATTTTCTCCGTGCTGCTGCCAGTGCAGGATGAAAGTAAATTTGAGGATTTCTACCTTTTCCTTCCCTGGTGCGACTCTGGAGTACTTGTCTAGAAGAAATGAAAAAAAACCCCACAGGGTGCCTATAGCAAACATGTACATTAACATTCCAAATAATGTTTTGAAATGGATGAATAATAACTACAAAATCAAGTGCCATTTCTTCTGGAGGTGCCTGGGGGGCTGGAGCAGGGTGCCCCATGCAGCACCCTTGGGTCCTGCTGGCCTGGCTTTCCAGAGCTGCTCCCTGCAAGCAACTGCTGTCAGTCCTTAATTTTCCTCAGTTGCCTGGGAAACAGAGCGGTATGTTTCTGTGGAAATGGGAATTTCAGTCCCTCTGGCTAGCGGCTGCGAGGGTTATGAAACGGCCCTGAGGGGAGCGCGGGCCTCCAGGCTGCCTGGCTGGTCGCCGGCTTGTGGCAAGGGGCCTGGCTGTGCTGGGGGCGGGGGTGGACACACTCCTGCAGAGTTGAAGGTGATTTGCAGTAGGGCTAAGAAAAATTTTGTAAAGTTGTTCCTTTATTTTTAGGGTAGCAAGCAATTACTTTGCAGTTGAAAGTTTTTTGAAGATTAATTCTCTTTTGCCCTTTTCGTAGCTCAATTAAGCTAGACGTGTGTTCTTCATAAAGAATATCTCCCTCCTTTAAAAGCTCCTTTGAAGAAAGAAACAGCCCTAGATTTAGCAAAAAATAGCAATTTTAAACATAGAGATTTTTGAAAACTATATTAATTCCATGTATATAAAAGAAAATGAGAGTACCTACGAAGGATTCTTTTCTAACCGTGAGCTAAAGCTTAACTGATTTTTTTTTTCTTTTAAATAGCAGTGACATTCTAGATTCATAATAACTTTATATTTACACCCCCCCCCCCCCCCAATCTTTAAATGTGTTTCCTATGGGAATTAATTCTCAAAAAAAAATTTATCTAGACAGTGGTGTAGATTTGTTGTTCAGCTTCCCCTCATTATTGACACATTTCTTTCAGTGTCTGGAACATCACTTAAAAATGTGAAATTATGAACATACGGACCTAAAGCTGGAAAATAAAGGTCTGTAGTTCCCCAGTAAAAAGAGAAATATGTCATGGGCTGTAGTAAGAGCTGCGCAGGACAGAAGTAGATGTAGTGTCAAAGTGTTGTGGCTTCTGCTAAATGTCAGTAGTACTTGATGCTAATTCTCTTTAACCAGTATAGGCTAGTTTTAACTGCTAACACACTCTGTCCTTCTTAAAGGATTGAATTATGTCTCTCTTTGGTAGATTTCTTCCAACTGTTGTCAAGGTGTCTCTTTAAAAGTGGAGTTCAAAATAAGTGAACCAACATTTTTTTATTAATTAGCTGAAAAAATGACCTGAAGTATGTTGGATTTTTTTTAATTATTTTTTTTTTTTAAAGCTGAATTAATAAAAGTTGACTTATTCAACAACATACAAATAACTCCTTCAATTGAACTGGATGCTTTGGGTGACTATGGCCATTAGATTTATTAATATTATTATTATTATTATTATTATTCAGTTTGGTTTTACAAGGCCAAAGAGTGTGATCAGATTTGCAGAGTTGAACACTTTCACTTTGGGGTGTACTAGCCTATCTCAATAAAGCTAGATAAGCCAGGCTTATTTCTGTACAAGGTTTCTCTGTTCAGAGCTGACTTAACTCTCAAAGAACCTGAGTATTCAGCTTCTGGCTTCCATCAGGTGAGCTCTGTGCCTTTTTCAGGAACAATGCTGCTTAATTTATTTATGGTAAATCGTTTGTTAGTTAGTGACAAATTTAATCCGTAGTGGCTTTCATTTAACCATTTAGTGCTTTTCATTTTTTGAAGAGCACAATTAACAATTCAGTTCCTTTTAAGTAGCTTCACTTAAAATCAATCTTTGTTAATCTCGTTGTCAGTGAAAACCGTTGATTGATATAAAAATATGTTACTGTGTTAAAAAGATTAAGAGGGCACAGCTGAATAAAAGAACCTCCTTAAATACTTCTCTTAGTTAGTTTCCTGACTGAACCAAAGGCTCAGTAGCCCAGCTGCATGTTACTGTTTTCAGATTTAGATTTAAACACTGAATTGAAAGTCTTTGATACTGCATGTCTGGAGAATTTATTTTTGCAGTGTAGCAAAGCCTAGCCTACAGAGTTGAGTAGCACTGATGAAGGGGACAGGAAAATATGACACCGAGGAGAGTCCGTATTAATTTCCCCATTTTTAGCAGAATGAAAAACACAATTATGAGTTAGTATGAAAACTGACATTATTGTTATTTGTGACTTTACAGTGTGATTTCGCTAAGCTGGCAAAGAAGAACACAGCAATGTTACCAAGGGTGGAAAACGAAAGTTAGTTTTTTAGTTTTGTGCTTGAAGTAACCCAGGAGTAGGACCACGAGTCCAGTTACTGGTATTTAAGAACCACTGAGTGAGACTCTTGTTTGTGCCAGAACCCAGGGGTAGCTTTTTGTTAATTTGACTGCTTAATACTCTAGTGACTTTTAAAACTTACTTTTGTAATATAAACAAGGGGAGAAAAAAGTTTCTGTACTTACTGTTCCATTCTTATGTTGAAAATGTTACTGATAGTGTGAGAAAATGTTTGTAATTCTTGTTTAGAAACATTAGTTCTAACTTTTATCACTTTCTTCTACTGTGTCCCACTGTAAAAAATACCTAGTAGCAGATTACTGCTTTTCCTAGCTTTTTAAGGCAGAAGTTGGATATGGGTGAACACTATCTAGTCACTTAGATCATAATTTGCTGAAATCTTTGAACTGTTGCTCACTTCCATCTTTTCTTTGTTTTTTTTTTTTTTATCCCCTTAGCAACAGACTGCCGGTGGAGGTTGGGTTAGTGGTCATTAAAACATCCCGTCAAGGCACTTAGATTAATAAAATGATTTTAAATGGGTTTGTTCCAAAAAAGAGATTAAACCGTTTTTATCTTTTTTGTTTTTCTTTTTAGGACATGCATCACTTTGAGGAGGAATTAACGTGTTCCATTTGCTACAGCATATTTGAAGATCCGCGAGTCCTGCCCTGTTCCCATACGTTCTGTAGGAATTGTCTGGAAGGTGTTATTCAGCTGTCCAGCAACTTTTCCATTTGGAGACCCCTGAGAGTTCCTCTGAAGTGTCCCAACTGTCGCACTGTCGTTGAAATTCCCGCTGCTGGGACAGAATCCTTGCCCATCAACTTTGCATTGAAAGCGATTATTGAAAAATACCAACAGGAAGATCACTCCGATGTCGCCACCTGCAGCGAACACTACAGGCAACCGCTGAACGTTTACTGTCTTTTGGATAGAAAATTGGTGTGTGGGCACTGCCTCACGATAGGAAAACACAATGGGCATCCCATAGGCGACCTTCAGAGCGCCTACTTAAAAGAAAAGGAGACTTCTGGAAAACTTCTCGAGCAGCTAACCGATAAACACTGGACTGACGTGTGCTTGCTTATTGAAAAGCTGAAAGAACAGAAGTCCCAGTGTGAAGGCGTTGTTCAGGATGATAAAAAAGTAGTACTCCAGTATTTTAAGAAACTTAGTGATACCTTGGAGCGGAAAAAACAAGCTCTGCTGACTGCCCTGGATGAAATTAACACCTGCATTTCAGAGGAGTATGAGCCTCAGATTGAGAAATTGAAAAAAATACGGGAAGAACAGCTTGAGTTAATGTCACTGAACACATCTATTCAGAAAGAAGAGTCCCCACTTATTTTTCTCGAGAAGGTGGATGATATGCATCAACGTATAAAAGCTCTGAAGCAGAAGCAGCTGCCGGATGTTAAACCTGTGGAGATTTATCCGAGGATTGGGCACCTGCTGAAAGATGTGTGGTCTAAAACTGAAATCAGTCAGATCAACAAGGTCCTCATTCCAAAAATAAAACTGATTCCGAAAAGGAAGTTATGCAGCCAGGGCAGTGGAAAAGGAGGAAGAGAATCTACAGAACTCCTCCAGGCTGTAAATCCTGCAGCAGTCCTGCTGCTGCTTACAGTCGCAGCAGTAGCTCTGCTTTCATTTCACAAGCTGTTACCATCAGCTGTAATCGAAGCTACTCCTGCTTGTATCTCAGAATCCTTGCTGCTGTTTTATGAAGATTTCCACACCCAGTTGCAGAATTTAGCGGATGTGCTGTGCCATACGTTTAACTTACTGACAGAGTTTTTAGGCAGAGTTGTTTCCCTTTGACTATTTTAATAATCAGATTAAAGGTCGGTGTAGTAATCCCCAGGATTTTTTTTTTTTTTTAATTTCTACTTAAAAGCTGCATTGTTAAAGTTCTACACTTTTCCTATTTCCAAACCCTTCCTTTTTCTGTTGTCTAGATTTCCTCTTAGCTAACTCTTAGTTAACTGAGGAGATCTGCAGCAGGAAAGGCTCCTGTAGTACAGTCGGTTGGTGTTTGCTTAAAGTGGAAGCTGGTCAGAAACACCGTCTGCCCCAGACAGCTGTAATCAGCTCGCAGCCTGTAATCTGGAGTCCCCTTTGTAAAAACTCCTTCAACATCTATTTTTTAAATTTTGGTAACAGAATTTTAAGTTGTTAATTTAATAAAAGCACTACAACATCAGAACACCTCAGCCTGCAGAGCAGCTGGTCCCGTCACTAGCTTTGCTGTATGGAAATCTCCTATTTTAGGTTTTACTGGCCTCTCTGTATTTTAATTGATACACCCGTGCTTTTTAAAGCCTGTAATCATAGCCCTGTTTCATTTGCTTTGTTCTTGGTTATTAGTGGATGACAGGAATTTTTTTTTTTTTTTTTTTTTTTTTAACCTCTGTTTAACAACTTTGTGTCTTTCACATGGTTTTGCCCCCTTCTTAGAGCAGTATCTGCAGGGCTCCTGGGGAAATACCACATACAGGTTTTTTTAGTGCCAGCTGCACACAGATCAGGTGTTCGCTTAGTCTGGCAAGTAGCTCTCCCTGCTTACTAAAACCAGCCCTGACTTCACTAAAATCATTTCATACACAGTGAAAATAAGACAGAACTCCAGGCAGTAGCAAAACTCCCACGCAAGTCAGCAGTGTGAGGATTTCAGGTGTTTTCAAGAGCTCTTAAAACAACTTGGCAATAAATGTGAATTTCTCTTTACAATTTAATCTATTTCAATTTTCAGTCTTGTAAATTTTAACTTTTCAGGAGTGAACCCTTGTGAAAGCTCGTTTTGGCCTTTGGCTGTTAACAGGCCGATTCCAGCAAGCTGTGGGGTGTTGTGGCTACAACAGCCGAGTGCAGGTGAGCCTGCAAGTCACCAAGAAGCCAAAAAGGAGTGTTCACTGTGTCCAATTAGATTTTACTTGATAAAAACAGTAAGTCTGTTCTAGCCTGACAGCACTGTTTGGCTGTTGTGTGTTTTAAAATAATAGAAGTTTAAATAGTGATTGAATTTGGAATAGTTAAGGCAGTCTTTAACTGCTAGGTATTTTAAACCCTTGTGCAAAACCAGACTTGCCTGTTGCTACCAGCAGAGGCTACTGGGGTCCGGCAAGCTAGTGGCCACCAGGCTTCAGGGGAGCAAAGCACAAGGCCAGTGCTCAGGGATGACGCAGCTCCGGTCCTCAAGCCTAAAGAAAGGTCCTGATTAACAATTTTGGTATCAAATATTGCTCTGTTGATAAAACACTGAAGAGCAGCTTCCTCAAATTGGTAATTAATTGATTAAACAGCTACAACTGGGTCATTCCTGGACTGTGCAGGCCCCTCCCTGCCACTCGGGAGCCTTTGGCCTCTGGGGCAGGAGCACTTCTGGAATTTGTACAGATACTTTCTGTGAATTTTTAGAGTTGCAAAGGCAAATCCCACAAATACAGCCGGTCAGGGTTTGAAATGGCGTTTAAGTGCATCCTGGGACTGCATAAATGGCTGTCATTAATTTCCTGATAAAGGTGGGAATTTTTGTCTTAAGCCCTATTCAAAGGGGGTCACTTGGCACCTAAGTCTCAAAACCTGGTGCTAAGTGTCTGCTACCCTGTGAGGCTGCTTCTTTGACTTTCCTGTCTTTTGTTTTCCTGACTTTTAACTTAAGAGTTTATAACGCAATTTTATTTTTCAAGACTACAGGAATTTATAAAATGCCTTTACCACCAACTGAAACCTTTAGTACTCGTACTTCTTATGCATTATATATTTTAATAAACTTGCATATGAATAAAATATATTCTTACAGCAGGCTTGGCTGACACCTTAGTGTTCGTGCTGTGCAGAGGCGGTGAGAGGAGCAGGAGCTGCAGGCCTGGGGTTGTCCAGTGCTCTGGCTCGCTGCTACAGCCCTGTTTTTTTTGCAGTGTGACCTGTAGGAAGATCCTCTGCCATGGCCTGTCATGAGGTGGGTTGGCAGGAGTTTTGGGAGCTTCCTTATTTTCCTCTTAGCCTAGCACTGGCTCCTCCAGCCTTGCTCTTGCCTGTCTCTGCTGGGTGCAAGTTATATAAGAGATGGAAAATTCATGTAACAGAGATGGAAGCGTTTTCCAGAAAATAAAATCTTTTTACCGTGTTTTAATTGAGGTGTGGAGAGGGGTTTGTACCCTGTCAAACCTGGGGGGGGGGTGTTTCTTATCAACTATCCTCTTCTGAAACCTCATTTTATAAGTGCAATTCTTACATTTTTTTTTAATAGGGGAATTCAGGTTGAAAAACGAAGTGTTAAAGCCCCCCTGGGGAGGAGATTGAAGTTCCCCAGTGTTGAGGCAGCCCCCTGGGAGCAGCACAGGGTGCTGAGGCACTGGGGTGGCCTCTGACACTTAATGAGACTAATTATCAGAGTAACCTTGCACTGTCAGGAATGCCTCTTGCAGGTGACAACACCTTGTCCCCAGCTCATTATCCAGGGGCTCATCCTGCCCAAATATCTAAGGCCTGGCTTAGCACAAGCTTGGAGTTACAGCCAGGACTTGTGCGCCCCTGGCCATTCCATTATGCTGTACTTTAAGATTTCCCAGCTTCATCTTGAGGTGGGAAAAGTAAAACCCCTCCCAGGGCTCTGGTGGGGCAGAGAGGGGGAGTTGCAGTTCAGTTTTTCTCATCTCTTGACTGTTGCTGAGCTGTGGTTCCAAAAACCTGCCCCGATGGAACACCGTGAGCTCCTCCTGACAGTCATTCATCACTCTATTCCACACAGATTCATTTTCACCCCTCCAGATTCGATACAATCTGAATGTTTAATTTCACAGCCAAAGCATTTTGCTCTGCTTTGTAACACCTGGTTTTCTGGCTCCTCTCCCTGTGGCAATTGTCCCTCTCAGGGGCTGAGCCACAGCCGGGCAGGGCAACAGGCCGAGGGCTGTTCCCCAACAGCTCTTGGACCCCGGGGCGCCTGTTGGAACAATGGCACAGCCCTGACACAGCAGTTCCAGGAAACACATCACCAGGCACTTCTAGTTCCAGGATCAGGCCTACTGTTGGGAATAAACCACACAATTTCAGTTAAGTACAAAAAAACCAAAAAAGATTCCAAACAAAAGACAGTACACTGAAGTGTTCACAAAGTGCTGATGGAAGCAAAGTGCAACAGGCACAGGGCACAGCCTGACCCAACGCCACCTCTTCAGGAGAAAGGAGATGGCTCATTGTGAATGTAGAATCCAGCAGACAGTAATTAATGCATTAATGAACGTGGAGCAGGAGGGAGGGAGGAGTTGTCCCTGCAGGAAGGGAGAGAAAAATCAACCAACTCACGACAAAACGGCTACAACCGGCCAATTCCCTGACCCTGCAGTGTTACATACAACAGCCTCAGAATACACACACAGAGTATTTTGTGTACTGGCTTTGCTAACTGAAACTTGTAGAATAAAACTTTACAGAACACACGTTTAAAAGCAGTTTGCATACTTTAATACATACAGTAAAACCCAGACATTTAGAACCAAACGCAGAGCCCAAGCATTGACATAAAACTGACCCCTGGAATATTAAAATTCAGCTAGATACAAAATTTGAAAAATAGTTTTTTTTTCTCTCCTCAGTTTATATTTTTCTCTAGACTGTGTAATTAAAAAAAATTGAATTTATTGAGGCTGGTTTTATTAAGAGCTCAAAAAAACACAGAAACAAAAGAAAAAAAGTATCTCCAATACAGACATATCTTAGATAAAAGAGCAGCAATGAGAACGGACGTTTCCTCCATTCTTATTTTTCACCTATATGACACTCAAGAGTGTTGAGTTCAGCCAGTCCCTTTGAAGCAATAACTTTGGGGTTGGTTGCCACACTTTTCGTGGTATTGTGAGTCTTATAAATCCCAATTAATCTGTCTGCGATCTCAAACATGTTGTTTCTCAGGGAGATGATGATAAATTGTGCGTTTTTCGTTTGCTCCTGCAAGAGAAGTGACTCCTGTTAGCCCACAGCATTGCCAAACGCTCTCTTCTTGCCCGACCTCTATACTCAGGGTTTAGGAATAAACTAAGGAATAAATGAGGGTTCATTCTGCCATCGGGCTCATTCTGCCATCGCCCACCCATGCAGCACTGTGTTCCCCTAAGCAACAATCCCCTCCTCCTTTTACCCTTCACACCACCTGAGTCAATCCAACGAACCCTGTGTCATTTCTTTCCAGAGGTGCAATTCACCAGTTTTAAGTGAATTTGGCAAGGTTTCCCCAAGGAGGGGGTTATTAAGTTCCCTGAACGGTTAAGGCAAGAGTTGCTCTAAGACTGAAATGGAAAGCGAAGCTCTTCCCATGCCCTGCCAACAGGGAAAGGACGCCCTTTGCTAATGAGGATGAGCCTTAATGAACTCAAGTTCTGGGCCCCCGAGGCAGAAGGCCAGTCGATCCCAGCGTAGTCAGAGGCACTGCTGCTGCTTTAGAGAGCAACTGAACCCTTGGGCAAGAGCCCAGCAGTGGGGTGAGTGTACCAGGGCCCTGAGCTGGGAACTGGCAGTGGGCTGGGTCAGGATATGGGGAGGGCAGAAGGAGGGGACAGGGAGGAGGGAGGGAAGGAGGGAGCAGTTTCTTAACTACCCAAAAAGAAAAAGCAGAATTTCTCCAGGGAGTGGGCAGAGCCCCAGGGGGGAGCAACAGGAGGGCAGGACCAGGTGGGGGGGTTGCACAGGCAGGCCCCCACGTTTAGGGGCTGTCATCCCTTGGAGGGAACACAGCACACGCAGCAGACACGCCTTGTACCCTCACACACAGTTCCTGAGGTTAGAAAGCTTCAGGCTAGATGCAACGAAAATGCCCCAAATATCAATTACAACCTTTTCTCCTGGGATACTAATTCAGAAGCTGTACACAAAATAGGAGCCACAGCTACAATTTTCATTTAAGAGATAAGCTACACAAAGTTTTACATTTAAGTGTGCGTCTCCGCTGCAGTTAAAATTAAACTCTTTGCTCCAAATCACACCTGGGTGATGGACCCTCCTTTGTGAAAACACAGGTGGCGTGGAAGGAAAGTTTAAAACTACAGTTTCAGGCAGGTATCTTCAAAATGTTTCCCTAATTTTAAAGTAGTTAATCATAATCTTTGGCATTTCTATGGTGTTCCCAAAACTGGTGGTTACGTTTTGGATAATTCTGAAAATTCCAAGTTTAAATTAGCAACCAGAACTGTAGCAATGTAAATGTTTGCTTGACTTAAATATGGTGACAACAGATTTTTTTAAAGACATGAAAGAAAAAACCCACTAATAAAGACACAGAGCAAAGAAGCCGATGGGAAACGGCTCATGTTGATGAAATGGAAGTATAAAACCAAGGGACCTTGGCTGCTCCCGAGAATGAAATAATGAGCTTGGATACATGAACACATTACTAAGGGCTAACTAAGTTACTGTCTTCTCGGCTGCCTACAGCTGATTATTTTGGGGAAAGTGTATTTTAAAGAGGAAGCAGTAGCAGCAAGGATACGTGGAAATGTGGCACCTTTGGCAAACTCTAGCACTCCTGAGACAGCTTTTGAAACAGGATTTGGAGGGGAAAAAACTTGTAAATCCTCTCTTAGTTGCCTCATTTCAGGAAAGCTGAAGCAGCTTAGGAAAAAAAACACACAGAAAGCAACGTTCTAAGCACCTTTCTGGAAATCTGCTTAGTACATAGTTTCCATTTTATCACTGCAGATTTTAAAACCTGGCCATAACTGCGTTACCACTTTGCCTTTCCTGGCAGAGAAGAAAATATCTTAGAAAAATTATACTATAGTAGTTACCATTAAATACTTACATATATGTAAAAGGCTACAATAGATACGTTTTTGAAGTCAAGTGCTGCATCGATCTCATCCATAAAATAAAGTGGCGTTGGCTTGTAATGATGGAGAGCAAAAACAAGAGCCAGCGAACTAAGAGTCTTCTCTCCTCCTGATAAGTTATATATCTTCTTCCAACTTTTCTTTGGAGGCCGAACGCTGAAACGAATTAAGGAGTTTGTAACTTCTTTCTGTTCGCTATTTAAATATGTTGTGGTGAAAAGCAAGTCACAAGACAGGAAGGAAATTCTTAGAAGACACAGACACAAAGAAGCTCGACTAAAACCATGGATGAGCCACTGGATACTTTCAGCCCTCCACATCTGCTAGGTAGTGAGATGGATTATTTCTGGTCACCGAGGAGGAATTCCCTGGGTGACACACAGCTTTGTAGCCAGCTGATGTCTGAACTCAAACTACAGGAATACTCATCTGTTCTCCGTAGGAACTGTAACACTTAAGAACTGCTATTTAATTATCTATTCCACTCTTAAGTAATGAATATCCTCTCAGGAGCTTTTAGACAGAAGAGTCTCCAGTTAGCAGTCTGACACAATTCCTTAGGCAGAATGAAATGAAACCCTGAGAAATTACTTCAAAGTCAAAGCTTTCTAACTGCTGTTAGTTACTTCTTTCTCCAGGAGAAATGAATCTCAGTGCTAAAAAGTTGTGGCTTCTGTCAGTATCTTCCCAATACTTGCCAAGAGGGAGGAGTGTCTTGGTTAGCTGCTGAAGCATTAACATTTTTTTTTTAAAAAGCAGGCTGAAAAAAGGAACACAACAATTAACAATTACAGCAGTAACACAAAGTAGTGTGACAAACCTAAACATGACTCCCTCAGAGAAGGGATCCAGACTGTCCACGAGTTCCAGTTCAGCATCCCCTCCCAAAGTAAGCATCTGGTAGTTTTCCTTCAGTTTATTTGTTATTACATTAAATCCTGCCATAAACTCATTTAGCCTTTGTTTTCTAAGATCTTCCAAAGCTTGTCTGAATTTGTCTCTCTCATTGGTAATGTCATCCAACTCAGCCACACGTTTTAAGTACAGCTCTTCCTGTAGAAAAAAAACCCACAAAAGTACACTTAAACATACTGTGTCTTTTATTTAGATTTTAAACCATTTTTCCAACCATTTGAAAGATCATTTTTCCCAGAATGGCTAACAGCCTTGAAACCAAACCATCTTTTTTCTCATCTCTGTACTCTATGCTGCTGATAGATCTATATTAGAAAACCCATGTTAAAATTTAAAAAAAAAAAAAAATTAACCTGTTGAACAGTCCAATATTAGTGAAGTGTGTATTGTGAGAAAAACCATCCTGGTATTGTTTAGTATTGGTGTGTGTCTGTCTAGACCGTCAAGACTAGTTGACTCTAAATAAACAAACTTTCACAGGAGAAAGCTGTCTTCACCCGACATGGATGGTATCCAATACAAAAGGTGCCCCTGAGCTCCTAGATACAACTCTCACACTCAGCTAAGGACGAGCTAACAAGTATTCAGGACACTTGCCACAACCCAGCCTGCAGAGGAGGAAGGGAAAACACAAGGGCTCCGTTTCAGTTTCCCTCAACTGAAGAAAAAGAGGAACTGCCTTTCCCTGGTACGCCCACAGAGGAGGTATTTTCTAGTGGCACCTAGATAAAGAGTGCTTTTTTGCACGGATTTCAAGCGCAGGATCCATTTGAGGAGTCACCCAAAGATAAACGTGCAACTGAAGGTCACCGCCGTACTTCAGAAGCACCGACATGAATTCTGTACAGATTCAAATCCTGGAAAACGACAAAGGTGTACCCAGAGGGCTTGCCTTAGATGAGGGCTGTACCATATCACTGCACTGACGGGCAGCACAGTATCAAAAAGATGAATCCTACTACTCCACCAGAGTAATTAAGCTTACCTTCTTCCTATATTCTGCAATAGCACCAAGGTTGGGTTTCATTTCATGACACTGGGCTTCCAGCAGAGCTATCTGATTAGTGATAGCATCAGGATCCTTGATAGCCTCAAGCTCTTCTTCACTCAGGACTGGAAGTTCTTCAGCCGGTTTATCTTCTATGGGGTGCAGGGATAATTTTGACATCTAGAATTCAAAACCAGTTACTAGAAATCTTGAAAGATCACATCAGTTATCACATGAACATGTTTCCAAAAGAAGCATTTTTTTGTATTAGTAGATACTGAAGCTTCCAATCTCGAAACATTCAAAGACTGCTCACGACTCCCTTTAAAAATAACATGTGAAAAAGACAACCAATATCCTTTTGTCCTATTATTCTCTTCCCAAAAATTATACGCATCACTCTTACAAAGATCTTTCTCTGTAATAGGAGCAGTAGCAGATAATGAGGAAGTCATCTCTACTGATGCCACAGAACTCTAACATCTATATAATTAATACTTTGTGTTCAAGATTGAAAAGTTTCTGACAGTGGCTCTGCTTGCTGGTTTTGCCCCCATTATCCTCCTGTTAATGAGGGTATAAAAGGCACCATGCTGGTCTACATCCCTACCTCCATTGAAGATTTAAATATGACGTAGAAAGGACATGTAATAAAAAGATAATGTAACTTTAGTAGCTCCAGGCACCTAACTGGCCTTTCCTGAGCGTGCCAGCCTGGGGCACATGCCTCATTTTTGCTGTTTCCATAAACTGAGAAAACCAAAGCAAGACTCCAGCACTGCCTCTTGTCAACGCTGCTGTCAACTAAGCTCTGGGCCAGAAAAAGTCAGGATTCCGTGCAGAATTGCTTCCAGAAGAATTAAAAGTCCTTCCTGGAAGACGCTTTTAAAATTAACACGCCAAATGTCAGACAGCACTCAGAAGTAGCTTGTTCAACACAACCAGTGCCGTTAGAAAGGACAGGAGGGCAAGAAATCAGGTCTGTGGAAAGCTATCGGTGTGTTTGCCCGCGTGAAGGCTGCTGCTCAGACACAACTCCAAGTTGGAGAAGCTCGGTGTTGTAGCACGTAGAGTTAGCAACGCCTTGCTCTAATTTATTCAATGAGCTGGTTCAAGCAGCAATTTCTGAGGAGCTGAGTTTTCTTCCTGGCCCCACAGAATTCCTACTGGCCCATTTATCTATAACTGGGGAAAAGGCAACGTGAGGTACCAAACGGACTACAAGTCCTAGGCAAAAGGCTTTAAAGGAAAAGGTCTTGTTGCCAGTTTATAAACAGCAGCTTAGTGGACACGGCGCTGGATACAGTTACACAGAACCTGTGTTTTGGTTATCAGTGTCTCACTCCTCTTTGCTTCTCTCACCTCTGAGTGTGCTCACCCTTTGAAAACCCTTTTTAGTGTGCACAGAGAGGATACACAGGCACAAAAAGTCTCCTGGTTGCCCTTTACGGGCGATGTATTTTTCTCCTAATTGCTCTTAATTACTCGTAGATAGTGTTATGTCAATTTATAGTTATGCTACCATTCTTTCATAAATTAAAACACCTTGAAAAACTAGAAGCTGAGCCATTTATTGCATGGCTCATCCATAACACTGTATGTAAAGCAGAGAAAGTAAAAGACTGAAAGGTCATGGTTTTTAGTTTTTATAGCATAAACACCAATAAACTGTGAACTGAATATTACTTTTCTCCCAAATTATCTGTTTTCTAACTACATGTTAAGGTATTAATATTTTGAGATCTTATCATTCAAATTTCAGGAACTAAACAATTTCCTTACCTCTTTTTGCCAGTATTTAATCTTTGACTGGTGGGTAGAAATATGACTATCAATCTGTTCAATTTTCAGTTTAATATTAAGAGCTTCTTTCTGAAGTGCATGTTCATCATCCTGAATAGTTTTAATCTCCTGGAGTAAACCACGATGCTCCTCCTGAACTGCTGGCAGCGCTTCCTAAACAGAAAGGACATAAAAAGTGCATTAATCAGTTGCCTCACAAAACGTTTCCGCTTTCTCAGCTTATAGATTTGTTTTCACGACATTATTCACAGAACTCACTCTCCACAATCCTAAGTATTGTATGCTTGTATTGAGATTAACCTGGTCCCTGAATTCTGAAATGACTGAAAATACGCTGCAGTTTCTATTTTCATTCCAGATTTGGATCAGACAAGTCCTACACTTGGATGGTTTTAGCTAAAAGGCAGTTTTAGAGAAAGACAGTCTCAAAGAAACAGCTTTAGTTGAAAGAATTTCAGTCATCCTGGCTGTTTTCAGTCTCATACATACATCTAGATGGGAAACTCAAGTCCCACGTAACTGGAAAAAAAAATCCGGTTTTAAGCAAGTCTTAAACCAAATTATTTCTTTGGAGAAACTTGGTTTAAGTTTTCTCTTAGCTTCAGAAAATTGGGTCAAGATCTATTTCCAGGTAAGTATAAAAAAATTACACCATTCCCTGACCATTATGAAACATCACTCTGCAGCTGTACAACAAAATTTGCACACAGGAACAGAAGAGCAGGATCTAAGGAGGATGTAACTCATCATCCTGATTTTACCTGAACACCAGACCACTTACTAGGACTGCTTTAGCTTTTCTATTTTCCCCCAGCATTTGTATCTAAAAGTCAACTTTGATCAATGATTAAACGTAATTATCAATTTTGTGTAAATGCACACAATATATTGCAAGATACAGAAAAGAACATCCTTTGCCATTTTATCCCTGTGGAAATTTTTGGAGGATGAGTCGTAAAGTAACTGAGAAAAAAAAGATACTTCTGACCAGCATTGTCAAGTCTGAAGCTTAAATAGCAAGGTAGCTTTTTTTTTTAAATAAATGAAGTTACTATCAACTAATGCAGCCCCTTGCTGGGCCTGCCTGGAATGTTTAAGGATGAAGGTTAACAGGCATCAGCCATCAGAACAACCCTGGCACAACAACTGTCATCTTAAATGTATTTTACAGACTGCATCCTCTATGAGACATACACTAAATTAACATGATACTTACTTCAGCTTCCTTGCCATCATTTATAACCTCCGTAGCTTTGTCTTCTAGTGTAGTCAGCTCTTCTGTTAAGTCTTTAATTTCTTTCTCATTATTTTCAATTTCCTTCTCTGTTTGAAGAACAGACTCCTCAGATTTTTTCAGGTTTCTGCATGGGTACAGAGATGTTTGTGTACCTCACATGAGTGCAAACATGATGTAAGATAATCTAGAAACACAATCTTACTTGCAAAGATTGTTCAGTCGCTACTGACAACCAAAGAGGAAGTGCTGATTTATGCATGAACTCACACTCCTGAGATATCCAAGTAAAACAAAGTTGCCTTCCTTACACATATAGCAGACAAGACCTCATTAAATGACTTAATTTGTTCTTTCAGAGGCAGTTTTGACATTTGTTCTGAGTATTCATTGTGTATTGTTAAGCTAACATAAAAAAAGATCACATTTTAGTCCCTTCAGAGTTGAACTGCTCCACTGCACGGCAATTAAGTGCTATTTTGAACCATTATCCTGAAATACTGCATTTTAGTGATATGCAAATATTAGCAGAAAAATTAAACATGACTTTTAAACTTCCTATTAGAAACAAAACAAAACAAAACAATTCTTTCCCTTTACCTCCTCGACACAAGCAACATTTAAGATTAGACATGCAACTGAAAATTAAGATTTTAAGATCACAGGATTTATGAAAATTACTTAAAACAAGCCAGTGTCCTGCAGGCACTGATGCCAATAGATACAACTATTTGAAGGCTGATGTGACTCTCCTTGCTCAGGTTTCACTCAGCTTTCTAGGTTTCTGATCCTTTGCCCGTGAAGCACGCTGATTAACAAAAATTAAGGTTCTTAATTTCAGTTTGAGGTAAATCAGTTTAGAGAAAAGTTATGACCACCTCCCCCCAGTTTTCTACTAGTCGTAAAGGGGTGAAAATCATCTCTTCTAGCCTGACAAATCCCCCCTGGAAAGGTCCAGCTGTGACCAGACACGAGTCACAGCAACACGCAGTTAGAGGGCAGAGCTTTACAAGGGAGCACGTGGATGGTTACTGTACCTCTCCGCAGTCTTGACTGCCACCTGGGCTTTAGTAACAGCTGAAGTACACTGATCTATTTCTTTGCTGATCGTATCGAGTTTGTCTTGTTGTGCTCTGAGTTTATTGTTATTGATATCCATTATGAGGTTATGCAATCGTTTAACTTCATTTTCTATTTTACCAGCTTTCTCAGCAGCGCTGTCATAATCTGTTGATAAACAAAATCAAGTTATATGGTCATTATGCTGATCCTAGGTACACTGGACTGCTGCAATCCATCAAGATTTAAGTGATAAAAAGTCCTGCTGTATTAATACATGGAGAAGTGTGCCTATTTCTTTATACTGTGAAAACTGCCACCTTTATACTGTGAAAAATGAAGAATAGAATAACACCCACATCTTTCTGACAGTTATACTACCAAAGCTTTTTTGGTGTAAGCCACCAAAAATTTTTATATACATTAAGTAATCCAACTGAGTACTTAAATATATGAGATAGCTTCTTATTGCACCATTCCAAGGTCATTCTTTGCATTTTATTTAAAATGCTCAAAGGTTAAACTGTAAGAACTGACCAGTAACCGTTGCTCAGTGGCTGGTATTACTGTGTAGTTACTACACATGCTGAGTAAGAAGACAGCCTACTCTACCTTCAAGCTGGATAAGTTTCCTTACTTAGTTATATGTAAAACTCAACAAACCCACCTTAAGTTGAACAGCTTTCAAAAATTAAACAGTGTATCCCATTAGTATTCTAAGGGCAAAACAAACACAATCTCACTCTAGGTTTGCTAGAGATTTAGAATCTCCTTTTGGGGACAGAAGGGGTAAAGCAGAGACTTTGAAAGGTGGAAGGCACTCACGTCTCCGAAGAACACAGGTTTGTGTCTCTCCACTATTTGGTAGAAATGTTAGAGAAGATATTTATTAACATCAAACCTCAGTGTGACCGAGGAAGTAAAGCATTCATACCGTCTTGGTGCTACACTGATCAAAAGAGGCGTAGAGGGAAGCCACAGTACTACATATTCTCTTTCCTAAAATGCTGTGACAGTGGAATTGCAGGGGAAGGGAACGATGTTCTACTGTGCTCATATTACTCCCCGAGCCAGAAATACAAAGAAGCCATTAAGGTTTACTTTACTAGAGCTACTAATTTCTTCAGAGAAACTGTTATTCAAGTTCTCAGAGTAAATATCTTTCACACAAAGAACGGGGGTACAGTGTGTACACAACAGAACACAGGATATTCATTTTAGAGTCATGTAACAGTCCAGTTAGAGCTCAACAAAAACCTTCACTTGACTGTAATATCATTGCCCCCACATTAACAGCTCTTACCCCTATGAATCTGTAATACAGCCATAAAAATCTAATAAACAAAAAACCACTGAAAGTAATGCTTACTTTATATTGACTGAAAGATGAACTTCAGCAATCGCAAAAAAAAGGGTTTGTACTCTCTGATCTCTAAAAGCACCTTTTATCCCCACTCCCCCTTAGAAAAAAAAGAGGTTCCAAACCAACATCCAATACCAACCACACTGGTAACGTGAAAGAACAAAGCCATAACCGTTCATTTCTGTATTAGTAAAAGAATGGGACTACAATTTTTATCTATAATCCCTTCTCCATAAAATGTACCTTTTTTGTAAGTGTTAAGGATTTTTTCCAATTCCTCCTGTTTGATTTTGTCCGGAGCAACAGCAATTACGTTAGCTTCAAGTTCTTTCACTTGGGTCTTTAGATGAACTTCTTGTTCAGATAAACTCTGCAGAAAACACAGCTGTGTTAGAATCCTGTACTTCAAAAAGATTCTCCACACTAGCAAGGACTCTGTGAAGCTGAAGCTGAGAAGTTATCCCCCTGCACATTCATGGAGATACTGCCTCAATAATAAACTTATTCACCTGGATACTTGCTGTATACTTTTCTAAAGTATTTTTCATTTCCCGAATATCTTGGCGCAGTTTTCTTATGGCTTCTTCAAGTTGTAATTTCTCTTCTTCATATTGTATTGCTCTTTTAGAATCTATCCGCAGTTGAGATTCCATTTTACTGACCTACACAAAACCAAGGAATGATCATTTGCCTAGTGTCGCCACTACAAAACAAAGCAAGGTCATCTTCATGTGCTTGACAGTCTATCATTTCTTAAAAAACAAGAAAGCAGAGTAAAAACTTGAAAATTTGCTATAGCTGGACAGAATATGGAGGTTGAGTGCTGAGATCAGTTATAATAGTGAAATACAAGAGGAGCAAGCTAAGAGAAACTAGCTGAAAAATCTCTGTCAAAACTAGAACAAAATGGAGAATGGTTTTAAGGAACTAACAGGTGTGGATAGGAATATATGTGTTCTACCTGGAGCTACCCACTATGCTAGACAGGTACAGAGCCACAACTCAAAATGGAGAAATTAAGTTATGGCTACTGATCTTTACCGAGTGCCACAGACCTCCCAAGGGCCAGGAGAATGTGTATGAATTGCCAAAACGTAAGAAACATTGATGAAATTCCACTTTCAATTAAGATTAGGTACTAACCTCTTCTTCTGAAACATCCATGACGACCGAGGAACCTATTCTGCCCTTCATTATTTTACCTCCACCACCAGTCATCGTTCCTGAAGTAAAAGAGATGAACAGAAGTTAGCCGAGCTAACTCTGCTTCCATTATCATCTCTAAAATGCTGAAAATATAATTTGCACTTAAATACCTGACTGTTCAATGATTTGTCCTTGCAGGGTTACCACCCTCCACCTTTTATCACTGTGGAATGCTACTCTGGTGGCTTCTTCCAAGTTGTTAGTTACTAGAGTATCACGTAACGCAAAGTAAAAAGCCAGGCGAACCTTCTCGTCTTCTACTTTCACCAGATCAAACAACCGAGAAGTATTTTCAGGAGTTGGGATTTTCTGACATTTTGTTTCCCATACAGCCATCTACATCAGAAAAGTAAATAAATGAACGAGACATTCCTTCGGGTAAGTTACGAGGTCATTTCATTATTCTAAGGTATGTTAAGGTTTTAAAATAAATGCAGTCATACTGCAATTAACAGTAAAGCTTCCTTCCTTGGGGATCTCTACTTACTTCCGGTATAATTAAAAACTGACTGATAACTTGTTGTTCTCTTTCAGCATTTTTGTCGTTTACAGTTACTAGATTACTTGGAGTATGAAATTACCGATTTGTTTTAAAAAATCTGAATCTAAAAATATAAAAGTCACGTCAAATATTTGTCGTACAGATCCCTAAAAAGCCTTGTAATTTTAAGTAAATGTTCTCATTTGCTAGTAGAATATTCTAAGGTATCAACAGCCTATTAAAGTTTTATATTTTAGCTTTACCTGTAGTAATACATGTACAGTGTAATATAATAATATACAATACATATTTATACACATGTATATGAATACCTTACACATACACAGTGTTAATACTGTGCACATGAGGGTAAATCAATTTGTTTTGCCAAAGTGCCAGTACTTACTTTGTCCAGGGCTATAAATGTGGCAACTCCAACTCCTGCTCTCTTTAAGAAAGTCACACATTCCTGTGCAGTATCAATGGTATCAACAACAATGTTGTCTAAGGCACCACAAGACGATGAAATAGCAACGTCGTACTTTTCATCAATAGCTCCCAAGTCTCCCTAATAATTCAGGGGGCAGGCAGAAGTACATCGGTTAGTTTGGCAACAATGTTTTGCCTTGGTATTAAGAAATAAATGACAAAAAAACTACACAAAGTGAAACGAGATGAAAACAAATGACAAGATAATTTTCTGTGGAAGAACTTAAACCTTCATTAGAATTCCTAAAATACCACCACGCCTGTCGTCATCTGCACACTGCTATTTATGTATTTCTAAGGTACTTGTTCCCATAGTAGAAATTCATATACTCAAGAGCTTCAAAAGTGCTGCTTCTGGTAGAGCAACATGGTAGCATTGACTTATTTTCTGTAGACAAACAAATTTTATATGTCAGCAGTTTGGCCTAACGAAATCCTTTAATGTGTTCTGTGTATGGTTCTACCATTGGCCAGCTGGGCAGGATCCCACATGTCACGTACTTCTGTGCCCTGTCCTGTCCTGATCTGAAAAATGGGTACAGGGGTACTCATCATCTTTGAAAAATTCTTTTCTATCAGCAGATAACAGACATAGCTTGCCTTGGTCTTCTGAAACAACACTGCTCTTTTTGATTTGACATGTATGCAAGTAAAACGAGAGGAAATGAACGGCAGAGAGATCACCAAATTTTATAAATCTTGAAGCAAAAAAAAAAAAAAAAAAAATCCATGTGTACAGTTTCACTTTAAGTTACATACCAGTTATAAGATGTTTTTTATGGGCAGGTTTACAAGACACTGTTAGTATTCTTGGCTTGAGCACACTCCCACAGAGACTGCAGCTAAGTGATTTACCTTAAAGATCACCTACCAAAAAAATATAAAGCTTTCTCACAGCCATTGCCTTTGCTGAACCTCAACAATCTTCTTTAATTTATAGCAAGTCCACAGGATTTGCAACTCTGCTGTCCAAATTCATAGCACCAGAAAAGTGAGGAATTCTACCTGGTGCTCAATTACAGAAACACCACCCTGTCCCTATAAAGGTTAAGACTACAAGTATAACAGCCTTTTAAAATTTACCAGTCTTCCATATAATCCACGAATCTTTCCAGATTTCTTCTGCTGAAGCAGAGCCTCAAGCACTTTTCCTCGACTGCGACTTAGCGATAAAGAACTTTTGGCTTCTTCTACTTTTTGACGCAGATTTCGAACAAGATTCTTAGCACCTGATTCTTCTCTTTCCAGCTTCTCAAGTGCTTTCTCTTTCTAATGGTTAAAAGAAAGACATTCTCTTAGACTCAAGAAAACTGCTGTATTCAGGGAGTCTTGGATACATGATTGTGTAGGCAATGAAACCAGTCACTGACAAGCAGAAGTAGCAAACATTTATCATACAGACGGCTGATATTTGGATATACTTCAGTTAGTATTCAGTACACTCTGATACAAGTATGACAGCTTACAAATTTATGAATCATGAATCTCACCAGGGGAATTTTTTTTTTTTCTTTGGGAAATGAGAGAGGAGCAACAAGTGAAATTCAGAGAAGGCTCAGAAACATATTCATTTATTTTAACATGTCTCATTACGGTATTTAAACCGATTCCATTGCAGGGCTATGTAGGATTTAATTTCAGTGCTTAATGTTAACGTTTGCTTAACGCAAAATAAGCTTGAAATCAAATGTTTACTTCACCAGTTAACTATTAGAATAGAGTTTTTAAATAGTATTTTTTTGGAGATATTTTTTTCTTTTCACCACTATTATTGCTAAAAAGGAGAGTAGTTTGTAACTCAAAGAAATTTCTATTATGAAAATCAAGTCTCACCTCCTTCAATTCCTGTTCAGCTTGGGGTAATTTTGCTTTTATATCTTTGATGGCAGCTTTTCTTTCCTTCAGAGTTTCTGAAGAAGTGGTCAAAGCCTCCTTTGCCTCATTTAACTGAGACACAGCGGTGTTATGACGGCCGAGATAGATATCAAGCTCTGACTGGGCTACATCCATCTTTGAACGTGCTTCATTCACTGTTTTACTAAACTCCATAAGCTCTTTCTCTTTCCTCTGCAAAAATGGACAATGTTACAACTAAAGCCAGACAACTGTGGGATTTATTACATCAGTCACACTGTATCTGAAAGAAAGAGGAAAGGAGCGTGTTCTTTTACTAGCTCTCCTGTCAGCAGAAAACAGTTATGTTATCTAGAAGAATAAATATTTCTTAATTAACATATTCTGAATGGAAATGAAACCAGGCATTTTTCATAATTAGAAAGAACATCAGGAAATTATCATAGAACATTTCCGTACAAGCTTGGTATGATTTTCTCAACCTAAAGTTGGGAGGAGCCCTACACACTGTGCTAGTTTACAGATCAAATGGAGAAACCATGTTTTCAAGTACAAAAAAATAATCCCTCGAATTTACAGGAAAAATTTGCAGCCTCCAGGTGTTCAGTGATTGAACAGCTAATAATAACAATGACCAAGTGTTACAGCAGTTGTCTATTAATTCAAAGACAATCTATTTAGGCAACATATTGGCTTAAACATTTTGATGGGAGAAAATGAAAGTGTGTCCAAATAATGGAAGTGTAGAATTATTTAATATACGTATACGAATGCTATACTTGATGACACGTGATCACTATAAAAAGCAGACAACTTAATGAGAATGATTTAGCTCTGAATAAAAATAATTCAGAATTGATTTCCCAGTTAGGCTCCACTGAACTCACATGTGAAACAGCACATCTGTCATGTAAAATAGCATTTTACAACTATCGTGTCATCGTTTCATTCCTAAGTGTGAAAATGAATACATAATATACATATACTGTTAATACAGTCAGTGAAGACAGTTCAAACCTCTTTTTCTTCCTGAAGTTCTTGTGTTTCTTCCTTAAGGCTATCCAAAACCTGATTGAGTTTTTCTTCTTCTTTCTCTTTTGCCTTTTCAAGAAGCTCTTTCTTAGATGTTACCTCGCTGATAACTTTTTCGCTAGTGCAAGGTAGCTTTTTCAATTCTTCTACCTACGCAAGGAAAAGACTTTTAACAACTTCTCCCACTGAAACAAAACAGGTTTGCCTTATCTTTAAACCCTGCCTTTCAAGTGCTCTGTGGAAATCAAAGGAAGAGTAAGCCCTAATGAAGCTCACGGTTTTTGTAGGATAAGATACACTGTGGCTCTAGCAGGAGGACTGGATTTTATGTGCAAGGCTCGTTCAGTTCTAGAGCCTAGCCAGGGAAAAGCAAGCCATAACAGCAAAACACAGCTCTATGCATAAAAACAAGTCTTTGAATCACAATAAGGCTTAAATACCTACTTTTAGAAGGCCACTCTTGATCCAAAGAGTGATTTAAGATCTGTAACAGCTGGAAACAACCGACTTAGTAAAATATATCGATTAAATTAACTAAATGAACTCGGGAAACAGGAAAAAAAAAAATGTTTTGAAAAGGCAGTAACTGTGAGAACACACAACGTTCCTGTAATCTCAACAACGTGATAACAAGATGCTTTGCAAGCCACGAGAGCTCCCAACAGAGCTGAGAAGCAGCAGGAAAGCTTCTGACTTTGCTGTAGCACTGCTGGCCACATCCCCCCGTAGCGAGATGTGCAATGAGCAACGGTTTAAGGGAGAGTAACACTTGACTTCAGTAAGTGATTTGCAAACAAAATCCCTAGCTGATTTAAATGCTGTAAAATAGCTGATTAAAAAAGAAAAATAAAAAAAAAATCAAACTGTATTTTTCCATATTCGTTGTTGTACTTTGCTGTTTTACCCCAGCTGCACAAAGATACTCTCATCTAGAGCAACCAATTACCCTTCCTTAACTAAATCAAGGAGCAGTTCACAGTACCTTTTCTTTGTCCTTTTGAAGTTGCTTCTCCAGTTTTTTAGTCCTGCTTTTGGCATGTTTTAGTTTTTCCCTTACTTTAATATCCTGCAAATCCAACTGAGCAAATTTTTTTTTATTTTCCTCTATGAACTCTGCAATTTTGTTGAGTTTCCTAAAGGGAAAAAAAGAGAATAATCTATCCCACACCCTATCAAAAATACGTCAGTAGAGTTTAGCTTAATAAGTAAGTATATAGTACTCAAGTTTTTGTGAAAAACAACGACCAGTACTCACCATATTCACAGTATTTTCCCCAGGAAGTTCTGTTTCATCAGAAAAAGATCAACTAACAAAGCAATACTAAACATATCATCAGAACTAGTATTTTTTGATATAATTTATAATTCACATCTCTCACAAATAACTTGCTATGATCTCAAAGGATGAGAATGTTAATACTGCAGTTGGACTGGAGATTAGCACCGACAAATCAATTTTAGGGAAACACAATTTATGCAGAAGAGATTCATAAGGAAACCAGAGAAGAACACCTAACATCCATCTACCTAAGCACTACGGTTGTGTATCTAAAACCCTGAAACAACCCCCCTGTTATTTTTTTAGTCAATATAAAAACCTACTTAAAAATACATCAAAAATCCGACCTTTCCTTACACTAACTGTGAATATTACCCAGATTTCTCCAAGAGAAGCAACCTGCAGAACCAAATCAAATCAAACTAATGAGATTTTTTCAGATTGATTTTTGTGCAAAAGATAGTTTAATCCATGCCAAGGAATGTTTAGATACACCATAAGTGACTCTGCCTATCAGATATTTCTTTGGGTTTGGTGGAAGAGCTACTGAAATACCCAGCTGTGTTCCCTGTGTTTGATCATCTTTCAACTATCGTATACTTCCGCTTCCTCGGGTGTTTCTCTCCCCTCGCCCCATAACTAAAACACAGGTTTTTCTGAAAATCCTGTTAATTCTAACACCACACACACACACAGAACACAGTACTCTTAAGCTATACCTAAAGTACTTACTTCTCAAGTTGTTTCAAAGCTTTATTCTTGGTTTTCATTTCATCTGCAAGTTTACTACTCTTCTCATTAAGAGCTTTTGTTTCTTCATTAATTTTTCCCTTCTGCATTTCCACATCATTTATTCGTTTCTTTAGGTCATGGCTAGGAAGAAAAACCCATAAAACTCCACTTTTTTCCATAAAGCTAACATTTATAATGAATATGTATTTCCAATCTTAAGCATAACAAAGTGATTATATAAAGTATTAAACCCCAATATTCATTATTGAGTAACCTTGCCAATTTAATACAAAACAGCAAGGTAATCTAACAATTTAGACACTTCAGATGAAAGTAAGTCTTTTAAGTGATCTACTTTCTCAATTTAAGTATGAAGCTGTAAGAGATTAATTTGCCAGACTACTTTACTTTGTAAAAAGCTGGCAAGCAGGTTTTTGGGTTGGTTTTTTTTTTTTTTTGTGGTGGTGTTGGAGGTGTGTGGGGGTATGTTGTTGGTTTGTTTGTTAAGGGTTTGGTTGGTTTGGTTTTTTGGTGAAAATGGTCTCTTTATTTTGAAATGTTTAACTTCATAATTTGAAACAAAAATCACTAGACACATGCTATACAACTCATTTTGAAGGGCTGATACAGCTGTTAAGAAATGCCAAGTATTTCTAATTAAGAGATATGGAAACAGAGTTTAACATCCCCACTACCACATTAAAGCCAAATTAAAACTTTAGAGAATTACTTACATATAGTATTGACAGATATGATTCTTTTCTTTAAACACTCTGTTTTCCAAACAAAGAAACTCAATGGCTTTATTCTTGTCTGCTTCCAAGGCATTCTTTTCTTTTTCCACCATTTTAACTCTGTTTAACTAGACAAGACAGAGAGTCAGCGCTGACTTTACTGCTAGTACTACAGAAGAACAAACCATGAGGAGAAAAAACCCCAGACCCTTTGTAGCACACATGTCTTCTGGCGTTATGATCTTCACCAATTACTTCTGCAAGGCAATTTAGATCTGCAAGCTTTCTGAAATAACAGATCACCATTTCTGCAGCAAAGACTGTCCTTCTAAGGCAATTCAAACTCATTTAAAACTGAAAAGGGATCCTACAGATGCCAGGAACAGCTCAGGCAAATCAAGGAAAATGTAGGTGAGAAATAAAGAGGAGTTACATATGGACAGTCTGGATATGTTATTTTATATATTTCAACCTTTTGACTATCCCCTTTTAAGTTAATTCCTGCAACTATGTCTTTTGTTTTCCTTCCCAGCCTCTTAAAAAAAGTCTGCAACGATTTACCAAGGACACATCCAGTAAAAAGAACTTGGATGTTATTTAGTACTTTTAGAACTCAACGCATAAATAAAACATTATGAAAGCAGGTTTTGCAACATAACTCAAGTAATAACTGATTTTTTTTGTATTTTCAAGCATCCTCCTACAGCTGCGTGCACATCACCTCACCGCTGCTCCACCTCCCTCTTTTTCTCTCCCTTTTCTTAGCATATGAAAGGTTTCCCTGATACTTCTCCTATCTGCAATTTAGCAATAGGAGTCACGCAGATAAAAAAACCCTACCTGGATATATTTAGATAAAAGTAATCTGTTTCTCTATTCAGTCTGAGCAGCATTTAATGCACGCAGATAGGATCGGAGAGTGTTCAGCAGGTAAAATCCTGTGTTCCAATGCAAGCATTCAAACCTTTGGGAATCGAAAGCCAACAGCATTCTTAGTGTTTAAAAAAGGGCAACTGACCTTGACTGCCCATTTCTTTTAGAATTGAGAAACAGCAGATGCAATAAAGGTAACTCAAAATTTCTCTGTGCTTCTCTTGTAGAGGAATGCCAAATTTTAACCAAGTGTTTAAGTTTCTCTAAAAAATTAAATAGTGAAACACTGCAAGCTTGTACTTCTTATTTATAATTCAAACAAAACTTTCTGAGGCTCACCTTTTCTCCTCTCATTTCATTTAAAATCTCTACTCTGCGACACAGAGTTTTGATAGGATCTTTCAGTCGTGCAGATCCTATTAAGTCTTCTAAATATTCCAGCATTCCTTCATCATGTTCAGTCTGGCCTTTCGGTTTCATCATTGCGATTTGTTCAACTTCCCCCTTGGAAAAGAAAAGTTTGATGGTTTTTTTTTCCTTTGTGTTGTTTGGGTTTGTTTTTTTTTTTTTTTTTCCTGGAGAAAAGAGTTAGTATTCTGAAAAAATAACAAACGTTTTTAGAATGCAGGTATGTGACCATATTCTAGCATGATAAAAAAAAGAACAAGATAATGCAGTAATCAAAACTGACTATTCAGAGTAGCAATAGATTTGGGAAAACAAAAGATCAAAAATGAATAGAAATTTCCACCAAGGCATGCATAGTGGTGATGCAGACAAAAAGCAGTGTCTCTTCTGAAGCCAGCATTCGGGTCTAATCATTGCTTCATTTCTCTAATGATTAAAAAGGTATTTCCCCAACCTAAAAAAAGAAAGGAATAAAGCATGCCCGCTAGGTCACGTAGCACACAATAGTCTTTAGGTAGCTTAATCAGGACTGAAGTCCCTGATGGGTTCTCTTTAGAAGACAGAAGGTCCATAAAATCATGTCTGATGGATGAACTGGACTTGTAATTCATATAACTGAGACTTCCTTGTTGGAAAAAGAAAAACATTCTTTAGGTATTAGTCTTCCTTCAGTTAATTTTCCTTTATGTACAGCATTAACTTTAAATTATTAAGCTGAATAGTAACAGTAATTTCATTTTTTTAAAAATAAGAATTAGGAAAGATTAAACGGAGGTAATGACGAGGACTGTTCATTTTACTCATGCCATCATTAGCCAACAACAAAAAAAAAATCTATCAACATTTTATGCTTAGGACAGAGTAGCACGAAATATTTCAAAATACAGATGATATTTTGTAAATTACATGGTCATATATGCACATGAAATTGAATATACGCGTATTAAAATAGTATCTGGAGCGAGAATAAATGTGATAGATGCTGCAAAAAATAAAGAGAGCACTGAAAAAACTCTTCAGCCTTCAAAAACCTGGATAGTTAGCTATACAATGAGACAATTTATTTGTAAAACCAATAGACAACAGTGCAGAATACTGGTATTGGCCTTTGTGGCTGATTTTTAAACACATGAAATAACACGCTGGATTAGTTTTTAATTTAGTTTTAGACCCGACAAGGCTTAAAAGCAAAACAAAATTTATATTCCAGTATCCAAGCTGTGTATATAAAAAAAGTCTATATGCACAGAGTGAAAAGAGTGAAGAATTCAGTTGTTGTTGGCTGGTTGTTGAGTTTGAGCTGACAGCTGAAGTCTCTACAAAAGCGTGGGTGAGGAAGAACATCTCAAGAACATACAGACGGAGGGGTGATTAAGGAGACTGCTGGAGAATCAAAAAGGACGGTCACAGAAACAACCAAGGGCAGGATTTGCAGGCAAGCACTGTAAATCAGACCGGTAACAGCTACGGAACTCGAGGATGAGGTACTCCTGAACACCAGCTAAGGAAATGATCAGAATTTTTGGCCAAAGTGATTTCAGTACTCAGTATGCAATGACACCTAGTGGCCCTCTGCTTCTCTTCCTTCCCGTTAGTAAATACTGTCTGGCTGATAGAAAAGGGAAAACGCAAAAAACTGAAAATTTTGCAAAATAAGACCTAGTATTTATTCAGATAAATCTTTCTGGCATTTAATTCCTTTGTCAGAGTAAAACACAGAGTTGGGTTTTGGGGTTTTTTTATTTTTTAATTTAAAATTCTAGAAGTTAAATACATCTAAGCTTTTATTTTCTGGTAATTGCTGCTCCTAAAAAGTGTCAGCAGGCTCGAGGAGACAAAAAAAAAAGAATCCCCCAACAACCCAACTCTTACTTTTATTTCTTATGCATCTCAAAAAGCCAAGCAATTAATTTTCTAATAATTGCAGCTGTATTATATACAATTCCAATCACACATTTGCTCCTTTGCCACTAAAGCATGATTTCTCTATCAAATGCCACTTGTCAGCAAGACACTGCTCCTGTGCAGGAAACTGTGTCACCTGAATTTCTGTGGAATTATCTTAAGTCTCTATTTTGTTTATTCTTGTATTAAAGTACTTCCTCTGTTTACATCCAAGAAAAAACAATCACAGAAAAGATATTTAATTGAGGTGCTGAGCATCAAGCCTAAGAATTTTCTACACTTCATGTATATCCCTCAAGTTAGATGCTGCTGTTAACCACAGAACTGCCCTGGATTTAACACGAGCACTGGAATTATGGAGAGGCAAAGAATGTAAATCAACTTCTTTTATTATGAACTAAGTATAATTAACCATCTTTAAGTCACAACCATCTAATAATGTAGTCGTGAGGGTTCTCCACAGCTTACTAGTGTAATGAAATATAATTACAATATGTTTAATGATATAGTAAATAATTAATGAAATGTAATCCAATTGTATCTAATTCTATAACCTCATAAATTAAGAAATCGGGGATTTGTTTGTCTACATGGTAAATAAATACATCACCAGATGACCAGGAATTACTGGTGACTTCAGTTTAGGCCATACATACAAAAACATTTTGAAAAGTTTAAGTGAACTGAGTACAGTTGAGAAGATAATGCACAGGAATTGAACTTGTCAAGCTGGCTACTGCCAATGTTATATGCAATTCCTCTACTTCAAAGGCAAGCAATATTAGAATTACATATTCTTCATTTTATGTGAAGAGATGTAGATGGACTACCTACTTAAATTCTTGCATTCTTATCAAGGGTAAAAATTAAAATATTTAGAAACTACAAATAGTAACTGAGTAATGAGTATTTACTATTATTTAATATATTATTTAGCAACTTAATATTATATAAATCTGTTTAGCCCAGCCCTATAGTTAACATATTAAGAAACTAAAAGGATTCCAGCTATTTTAATTGATAAAGGAGACTGAAAAAGTGGTATCTGCTCTTCTTGCAAGGAGTCATGACAATGTTTAACAGGGGAAAGACATTTTACAACTGCATTCTGTTAAAACCTGATAGTCAATTTAACTGTTTCCTAACCATTTCACTGTGCTTATCACTTAACCCATATTTGAATTATGTAGAAAAAAACCAAAAAAACCCAACCCAAACAAAAAACCCAACCTTGCTGTTTTTATCTAGTAAAAGATATTTTGAAATACGGACAGCATTTATGAAAGTGAAACTAAGGCAGCAGCAGGCAGACATTTGTTGAAAACATGCTTGGGCATGCTTAAACATAGCTGTCACACCTAAACTTCAAAACTCTCAGAACAGACCACCAGGAAATCTCTTTAATCATCTGCCTCAGTTCTCTTCTTCTAGTTCACAGGCATGAATTCATGAGAGGAGAGGGAGCACTGTGCAAAACAAAAGAGAAGTAAATCCTCTATTTAGTTGAGAAGACAATCAAAATGGATGTCAACACCAAGGTATTGGTGACACTGGCAGACAGCTAACACTGAATGAAACGGCCACAAAAAATTCAGTAATCACTGTACGGAAAAGCATCAAATATCCACGGAACGTTTTGAGAAGGCTCTACATTCAGTGCAAGAACTCTTAATGGAATTACAAACCCAATTTCGGTGTCTGCGTTGTTCGTGAAGTTGTCAACATCAGACTGAAGTTATCACGGGGATGCTGGCACTTCTCTAGTCACAGAGGTAGTCAACTCAAATGCTGTATGATGACTGAACATCCACCTAAATAAGTTTCTACAGAATGCCTCAGCTTAACAGAAAGTAACTGGTATACTCTACTAGAGAGCACAAGTTTATCTGTGGAGAAACGTCTACTCAGTAAAGCTATCTGACCGCTGTGGCAAATAATGACAAACCTTGCATGACAGCAGGCTACAAAGTTCTAAACAAAAAAAAAAAGGGCAAAAGCCATTCTCATTTGAAGGCCATTTCCTCTAGTGAGAAGTATGAGGAGCAACTTCAAGGAACTTGGAAGCTGGAGATTCCACCTCTTTGGACAGCCGAACTCTTGAGGAGGTGAATTATTTCACTGCCATGATAGTTAAGATACTTTAGCTAAATTTAAAATTATTTTTTAAAAATTAACCTAAAATTATCTAAATTTTAATTTATTTTTTTCCTATTACGCATGAGAGCAAAAACTTTAAAGCAAGTAAATTGTAAAAGCCTTCAAAAACCAGTGTAAGAATCGCTCATAGTAGAATTAACCATTTGAAATCAAGGACTCGCTAGAGGCAACTAGGAGAGGGTCAGCACAAGCCCAGGGCAAAGCAGCAGGGCAAACCATGGTAGCCAGGAGTGCCTGGACTTGCCGTGCACGCTGCGTTCCAGCCCGTCAGGATGCCGTGGGTGGATGCCCAGAAAGATGTCTGATGAGCTGACACAAGTGGCGACATCATCCGCATGTTCTTCCACTATTTTAATGTTACCGGGCTGCCAAGCCAAAGGTCTAGTTTGAGTTCTCTGCATTTCAGTAGAAGTTCCACTTGCATCCTAGGGGTATTTTAAGAACGCTGTGCATTTAATGTAAGACATCGATTGTAAGCAGAATTCATCAAATTTCAGTCTGCGTTGCACAGACTCTTCTGTATTCCTGTCCAACTACAATTCTCATTAGGACTAGCACATCTCTGCAGGCAGCACCCTTCAACAGAGCCACACTCCGCTGCTCCGTGTAGCTTAGAGCAGGTTTGTGAAGGGCAAGAATTTCACCTCCCATGTAGCCCTCAAAAGGCAGGACAACAAAAATTTTTAAAAAACCCTATTACCTTATTTAGCACTACTACTATTTCCTCTAAAATTACACATTCATTTCTGAAAACTGGTCCTCTCAGAACAAAAAGCTTTTCATCAGTTTATCCAATGTTTTCTGGCATATGATTTGAATTTTAAACAAGTTTATCAAACTGCTTGATAAAAGTTTTGACCCACTCATTAAGCTGCCTTTCTGCAGCTCTTGCCACTAGTCTTGAAACAGGATTCTTAACTACTCTTCAGGTAACTCCTGTTTGCTGCTCTTGGCAGATGGTAGCATTATGTTCCAGCAACCTTCCTTTACACCGAGAGTAGGGTCTGCGGACCGAAGCATTAATTCCAAAGCTAAGAAGTCTGAATGGCAAAATGAGTGAATCCCAAAACCAACATTATCCAGCCTCAAACGGTGACAAACCGTAGGCGTCAGTCATTTGTGCTGTGTCTGTAATAATGCTGCAACTGGAATGACGATGTTTCAGACTACAGCTGTCAGATTCCATTTTAAAATTCTGGTATGAAATAAGACAGGGCTAGCAAATCCCCTTTGACATTGAAAGATTAACAGCAACCTTTAAACTCTTCATGAAGAAACAGTACTTTTTTTCTTTGGTTGTGGAAACTTGCCTGAATTATGACTAGTTGTTTCTGGAGAACTTACAGAGAAAGATGTTTGCTTACCTCCTCTTCTCATCCCTGAAAATTTGGGAAAAGGTAACTTTTGAAGACAATGTCCGGCAACACAATTGAGTTTTGTCAACTAAACTGTTAATACAACACTTGCAGATCTATCTTGTTAACGTTCCACAGAATCATTACGACATCAAGGAGGTAAAATTTTTCCAGGATTTTGGGTCGTCACTTAATTTCTGGTGTCTTAATCTGAAGCTTTAAAAGAATAGTCCTGAAAACCTTGGGATAGGTTAGCATGATCCTACACAACCTAACAAACTTGACTAGCTTTTGAGTGTTAAACCCCACACACCAAAAACGCTTCTGAAGCACAGCAAAGCATGGGCACATTAAAACATATAACAAGGGAATTTCGTAGCTTGGAATCCAGTAGACGGACACATTCTGCACTCTGTGGGCGAGTACTGGGTGGTCTGGGTGGTTTTTTGAGGGGAATTTTCTGTTGCAGTTGTTGTGGTTTAGTTTTTAGAGGGGTTTTTGGTAGGGGAGCTCTTCCAACACCAGTCAAATTGAAAAGTGGAGTAACATAACATCTAGCTGGATTGAAATTTACATTGTTTTGCTCATGAGGAATGCTTTTAGAGAAAATACTGCCTAGAAGATGCAGTACCATTGGAAAAACCTGCAGTGTTTTTACACACAGTTGAGAAAACTTAGTAAGGCATTACCTTAGAGAGCAGGACATCCTACCTGTCTTAATTTCCTACTTCAACTGTTGCAAGTAGAACACAAGAAATCTTCTGAACCCTTTGTGGAACTTCAGTGTGTTTTACCAATTGAATCCAGGCTTAAAAATCACAGATTTTGTCATTCTGGTAAATCAGACAAATCCTTTATACAAGCTTTTTATTTTCTCCACCTTTGAGGTGCTGGGCAGGAGGAAAGCCTTCTTACTTCAAGTTGTACAAAGGCAGCCTAGTGCAAATAGGGAGCATCTCCTGTAGTAGTCTGGGTATCTTCCTCTCAGAAGAAGTTTCCTGAAGTTTGAACATTTGGATTTACCTCCTCACACCTAGATGTCAGATCTACCTAGCTGTGGTTCTGCACTGATACAAGAGGATAGCCTCATTTCAGAACTCTCTTGCTACCAGCATTTTGGAGTAATGGAAAGTAAAATAAGCCCAGCTACTACAAGCTGTCCAATTTCTAATTCCTGCCTTGTAACAGAAGTGTTACAAGTACTTGGAGAGAAAGCTGTCAGCTGGGGTTATGGTCAAAATAGATAATATTGTTTCAGAATTACATGAAACTATTGCAAAATTGTAGATATGACAACTGTGGCTGTAATATTTGGTATTTTTAAGGCAATCACAACTTTTTTTAAAATTCAGAACAATATTTTATTACTTTCACTGTAATGGCAGTATACTTTTGATAACATACTAGCTTTTAAGGCTTTTTAAACACTCATAAAAATAAGTTTTGTTAATGAGTCCAAAAATCTCTGAGCAATAGTTGGGTATGAGCAGGCTATACAGTAATCCCCAGGGTAACACCTGTTAACAGCACAGTGACAGCTTCTAACTTAATACTGTCAGTACATATGTTCAATTTGCTTACTAAATTATCTGATTAAATGAATTACAGATTGCAACTTTACAGTATTATTACATAATTCTGTTGCATTTAAGTGATACGCAAATGTAGGCAGTGGTCAGAACATCATTTCATTTAACCTTGTCAAGCACCACAAGCTTAACGGTCTTGTGATGTTTGTGACAGGTATTATTATATATGCAGGTATAAAAAAAGATTTCTTGTAAACACGTTGAACTTTAGATTAAAACGGTTTAAGTATGAATACTTGTTCCCAAAAAAGGGCTATTTGAGTCACCTGGAAAATTCGTACCACACTGAACTTCAGAATAATGGGGGTTTCTTTACATGCAACAGGTGATCAACATAATTTGTGCTTCAAGCACTGAACTGAAGCAAACATTTGTCGGCATATCCAGACTGCTGAGAAAACAGTTATAACAGCCACCTCTAACTCCAGGTTTTTTGGAGGGTTATGGTAGCCATAGGGAAAATCTGTTATTGTTTATCCTGTTGAAGAAGAATCTAATCTTGATCAATCCAAACTCAATTTCAGTTTGTTTAATATGGAAGGCTAGACAGAACTGACCCGGCATAAGGCAAACTTCTCTTAATAATAGTAAAGTTCAGAGATTTTGATCTTATTTTATAGAACATAACTGTATATCAATTTCTTTCCAACGCTGAAGCATTTCTCCCAGAGCACAGGGGATACGGACAATAGATTTCACAAGTATTTCACCAGCCAGTCACAGGAGTTGAAAATACAGCACACGCCTCCGTGGCATCACCACCAAAAGGAAGAGCAATGGCTTATGCCACCAGTAGAATGAGACACCAGTGGCAGCACACATTTGCTCAAACAAAAAAACACATTAGAACATTTAGAATGCTTACTGTAAATCTGGTTTTCTACAGAAATTTAAAAGATAGAATATCCAAGGCTAATTTTGGGAAATACCAATTATTTTTTTTCCTTCTTTGGTCCTCTAGTCTAACCCACTTTTGAACACTGACATAAGAACTAGCACTAGTACTAAATTACTACTAAGGTTCAGGCTCTTTTGTAATGCAGCTCTAATTCTACATGTTTGACAGAACTTGTAACTACTGCAAAAGTCACTAGGGAGTAAAATTACAGGAAAAGTAGTAATGAATATCAACTTGTCATATCACTTGATAAGTGCTAGCTTGGAAGTTGTATAACTCTTAGTTTCTGCATCTCACACTTGTTGCCTCAAAGGGGTTTTTCTTCCTGGATATTTTGTGCAATCCGTTTCTTGAGAGTTTAAAAAGGCACGTGAAATGCATTTTTTTATTTTATATAAGCCACTAGGCAGCTATGTGAGACGAGTCTTTCCATTTCCCTGTATGCTACTTGCACTGGTTTTAACCCCTCTCCCATTTTTTATTTTTCTTATACTAAACTAGCATGACAGTGCTCACACTTCACATTTTAGTTTTTACTTTATCAAAATGATAGCTCTCACTTTTTAAGCAGAAGTACAGTAAGGAACAGCAAAAATAAGTACTGAATTTGTGTATCTTCAGTTTTCCAGAATGATAATTTCTTTATTTAGAGTGAGCCCATACTCCCCTTCTTCATGTAAAGTTTTGACTATGAATTCCAATTCTACACACATGGGCACTGGAAGCTGTACACATAGATAACCAATATTCCTGTAACCTTATTCTCCTTCTCCTGGAAACGCAGCTGTAATACAGCTCTTGTTGTAAGCCACAAGAGGTTTTGGGGTTTTTTTTCCAATTCCCTGTTATTGCTGCTTTACTTAATGCCTGCAGTCATATCTCATTTCTACCCTTCAGTTTTACCAGATGGCAAACATACAGGAGGGGAGAAAGTATCAAATACTCAACTTGGTGCTCTGCCTTCCAAGCAAAGTGTTATAAGCTAGGTGGGAAATCAAGAAAGTCAAATAAGTAATAAATGCACATACACAAATCTACAAGGCCACTACTGTCCGAAGATGAGGAAAAACTTAAGAGTTAGCCTGTTATACAACATTCAGTTGTTTGCACAAAACTACTATTCTGCATTCTGGAAATAATTTAAAAGTAGCCTTTGTCAAGCTGTTTGCACATCTGTCTAATTTTAGAAGCTTTCTTGAGGACATTCTTGTATTTAATACAAGAATACAAATTGAGTGCACATCTAGAGTCACTTTGGAATTTAAGTGGGTTATTGTCAAACTCAACCTACAATGTTTGACTTAAGATTATTGGTATGTTCTAATTAAACTATTTAACCAATCACTTTAAATTACACACTGCCTGCAGAAAAGTGCTTTTCTCCACTTTCTCTATTTCCCTATTTTTCTGAAGAAAGCTTAAAAAACCATTGGTTACAATGTGATGTTGCAATTTGCAAAATAAAAGTCACGTGAATTGCCAAAGTAAGTTTCCTGATAATGTGAGAGAATTCATTTTGAAACTGCACATAGACATATTAGCATATCTTATGCTGCTCTGTATTCACTTCGGGGTAAAGCGTAATATTTGAGCAGCGAAAATGCTTCTGTACTCCACGAATTTTTGAGGCTTCTATGTGTACATAGTATTTTATTCAAAGAATATGGTTTTACTTCATTATCACACTTGTTTTAATTCTTCCTACCACTCCAGCTCAGCTGTCCTTGACCTTTCTTGAACAAACCTCTCTTCACCACTGATGTTGGCAGCATGGATCTCCATTTATAATCCCAGTAGAGCTTTTCAGCTCGTGCTCCGCTCGGTGCTTTAGCTCAAATGTTGGTGTGCCTCATTAGGAAAGCAGACCTCAACAATTGGGAACTTCTGGCTTATCTCAAAGTGAGAAGAAAATCTGCTCTCCCTCATTTCCTCTCCAATACACTGAAAGAGCGACTCCTACATTATTTCCACAAAGCAGCAGGTGAAAAACTCGACTCAACTTCCTTTCTGGCAACATAATCTTGCCATAGGATAGAATTTAGTACGTTACCAAATGCCATTCCAATCAGTTACAAAAATATATATATACACATAATATCACTGTAGTTGTTTATACTTAAGATTACACAAGAATAAAGTCTATCAAACACATTTAAGTGAAATACTACTGTAATTAGTAAATAATCTACTTTTCAATTTGTTTGAAAGTAGATTCTAAAGTAAATTGAAATCAACTGATAGAAGTCTGCTCCCATGATGCCATCGTTTACTACAAAATTAATTCCAAGTCTTGTGCCATTTATTACTATTTCTACAATATTCATTTGCAAAGTCACTGAATGGGAGTTACCTGCAAAACTCTACTAAAAAGTTTGTTATTAGCTATGCTTCTCTTACACCGAAAGACTGCAAAAGCCAATTTCAGCGGTGTTACTGGTTGCTGTCCAGTTTGCTTTGCTCCCCCAGACATGCCCACCCTGCAACGTCCAAAAGAGACATCCCCTCAAGTGCTCCCCATTTATTTAGTAATTCCTTAGAGGCAAACCAGCCAGGATAAAGAGGCTGAGATTTTTCCTGGCCTCGAGGTTAACCTGGTCAGAGGAGTCCCTACTGAGCACGAGCAGACATACTTACCTTCTGAGTTTTGTCCAGCCAGGTCAGTGCACAAAACCCACCCAAGTTTTGTGCATATGCACACTGATGTTCCAAGTAAGTCTTTTGAGAAAAGCTAAGTTATTTTATTTTTTGTTCTTTACAGATATTCAAGTTACTGAACCTGGGGCATTAGGTGTGGAAGACAGTAAAACAGCAGCAAAGACACTAGATTTTACCAGAATGCTTAGCACACTTTTTTTAAGTGACAAGATGAGTTTTTTCCTGTTGCAGTTTCAGGCTGTGGCAAGTTCATTAAAAATGCACTGAACAGTTGTCTATTCTTAAAGTACTAAAAGCATATAGCAATTTATTACAAACATGAAATATGTAGTGTTAGAACTTAAGGATCACAAAACTGACAAAGTCCTCCTGTTAAATGCTGGCAATATCCCATTGTAACCAGAACCATTTTAAAACAAGATTTTTTTCAATTAACTAGCTGAAGCACAGAATTTGTAATACTTCTGTAACTACCCCATTAGTATTACATATTCTGTTTTTCCACGGGTGTCTTCTGCAGTGTCACTCACAGAAGTCCTCTGTAGTTTGATTTTAATATTTTCAGTGTGGCCTCAGCAGAAATACCTGTATCATGCCCTACCCAACTTTTACAAAATTCAGTCTGGCCTAAGCTTTCAAAGTTTATCCTAAAAGGCACCAAAATCTGCTAGGTCAGAAAAAGACTGCAAAATAGGGGGTGAAGTAGGGAGAATAAACCAAAAAAATTAAACAGTGTTCTAAAAAGTAAGTATTTTCCACTGAGTAATGCTAAATATGCTAGCAAGATATAATCAAGTGTCTAAAGGTTTTGTCACTACATGTAGGACATGTTTTCTTACAACTTTTTCTTTTTCTTTAGTATTAACTAGTGGCTATTCTATCACACACCAAAACCTGCATTTCCTAATGCTCAATTAACATTTTTGCCCAAAATCCATAGTATAAGTGAAATATTTTAATCACACCCTATTGACATAGTCAAAAAATTAAAGAGATTTATAACTTATTTTAAATGATAAATTATTTTGTATCAGATTAAACTCAGGGTAGCCTATTTTAGTTTAGCTATAACAAGAGTCGAGTAAAAGCTAAGCCACAGGTTTATTTATCCCTCCAATTTTAAATAACTTGATTTGAAAAACATTAGGGGGAAAAAAAGACAATCATGACAGTAGTTCACAGCCTTAGACTTCTGACACGGTCTCATTTACTTCTAACTATAATTTCTAGTATTTGGGTTTTGAAGTTCTGCTGTCATTATGTGGAAAATATTGCTATATTTCACAACTGGAAAGTACTCTGCTTTGAATTGCTAAATTAGTAGATTTCACTTTAAAAAGGTGCAAAACCTGATGTGAACAGAGAAAGGGCCTTGCCTCAGTCAGAAAGACTAAAGAAACAGAAATCTCTGTGCAGTTTCCTCTGCTGTTCATTATAATACACTACCCACAGAGTGTCTTGTGGAATGAAAGAAAAAAATAATGGTGGCAACCACTGCTTTATGCCTTGATATTGGTTATACACACCCCCCCCTTAATTTTCCACTGTACAGGTGGAAAGCATGAAACTTGAGCTTTTAGGAAAAAGTATGTTCTCCTCATTGATAACTTCCTGGGAAACAAGTAATGGGAGAAGAAAACAAATTGCATTTGGGAGGGGGGGAAAAAAAAAAAATTAAAAGCTTAGCAATAGTCCCTCCCAAATGTTCCCTTCCCCTCATCCCAGTGGTAAAAAGCCATGCTCTCTAACACTGAGCTCAGCTGTCTCTGCACCATAATTTCTACCTGGCTTAATCTTTGACTCTGCATTCTCTCCCTTTTAGAAATTTTGCTAAAATGATACTTCAGAACAACTGCATAGAAAAAAAAGAGAGTGTATTTACTATAGTTTTTATGTCAGAAGTATTTTTCGCTCCATCTTGAAACAGAAAATAGAGGAATCAAGTGTTGGGAGGGAATAATTAATTGGCATGGAGACTTCAAAACATATATATCCTCTTTTTGTGGGTGTAACTGTAAAAAAGGACTGCTCGAAAAGGCTTGAGGAAGTGAAGCAAGAACAGCGACCTATCTAGAATGGGGTTGGGTTTTTTTTTTTTAGAGGGGAACTGGAAGCTCCTTTGACAGAAACAGGCCTAAAATAAACTATTGAAAATTTCAGACCTTGGGAGGCTAATTTTCTAGGCCATGATCCTTCAGAGTAAATTTGGGACCTGTTAGTAATAGTAGTGAAATTGCAGATGCAGTTACTCAATTGAATTAACATTTAAATACTACCATCATGTAACTTTAAATCAATTTATATTTTATGCAATTGTTTGGCACCTGGCTAAATTCTCCATTATTATTTAAAAACTAGAAAAAAAATTAGTGTGATTCCCTTCAGCCTGTCCTTTAAACTGCAAACAGATGCCCTCAAGCCTTAAAATTTTAAGGTCAAATGTGAATATAAATATGATATTATATTGACAAATTCTATTATTATTTTTACAGTATGGGTTGTAAACTGTAGCTTTTAAAAACATAGCTTGAATTGGCTATAAACCTGCCTTTCTGTGAGTCCTCTACAGTTGTTAAACAAGTATAAACAAAAAGTACACTTACGTGTTTTTTTCTTGCACTCCATTTTTATGCACAGTTAATTTTTATATACATACTTCTCCAGTAAATCCATGTCTATATACGAGAGCCACAGATAACACAGCAGTAGAATCATTAAGATTTAAGGTAATATTGATGCACTTTTATCCAAAGTGTAAACAAGTTGCTGAATCTCTGCCACGCTTAAGCAGCACAATAATATTGGGGTTTAAGGTTTATTTTACTACACCAATATTTACGTGCTGCTAGGGCGGAACAAGTAGGACAATTCTTCTATTCATCCACATGTCAGGAACACAGATTTGTTAATAAAAAAAAATTTATTAGTATCTTCAACTGTTTATCTTCCTTAAATTTCTAAAGCAGCAAATAATGATTCGCATCTTTATTAGAGCATGCAAACCATGATGTGCTGCTAGAGTACTTTAAGGCCTCAAATACAAGACTTAAAACCTGGACAGTATTTTTTATAACTGTAACTTGAAATATAGCTTTACTAAAAGTTGGTTTTATTCATACACCAACCTGTAAAATTAAGAACCTGTTATGGTCCAGATCAATTCCATGGCTTCGGAGAAGAATACCAACATCTTTGAATGTCTTTTTCTTTCCATTGATGTAGTAGACAGAAGAATTATCTCTATAAGCAGTTCTAGATACACAAAAATTGCTGTTAGGAATGACTTCGTAATCATCTCCTTCCTGTTTTGAGGAAAAACAAAGCCAGAAAAACAATCATTATATCACAGGTTTACCTCATTTCACAATTAAGCACAGAAGGTTTATCATGTTCAGGTTTTAAGTCAACTGCACTCTGGGGTCTAGCAGAAGTGCGAACTGTCTTAAAGCTGCATATCTCAAAAAAAAAAAAAAAAAAAGAAAAAAATCCCCAAAAAAAACCTCGAGAACTGGACAAAGAACAGCCCAAACTGTTTAAACTGAATGGCCTTCATATTATGCCTTTCCTACCTCTAATACAAGCTATTGCTTTGAAAATACTTAATTTATTCTCTTTACCACTGCTTCAAATCACAAAGGAAAAGGCCTACTTCAAATTTAAAGTGGCTGTGCTATTCCACTCTTTAAATTTTTGCTTAGGAAATCTTGAATGACTTAACTACTGTTTGCATTTTAAACTCCTCTTTTGTAGTACTAGGAAAAGGAGTTACTTTTAGCTGACTAGTTCTAAAGAGAAACTGTAGAAGATAAAAAAGCAAAACATTAAAGATGTGACAAATATGACATCACCAGCTTCAAAAGAGATCTGAGACTCACCTACAAAGCAGCAACTAAAATAAAGCTGGTACTGTACTTAAAAAAAGTTAAAATTGATGCACGCTTCTTGTAAAGACTTAAACTGGCCTACCACTTTCCCAGATTAACCCCCAAGAGCATAATCAAATTGGTATCTAGTACATGCACAAGTTTTTTAGATCATAAAGTTAGCTCCTAGATGTTAATACAAAGTGAAAAATAAAAATGAGTAAATGTAATAATTTTGGAATCTAGTTATTATAAATACAAGCAAAAGGCATGTGTGTATGTGCATCAAGTTAGAAAAAAAAATTCTGTCTTTAAAACAGTTCCTTCAAAGACTATACATATTGTCACTTTATTAACACAATTTTTTGAAATGTCAGTGTACATTTTCCACTATTTTGACTGACCCCAAACTCAACAGATAATACTTCAGCTAGAATGTGTGCACAAAAATTAAATTTAAATGAAGAGAAATAAATTCCTTGCACTGTAATTGCAACAAATTGACAAAAAAGCCCAGTTTTTAATCAATGCATGAAGTGGCAAGCAAAATAAGTATTTTTTTAAATTTGCCAATTCTTTTTATTTCATTCAAACAAAATATCAAACTCAAAAAAAAAAATTAGTGGTACGATGTGAGGTCTGGAATTTTTGATGCAAAATCTGTTTTAAAATTGCAGGCATGTTTACAGTATATAAAGTGTACATAAGAAAGTTTCAGATTCATCATATAATTTTCTAAATTTAGATAACCTAAACCAGTTTCTAATTGGTTTGAAAAGTTTTGCTTAAATAGGTTTTATTCCTTAATATATATGCTCATATTATAAATTTAAGAATATATAACATGTCCAAACGTAAGACTTAAAAATTTTTAGGGGTCCTATTAATTCCAGAAATAAGTTTTATTTACTTGATGTAAATGAGATGACAACTCTAAAACGGCTTCTTCTTGAAATGATTATTACGTATTTCTAAATAGTTTTAAAACAGACATGTAGCAGATATTAGTCCCCCAGAAAATAAAAAAAAAGATTCCCTACTAATATTTTTAAGAACTGCACTATTCAATAGAGGAGTTTTTAAAGCTAATTAACTCTGAATTGATGTTTTACATCCCAAAGGTAAACTAATCATGCTATGAAGTTTTCCTTAGCTCAAATTAAAAATAACCAAATATTAGAAGTTTTCAAACCCTTAAAGCAAAAAAAGTCTCCACTGTTCTGAATAGAAGCATACATACCTTGTCAATGATCTTTTGGAAGTGGACTTCCACAGTACAACTCTGGATGTCCCTATGTTCATCAGAACTATGGATCAGCACAGAGAGTTTTTTGGATCTGATTTTTTGTGCTCGATACCCAAACACAAAAAGCATTGAATCAATGACATTGGATTTTCCACTGCCATTTGGCCCGATAATACATGAAAAACGCTGCATAATAGAAGGAAAAAAAAAAAAGTGATATTCAAAGGGAAATAGATCCTGGCCAGTGTACATCACCCATTCCATTTGTGAAGTTTAAAACACAATTATTCCTAGTGCATGAAACTGCAGACTATTCGATAGCTTAGTTTTTACTGCCAAAGGTAAAGCAGTACAACTTATTTAATAAAAAAAACCCACACCTCAACTCAGCTCAGCTTTCTAAATTTTAACTTGTTAACTCAAAGCGATACTGCATTTAGCAAGCATGTTCGCAAGGAAAGTTTCATGATTAGCCACGTAAGTCTCTTGTGGGCACTAAAAAATATTCTTTAAACACACCCCTAAAAGATCTCCAGTAAACGAAATAAAGAGAAAAGTGTGCTTTTTTAAGGTTTACTGACGAATCAAAACTGTACAGTATCAGGAAAGTTGCACCTAAATCTTTTCTCTACTGTCCAATAATGAAAATTTAAAATATCATTACATAAATAATTCTAAAACTTGAAATATTTTTCAGTTATTCTGAGGTAAGCTTACATGAAAATACAGGAAGGAATACTAACACACAGCAAAGTCTTACCTTCACTTAAAAAAAATGCTTAAGGTAAAACAAAGATACCTTATGAAAAGGTCCCAAAGTTTGCTCCCCTGCATAGGATTTGAAGTTCTGGTTTACAATATGAGTTATCATGAGACGAGGAGCACCAGCTTCATTGGTCATTGCTGGAGGTGGGGGAGGAGAGATGCTACCCAAAATCTCTTCTAAACTTCGATTATCAAGCACCTCATCTGAGACTGCTAAAAGCCATCCAAAATAAACAGAAAAAAAAAAAAAAAAGACTATAAGCTCTCAATGACTAGACACCTTTTAAAATGTTCAACTGGCAAAACAAACATCCTTTCTATACGACCCAAACCTATACTTTTGCCTGTAACTATTAAAATGAGCTAAGTGGAATTAAAATTCTTCTTTCCATGAACTGAATCTTTAAAAAGAGATACTTAAGATGTCCCATCGATTCACTGGTGGGTTTGTTCTTTCATTATGTAATTCTTATTCCAACACACTTTAATAGGCACTCTGCAATTACAATAGCTACAACCGTCACAATAAGCCTACAAATCTGAAACAGGCAAAGTCTTTCTAATTAATAAGTGCAAAGCCACATTTCAAGCGTCCTCACAAGTCACTCTGCAAGATTTGGGGATCGCTGCACAATGCTCTGAAAGCTGTAATGACAGCACAACTACTCTGCAAAGACAGGAAGTTTGTTACGAAAACAAACTGGCCCCCTGGATATCAGCTAGTTGTAAGCAAAGCAGCTTTTCAACAGTCACCAGCAACTTTTTCTTCAAATACACAGTAGTTTTTGCCACCAATTTCAACATATTAATCCATTTGTCAAATACCTTGCTTTAATAATTGCATATCTGGCTACCTAAAAAGACCCACACTGCTGTTTTTCCAGACATTTTCAGCAAAAAACTCAACTCAATACACTGCTTCATGAAAAAGAAAGTCAAATCATTTTAAGAGTTAAGTAAATAAACTTGACATTTATTCCATTCCAAGAAATCCCATACCATTGGCTGCATATAAATTTGAAAAATCCTGCTGTTGTACCACAATCTTAAGTACAATGTTACAGATCAGGAATATGAAATAGTCTTCATTAGGGAGAAAGTCTACAAATTGCTTTTGCACTTGCACTAAATCGCTGGTCCAAACACTTTAACTCTTTGCAAGCCCTCTTTACCATTTTTAAAGCAGTTTAAACTTGCCAGGAGTCAAGGCTTTCAATATTCCTTTCTAGAAGAGAAAAGGGCAAATCCTTTCTGGAACAGTTGGCAAATTCAGCTGAAGGTTGTTGCTAAAGCAGGCACTATCATCAAGTTTACACACCATCAGAAGCACAACACTCAGACCTACCTTGCGGAGGTTCTTTGCCAAGCTGTCTGTTGCCTTCGTTTTGCACTTCCATGTCACTGGTGGACTCCTCTAAGGGCTCTCTGCCTTTCCGATGGGCTGCTGTCGAGGTTTTGGTGCTCTTGCTTGGCATGATCTCTGTTGGCTGTTGCCCTTCCATTCCAAGCAATCAAACTACTGAAGGGATCTATCTCCTTTTCTAACATAAACGAGAAAACCCCGTGATCTAAGCATTGAACTGCAATCCCCTAAGGAATATACCTACATGTTCGCCCAGATGTTTGACTAATTTAGAAACTAAAGGCTAGAGACATTTTGAAGACAAAAATCCAAGTTTGAAGCAAAACCTAAAGCTTAAGCCTCATAATGATATATTTTAAAATACATCACCCCCCAAAACAACGGGCTGACCCTAATCTGGAGAAACAGCAAGAATCTGCTTACTGAAAACTCACACAGCTATGTTCAATACAGTTGCTATGCTCAGAGAAAGCAAGCGTGATGCTGGGGGCAAAAGAGTTAAAAGACACATTCACAATAACAAACTGAGTAGCCATATGTCTATACCCTTCTGGAAGCTCACTTCACATACACATCTCAGACCTGACACACGTTTTACTTCCAACAGTCCATGCTGACTTTTTTTTTCTATAGATAGATAAACAAAAAGACCTGCATAATTACAGCAAAGGCTTGACTCTGAAACAGTTTAAACCAACACACTCGTTTCGCAAAATAGAACACAACCACTACTGCCAGCATTCAACATTTAAAAGAGGAAACAAAACAAAATACCTTAATCTGGCTGTGATGTTAAAGTTAACTGATCAAGAGCGAAACATTACAAAAGTCCATCAGCTGGCACTGAAGCACAGCTCCCAAAAAGTATAAATAGAAAGCAACCGATGAGAAGAAAGACGACTGCAGGAGCGAAACTCTCTCCAAAGAGTTTAAATTGCAGCAAGTGGCGAAGTTAGTTCGCAGAAAAACAGACATGAGAAAGTTTACTTCTCACAAGATAAAAAACTGACGTGGTTAGAAAGTCATCTTACAATTGGTGCCAATCATTTGACGTTTTCAGACCTACCCCCAACCCACACTCTCATGAGAGTCCTTCATTTGGGACAATGGGGGAGGGGGGGAAATGAGAGAAAGAACTCATTTTAAGGCAATTTGAGTCTATGTCCCTGTTAAGAAGTGTTCCGCAATGGCTGTCTCGGACAATTACAGCCTCTCAAAGTACCAGATTTTTATTTTTTTTTTCCTCCAAACTGCTCCACTCCAACAGAATTGTGCAATATAGACCTACTTACCTTACCAACCCTCCCCCCCCCCCAGATACTTCACCAGAACGAACAAGCATTAACTACTCGACCTCAGCTTTTAAATCGCGATAAATTAGCTGCCACATACTCTCTAACAAATTTAACAAATTCGTGCCCGGCCCCTCCCCCGAGGCGGCTCGAAGGTGTTTGTTAAAAGCATCTCTCGACGATCTCCTGCCAAGTGCCGTTTTTGTTACGGGGATGGCGAAGGAGAGTCAGAGGCGGACAGAAAAGCTTCCTTATTAACAGCCGATTAAATCTGATCGCGACAACCCGTGTCAGTGAAAAATTTTAGGTTGGGTTTTTGGGTTTTTTTTAATCTGTCCGTTAATCTAAGGAGCCCAACTGCACCCTTGTCACGGTCTTTCCAAGTCGTTGTTGGACTTCCTTGGGATTTCTCTCTCGTATTCCAAGCATAAAAAGGAGCAGGCAGAGGTAGTTACAGAAGGGTCCCTGCTTTGTAAGCAGATTAAAATGGGGCCTCCGTGCTACCCAAAGGTATTCCCCGTCCTCGGTGGGTCTCCGACTCGCCGTCCCCAGAGGTCCCTAAGGGCACAGCGGGAAACCCGGGCCTTTCTCCCGTGGGCTGCAGAGGATTCTCTCATCCCCCCGCCTCAAGCCCCTCCGCCGACACCAGCCAGGACAGACACCCCTGGCGCCGCGTTCCGCCGCCGCGCAGCCCGGGCCCCTGAGGAAGAGCCCTCGGCGGGGCAGCCCCCGCCCGACCGCCCGGGCCCGCACAGAGGAGCTGCCGCCGCCTTTCCCTCCCTCAGGGCGAGGAGGAAAAATGGAAAATAAAGCGCGGGGCACAGCCCGCCGCCCCCCTCAGCACCCCCCGCTGAGGGAAGCGCCCCGAGGACCTCGCTCGCAGCGGGGACAGCCCCCCAATTCCACCTGCCCTCAGGCGAACCGCCGGCGCCTCTGACCGAACCCTGCCCGCCCAGCCACCCCGCCGAGCCGGTACCTTCGAGGACCGGCGGTTCCCGGCCCCAGCGAGGCTGCGGGTCGCGGTAGCGCGGGCTGCTCCGGCTCCCGCCGCGGACTCGGCGGCTTCCACACTCGAAAATGGCGCCCAAACGGCGAACTCGAACCGAAATTCGTTAGAAAGGCGCGGGGCATGCTGGGAAGGGAGGGGGCCGGCCTCCCGCGGGTTTGAAAGGAGGGAAAGAAAAAAAAATAAAAAAATAATAAAAAAAAAAAAGTCCCGCTCCCGCGCCATCTTGTTTTCCGTTACTGCGCGGACGGGCTGGGCGGGATAAATTAAAAAAAAAAAAAAAAAAAAGTAAAATAAAACCCCTCGCTGCAAGGGAGCGGCTCTTTCGGGCGGGGGGAGAAAGAGGGGGAAGAGACGGGCGGTGGAGGGTGACAACGGCCCCACGGCCGTGCCCGCCCGCCCCGCGTGGAAAAGATTTATTTTAATTTTAGAAGTAGGTCAGTGGGCGGCGCTTGGTTGCTCAGCAACGGGTGGGGAGGGGGGGAGGCTGGAGCGGCGGCGGCGTGAACGGGCGCTGTTATTTAAGAGAGAAAAAAAACAAGTAAAAAATTAAAAAAAAAAAACAACAAACAAAACTCGTGGGACACGACGGTTTTAAAGCGGTAATTAATTAACGGGCGGCGAGGTGACGCCACCAGGCCGTGTCACCTGGTCGGGGAGGGCCCGTGAGGTGGCGGTGGGATGAGGAGGAGGAGGAGGAGGAGGAAGAAGTCTCGCGGGAAGTAGCCATAGAGACGGAGCCGCTTTCCGCGGGGGGAGCGGGGCAGCCGCCGCCTTAGCCCCGCCGCTGCCGGGACGCCGCGGGGCCGGGGAGGAAAACGGGATTAGCGCGGAAGCCGCCGGGGCCGCGGTTCCCGCCGCTCTCCGCTCTTCCTCCCGCTGCCGGCGCAGGTAAAGGCGGACGGGGGTAGGCGGGGGCCATCCCCCTCCCCTGGCCGTCGGGGGAAGGCGGCGGCTCTGACTCACCGCCGCGGTGGGCGAGAGGGGTCGGGAGCCGTGACCCCCCCCCGGCTCGGCGTGGGAGGAGCGGAGGGAGAGCCCCGGGAGACAGCGAGGTAAGGGCGGGGGAGCCCCGGCCCCGGGCGGCCCGGAGGGAAACGGGCACTGGCGCTCTCCTGCAGGAAGGGCGGCGGAGGGAGGATGTGTTTTCGCGGGGTGGGCGGATAATCTGCCGCTTGGGAAGCTGGAAACTGAGGGGAAAGGGGGTGCTGGGGCGGCCGGAGAGCGGGCTTTGCCGTCTGTGCGGGGCCTGAGGCTGGCCCTCGGGTTTGGGGAGGGGACGCAGACGGGGCGGGAAGAGCCGCGGTTCCCTCACAGCGGGGAGAGAAAGTGCGGCCGAGGAGCGAGCTCCCGACCCGTCACCGCCATCTAAGCCCTTCCTTTCCATCCTGCCGTCTGGCTTTTCCCTTCTTCCCCCCCCGCCAAGCCAAGCCAAGCCAAGCTCTTGCTCAATCTCCCGCCGCCGTCCCCGCTCCTCAGCGGCGGCTCCGGAGCGAAGAGGCTGAGGGGAGGGAGAGGGCGGGAGGGCGCGGCCTGAGGCACCAAGTGCCAGGCTGGGAGAAGCCGAGACAAACGTGCCAGAGTAACTCCTCATTATTGCCCCATCTTTGTTAAAAAACTCCTAGGAAATGCCTTCCGCTAACCCGCGGGGCTGTGGGTAGTGTGTGTGTGTGCTAGGATGGGTTAACGATGGATCAACCTGCTGTGGGTGGCAGGTTGGGTGTTTCAGCAATACGTTCCTAGCATCCCTTGTTCTTCATCTTGTCCAGTGTGTTTATACTAAGCGATCAGATAAGTGTGGAGTTGGGTACTGTACAAACAGAATTCCCTTAAAACTCAGGTCTGTTTTGGGGCTTATTTTGCCACAGTACTAATGTAATATTGCTGTTGATTGCAGCAGGTGAGCTCTGCGACCTGAGGGTGAGCCTTCTGCCTTTTAGGCACACATAAAAGAGCGTTTAAGCCGTTTTCCAAGTTTATAATAAACTTCTGATCTTGTCTTTGAAAGGAAAATAACAGAACCCCGTGTAGTGGGAGCAGGGAGGGAGTGCAAGCTGGAAGCTGATGGTAGCGACGTGCCTGCTGAAACTCAAAGTGAGAAATAAACAATCTCAAAACACGAAACAGCAACTGAAAAGGTGGGTTTAGCAGGCTGTGGTGTACACAGCAGATAGATGCATCCAAATAAATACGAGGTATTCTGTTAAGCGGGATAGACGCTTACATTAAACTGGAGGAGAAATCCCTAATGCTGTTTTATTCCGTTTTATGTTCTTTGCTGTGTACAAGTTGTAAGGTTCACGTTTGGGGATTTAGTCTTCAGAATTTGTGGTGCAGAGACTAGCCCTGCAGCTGATCAGCAGAAAATGTGACAGCATGTGCTGGACGGGTATATGCAGGTGCTGAACAAAGGCATTGCCACCATACGGAAGTCAAGGATGTGATTAAAAGGCTGCTTTGAAAGTTTAGTACAAGCTTAGACCCCTTTTATATTCCTTGATGGTGAGATTCCCTGTGAGGTTTTTGGTTAAGGGTAGGAGAAGGAAATCGGACATTTGAGTATGAGGGATATAGTTTTTTAAAAATAAAAATAATTATCATATGCATTTATCAGTTGATGGAAAGTAGAGTTGAAAATAACAGTCCTTTGGGCACAGAAAATTACATTTTTAGGACTATTATCCTTTTCACACTTCTTAAATTCTGCATAGAAACTGTTTGACGTGCAGTCATTTTTATGGTGAAAAAATTCCAGAAGGCGGCCATCATCATGGTCTCCTCAGAGAATACCTTCTGCTGTCACCCTCCTGATCAATCTTCTTCCCATCCTGAAAGAAAAGTTTTAACCTGGATCAGTGCCTCTACACTGTCGAGGCACTCAAAGACAAAAGCTTTTGGTGTTACACGAGGGAAGGGGGCGAGAGGGTGGGACCCCACCGAGCTGCTCATGGAATTACTGTGTTGCAGTAAAATATCATCGACATTACACACAGGGGTGGATGAAAGTCTAGGGTGTTGTGTCATTTTGTCACAGCAGGATTATTTTCATAGTGTGACTTTTTCCTCTGAATTTTCTCACAGTGCTCTCACTAAACATGAAGTTCCTTGAAAAGCTTTTGATTCCAGGTTTACCCTTGGCTTCCTTCATGGCTACATATCAGCACGAGAGAATGTCAGTGTTTCAGTTTACAGTGTTTCAGCAATACGTTCCTAGCATCCCTTGTTCTTTATATTGTCCAGTGTGTTTATACTAAGCGATCAGATAAATGTGGAGTTGGGTACTGTACAAACAGAATTCCCTTAAAACTCAGGTCTGCTTTGGGGCTTATTTTGCCACAGTACTAATGTAGTATTACTTATTTTGGAACTTTTTATTTTGGTGTTAGTGCCTTCCTTTTTAATTCTGGCAGTACTTATATATGTATTTGTTTTATTACAGTTATACCTGCATATCTTTTTTTAATGCTCCATCTGAATAACTGAAATGAGGCTGAAGACTTCGCTTTTAAAGGAACCAAAACATATCCTTTGTCTCAGAATAAACCATAGAAAAGCTTGTTAATTCTGAATAGCCTCTTATCCAGAAAGCATTTCGTTATCGTAATTGTCGTAGGAAAAATATTTGTAAATTGGCTTTTTTTTTCTTCACGTTGCCATTCAGTGCAGCCTTTAAGGGCAACATTTTAAGAGATGTTGAACAATCTTAGAGTGATACCTTCCCTTCAGAAGCTATCAAAGTTTTGAGGTTTTTTCCTTTCTTATTTGTAGTTCTAAGTCAAAAGCTTTCCCAGACAGTAAATAGGACTAGTGATATATCTACTTGCTTGTAATAAGACATGCATGCAGCAGATGTAAACAAAATTGAAATTTTCCTACTGATAAATTAGGTATGTCAACAATTTATATATGACGACCAGTAGACCAGTGCATTTGGATTGTCCACTAAGACCCACCCTAACATTTCTGCTGTTTCAATAAGTATGCATCATAATTCATTTTTTTTATATGATATTTTGCTTTATTTTTTGCTGAGTTTCTACCAGCTCTTCTCTTGACACAAGAGGAAAAAATGATTTTTTTTTTAATATAAAACATTCCATGTAATCCTATCAAAATAATCTTCCCTGTACTGTCCCTTCAGTTTTGTGTAGCCTAGATGGGTTATTTTGTACGCTTATTTTTAATAATTAAAATTCTCAACTTCCTTAATTTAATTAAACATAAAGAATTAGTTAGCTGTGTGGGATGGACCACAGCTGATGAGCTATATTCCTGCAGTGATGATCACCAAATTATGAAATGGAACCTTTTAACTAGTGAGACTACTCGAGTAGTGAAACTTCCAGATGACATTTATCCCATAGATCTTCACTGGTTTCCCAGAAGTGTAGGTGGGAAGAAGCAGTCCCATGCTGAGAGCTTTGTTTTAACAAGTTCTGATGGTAAGTCAATTTAAAATATTTTAAATTTCGTACCACTTTATGTCACTCAAATACATGAGAAATTATTTGCAGTTAAATAGTCTGTAATAAAGCACCTTCAAATACCTATACATCGGTTGCACTGGTGTACAACTAATAATTGCTTCAAATTTAATACATTTGTGTTACTGTAATTTTCTCCAATAACAATATCAAATGTACCTCTGACAGCAGATACACAATTTTTTAATGCAAGGTCAGTTTCTATCATTATTTTTTTTTTAGTTTTGTGAACCAGTAACTGTAATATGTCTATACTGCATGGCTACATAGATACCAGATCACTTCTAGTTATGAAAACTGATGGCCGAGTTACTGAAATTGCTTAACCAGGATGTTTAATATCAGTGTAGTCCATTTTTTGGACACGTTACAAGAGCATGTCTTGTATCTGGCTTCTAGGGAATCTTGAATATCCCTCTGCAGCATCTAGTTCTGGCTGTTGTCAGAGGTGTAGGACTAGTACATATGGCCACTCTGCTGGCAGATGTATACATACAGAAGGATTTGCAGTATGCCTCTATCTCTCCAGTATCCTAGTGTACTGATAGTAGGCTATATGATCCAGTATAGTAGCTGCTGTGTCCCAGTTTATGGATTTTGTTTTGGGGAAGGAAGGTGGGAACAAGAAGATTTGATGAAGGTTTTTATCCTCCTCCCCAAAGAGACTAGGAGTTGACTTTGCCTGACTTGCACACAGTCAGATTTTTCTTCCTGCATGAAGTCAGATATACTCATATCCCCAGTTCAGTGAAGAAATCTTAGGTAACTGGTTTCATTATTATTATTTTACATTTATTATGAAAGAGTCCATACTGTTCAGGTCAGAGTTTGTCCCCTCAGTACTGTAGTGAGGATTATGTTCCATGCCATTGGCAATTTTCTGTGCAAGTTTTCCCCTTTGGTTTTTCCCCTCATCCCTTTTCTTTAAGGAAAAACATCTGGAGTCTTTTCTTCTTCTTGATCTAATTCTTTATTTGAACAAAATATGAAAAATAATGGTAAAAATAAATTTTCATAACACCCCCACCCTTTTATTTCTGTTAAAAAGAACCGACTGTGTGGAAACACTAGTTCAGCTGAGAGTATTTCTTCCTGAACCTACCAATTCTAAAAAAGGGTTGATCCTTTATGAAATTTACTGGTTTACATTGACGTTGTGATTAAAAAATGTGTTGGAATAAAAGCTCTGCTAAGAAACAAATCCTTGATGTAGCCTGGGATTGCATAACTGTCAGTCCACTGACAAGAACTTGCTGATGGGGTTGGTGTTAGTTTGGAATGATTTCTGATACTTTCATAGGTTAATCCATGAGCTGGGTGTAGAGGTGACTTGGAAGAGCTGTATGAGTTGCTTGCAGAAATCAGCCTTTACGCTGATCTTAATTTTTTTTATACCTTTTGTGTTTTACTGGGTTGATAATGCTGTTGAAGGTTTCAGTCAGTCAAAGTAGCCTGCTGGAACTAATAGTCATGTGCTGCAAAGAGTCAGATCACATCAACATACTAAACTTTGTTTATATTCTTTTGTCAGCAATCGAAGATCTTGATGGTAAAGCTGTATTTCTACAGAATTGGTAGCGGTGGGAGCTTCTCAACACTGAACTCAAAGCAATACGCTGCTCTAAACCTCTGCTGGCTTTTTCGGGCAGAACAGATCAGGGTCAGTTGTTGTAGAGTTTCCATCAGGATAATAATGGCCATCTGCCCATGACCCTGTTGATAGCTTTCACAGGGACCTACTGATAGTTTTAATAGGACTGATGGATAATTTCCAGCTAACTTCTGCCCATATTTTGGCCAGAACCTGGAATTTGTGGGTCTAGTATGTTTTCTTTGGTGAGGGGAACTTATTGTAGGCTTTTGGCGAGCTTCACAGGGAGCTTGATTGGGAACAGAAGGTTTGTTACTGGGCATTAGCAATCTGGAGCTGATGCATCCAGCATGGCTTTCGGCACAGATGGAGAGAAATAATATGTATTTGAAGAAGGTAAAGGAAATTCAATCCTTGCATGAAATTTTGGTGATTTCTCTCACTTTTGGCAATAGTTGCACTTAAACATTAGGAGGGCTGAGAGTTCAGTTCACAGACTGGAGGCCAAGATTTCTTCAAGATATTCAGTACTTCTTACGGAATAAATGCACTGAACTTATGGAACAAAATCAGGATATCTTTTGGGCAGTGTCTGAAGGCTGGCTCCCTAGAGCTTCCTAGATTTACGTGGGGAAGGAAGATAGGAGAGAAGTTTGACCAACTAGCGTCGTAATTTTCGCAATGCTTGGTGCTGAACTTTCCTATGAATTCTAGGCAGCTGGATCTAATGAAGTATTGTTTCTAGAGCTCATAAGGTGGCAACAGAAGCTTTTGTGAAAGGTGGAAGGAAGATTATTAATTTGCATCAATATTTGCACATTATCGTATTATGCTGGGGGGGGGCAGAGTTTACCTAAATAAAGATGTTCTTCAGAAAGCTCAATATTAACTGAGCAGATTTCTAGGGGATTTGTATTCTTTTCCTTTCAATGCTAAACATGGGATGGAGGGATTTGGGTAGGTCAGCTGGGGCTCTTAATTCCTTGCGTTATCACATTTGTATTTCTAATGTCCTGTTCTGTAAAGTTCTAAATTGTAGGTGTAAATAGTGAGCAAACAAGCAACTGTAGCGCGTCAGATCTTCTATTCGGTTTTCCAGTGTTGTTAAAATAGTATGGTAGCATTTCATATTCTGCTTGAATAATGGTTTGACAGCTGATTGTAGAAATACATAAGGGCTGCTACTACCTACCTTCGTGAAAAATATGACTCTTAAAACTCTGCTATGCAAATTTTCTTTCTCATTGTTTTTTAGTATCACTCAGATATGTAAGGAAAAAGTCATAGATGTGTTTAGAGAGGCTGAAAGTTGATTTTTTTTTTTTTTTTTTTGAAGTGTTCAAAAAATGTGTCGCAAGAGCTGTACATTCAGAAGTACTTTATATGTGAACTCTGTGCAGATTTAGGTAAGGTACCAATTCTGAAGTGTAATGTCTAGTAGGTTATGAATGCTTGCCCTTCTCCTGTAAGTGCATTAAGTGAAACTGCAACAGAGCGCTGCGGTTTAGGAATAAAGATTCATGAATAGCACCATGTACAGGTAGGCCCCAGAACCCTTTCCAGGATGCTTTGCAATTAACTGCTAGAAGCTGGATTACTTTAAGTGACATAAGTCAATGACAGAGGTTTAAAGTGAGGCGTTCTTGCAGTTTAGCAGATTTTTCTTGCTGCTCAAGGCTTTAGTTGTGTGTGACCAGCAATCTAAACCAGTTGATCTGCATTTGCTTCGGTAAGAGCTTTGTGTTCGTTTGCTTAAAACTTCTACCAAACTTTTTTTTGTCTAACCTGAAGTTGTCAGCCTAGGATTCTAGCTAATATTGAAGTAATTCTTAAAGATTTCAGCTACAAGACATAGTGAGAGGAAGGTCAGGAAAAATGCAGTCTCCTCTGTAACAGTAAAAAAAAAAAATAATTACTGAATGTGAAAAAAAATCTCTGAAACATGTAAATGATCATGCTGTTATATCTCTGTTAGAATTCATGTGCACTTGAGAGTCAATTCTATCATTGTCCAGCTTTTGGAGATCAGCTTGATTAACTTTCACTTTCTTTTAATGCAGCTGTTTCTTGCTTGCATGCAGCATAAACTGTTTTGACTATCTTTGCCAACTTTATTGCAGTGGGGTGGGGTTTTTTTGGGGTGTTTGTTTGGGTGTTTTTCCTTCCTTTTTACAAACGTGTAGGCCCTATTGTCCAGTTCTCAGCACATCCCTAAGGCTTATCATCTTAATCGTGTTGTAGCTGGGATGGGTATTGTCTGATCAAAGCCTGCGATCCGCTGACCTCCCCCGTTTCCCAAGATGACACATCCTTTAGTTCTCCAAGCTGGTCCAGTGATCAGTCGTTAGATAATTTTATATTGTTTAGTGAGTGGAGTTTGTGTTCAGCCCTTGCATTCCTTCTGGACATCTGGGGCCTTTATTGCTAGTCCTGTCGTTGATTTGAATGCTACTGTTCTGCTAGCGTAGCACAGTGCAGAGCAGGACTGAGCTTTGCTGGATGAACTGCTATTAAAACAAAATGTTTTACGATTGTTACAGAGCAGTAGGAAGGTAACATGATATTGCAGAAGGAGGATAAGATGCAATTTCTATTTAAGTGAACAGAGTCAATCCCAATTTGTTTAGATATTTATAGAGTGCTAAATGTAAACAAAACTGGATGAAAAAACTGACCTAGAAACTTTTTTTTTTTTCCTCCCTTAAAGTTGTGTTCCTTAAGAAAATGAGACTTCCATGACCAGTGTTGTAGGGAGACTGTCTGGCAGGTAATCAGTAACTTTGGAGCTCCTTGGTGATTTTTGTGGAAAGAGGCAGCTCTGTGGTAGAAAAATGCTGAATTAGTGGACACCCTCACTGAGGGTGCAGCTGCAACACGGGCTATAGACAGCCCAGGCAGCAGGAGTCCATCAACAGAAGCTTATTTCGTTTGATGTTTCTTATGGGATGAGTTATTTTTGCCATAATTAGTTCACAGATCACAGTTAGTACTTTATCTTTCTTGTAGGGATTTTTTTACCTAGTTAACTGTTACTAGGACTAAGGGATAAGATCTGTTCTTGAGATATATTTGCCAAAAATCATGGTTTGGTTTGGGGTTTTTTTTCAGTGAAATTGAAATACAAACCAGTGCTAACCACTTTGTGAAAGAATAAATTGAGATAAAATCTTAATGTAGAAAATTTCCAAGTTTTTATCTCCCAGTGTAACTTAGCACTTTCAATAGAGATAACTTATCTTGTGAAGATTTTGGTTTTGCATATGCAAGTGAATTATTGCATTGTAAAAGTGCATGAACAAGTTTTGTTGCTTAATTGCTATTTTTTAAAAACTACGTTTAAAATTCTGTTTAACTATTACTTACGTAGCATGCCTTACGTGTCAAGCCTGCAGTTTTCCTGCAACAGCTAATTCATCTCTGATAAGGATTCCTGGAAATTTGCTGAATCCAATGGAAAAGGAGTATAATGTCTTTACAGGGTTGCATTAATTCCTGGTTGAACTCCAGATGTTTGTGAAATTAGAGCAAATGTAAATTCAATCCTCCTGGGTTTTCTTCTGAGTTGCATCTCTTGTGGGATGTTGTTCTTTTACTTCCTACTTAAATTGATCTTGTTTCTGCTTTTTTTACAAAAATTAAGAATATATTCAATTTTGAACTGCTTATTAAGCACAAAATCATAAGTGAATAGACCTATTTTTTCCAAATTTTTATGTTATCAATAATTTTACATTAGGTCAGCATTTAAGAGTCTATGAAATGTAATGAACAAAACATACATGTTTTATATTCTGTATTTGAATAGACTGCTAATCTCCCACTTGAAATTCCTCCAGAACTGGAGAGTCACTTTAAGATTGAGGACAGCTTCTGGCTTCAGTATGTAATAAAAATAAAGGAACAGTATTTTAGGGATCTGACATGTAAAGTAAGATTAAGTTGAATTACTTCTATCTACTCCAAGCATGCAGCTAAAATTTTCCCTTTCTTAATTGTGTATAAGGCAGTGAGTTCTATTTTGAAAGCCTCTTCTACCTCAATGTTAAGTTGAAGAACAGAAGGCAAAGAAATCCACCGAAACGTTGCTTTTGGAGCAACCTCTACGTGTGAATGCAGTGAAAAAAAAAGCAGTGTCTAGTGAGTCACATCATTCAACTGTCAGCTGTAAATTCACATGTTGGAAAAGTAAAGAAGTTGCAGAAGTAAAGGTGATACCCATGAAAACTTGATTTGGCCCTGTTCTGCATAAGTATTATGAGACAGGTTTTAAATGCGTGATCACATTTTTTCCAGATGAATTCTATCTTAGTGCCTAAGGTAGACCTGCTTTTATGTGAAACTGTATTCTTTCTGGCTAGGTTACAATTTGCTATGTTTCACTGCTTGAAAGATGCCTTGTGAAAGAAGTAAGAGCTTATGGAGTGGGAAAGGATGCAAAAGATTGGTAGACGAGTCGAATGTTTCCCTGTATAGCAGGATTTTATCGTGTACTCTGTGACATGGCCCATTGTTTTCCTGATAATGTGTCCTAACCGAAGGATTCTGTTGCTTGCCAACTGTCTGTTCTTTCATTTTAATTTATTTTTTCTCCTACGTGTTGAGGGGTTTGCTTACAGAAGTATTGAGGTCTCACGGATTCTACCTGGGTCAGTGGAAACTGCTGTTTCAATATATAAAATTGTTTCAATATATAAAATGAGGAATTCTCTGTATCCTTAAAAAAGTAATTCTGAATGTTTCAGGTTGGATTCTGAAAGTTGATGGATGCCTCTGAGTCAGATCTCTGTGTATGTTAGCTCTTGATTTGCAAAGCTGCTCTTTTTTTTTGTTTTTCTTTTTTTCAAGGGAAATTAGTGGAATATGTTGCTAATGGCTGTGAATCCCTCAGCCTCTTCTCTGAATGCTGTAGGTGACAGCATGAGAATATTCAGAGTCCTGTGGTCAGAATAGGTTTAAGTATTCTACAGTGAAAAAGGTCTGGGCTACTGATTGAACAGGTACACTATGCATCCAATAAGACAGGTGATCAGAAAATAAAACATGTTTTTATTGTATTATTTTAAATCCAGAAAAGGCCATTTTGACAACTTAATCAGAGAAAATAGCATTTAGCCATGGAATTCCTGTGAATCCAGCTATTGTTTATACACAAAAAATTAGAATCTCAGACCTGAGAGATGTTCTATAAATAACTGATGCATTAATTATTAAAGATATATTTTATAATTATAAAATAACATGACACATTAAATGTCCTGAAAGTTTTAGGAAATTAAAAATTAACTGAATGAGGAAGAAGTGATCTCAGTAAGAATACTAATTCTGTGAATTCAGAAAAAAATGTGATTAGCTGTTCAGAATATTTTGGTAGGTGTTTATATAAGTGATGAAGAAAAGCAAAAATGTATAGTTGTGTATGATATTTTAAATGGTCTATTCAAATAAACTGATTTATACAAACCATTCTTTTTCTTCAGTATGAAAAATCTTTTTTCTTGGAAATCTTGCAGTGGCAGAGATTTGGCTGCATGATTGTGCCCTTTTGTTTATATGCTTAAAAGTGAAATGAAGATGAAATCGGAATTGTATTCATTTCTATAATATTATGGAGAGCCCTGATGTCTCTTTCATAGTTATTTGCTGCCCAGATCTACCAGATTTTTTAAAAAATTGTTTTTAATCTGGCTTTGTTTTCAAGATTTTTGTTGTTGGCTTTTTTTTGGTGTTGGTTTTTTCTTTTTTTAAATTGAAGTGCAAAATAAAACATGGGAAACAAGAACACAATAAAAGCTTTTCCAAGGTTCTGGCAGTGCGGGCCGCTTAAATTTTGCCATCTTGGCTACTGCAATTTGAATGTGCATTTAGTGTGGTGATGTTGTGTGTTTTTTACCTTGTTCATAGTTGACTCTTACCACCAGACTGCACATATTGGTCTTGATAATGTGGTCCTTTACTGAAATAGGCAGGGATTTAGTTTCTGTTTCTGGTTTATCAGGTATGCCCTACTTCATAATTCATATTCCCAAGCAGGATGTTATTAACGGAAAAATTATCCCACCTTAAGTGATGGAGCATTTGCACATGCTGAGTGTGAGATACCTGTGTATTGTTGAGCTCAAAGAGTTTCTGGACACTCTGGAAATTGCTTGTAGTGGCTCACTGGCAGATTAGATAAAATAATTTGGGGTTTAAAGTAGTTTATTTGAATCGCTGAACAGCCATGCATTTGTTCTGCCACATGTTTCCAAGTCCTCCTTTGTCTGCTCTTTGGTCCAGTTTAAATTTGATCTTCCTGGATTTAAGCAACATCCCTCATTTGGAAAGAAAGACTTCCTCATGCTTCTGTTGAAATCATTAATAGCTTTGTTTTTGGCTTCTGTGAATTTCCATAACAGCTCCATAATGCAAGCAGTAATACTTCCTCAGAGCAACACACTCAGCGATGGTCAGATTGTTCTAGCTTTTCCATTATCCTTTTGGTCTTGAGTGATTTTTCAGATCTTAAAAAGAAACCCAACAGAAAGGCTCTCCTGGGTTGCAGTGTATATAACCTCTGTTTGCTAGGTTTCAGATAATGAAATAACAAGAGGCAGTTGTGTCTCTCCAGAGAAATCTGCAAACCTTAGAGGGACATAAGAAAAATGAATAGGCAAAACAAAGATTATACATACTGAAAGAAAACAAACAAACAAACAAACAAAAAAACCCAACAAACCATGAACCCACCATTGTAACTACTTTACATATTCTGCAAGAACTCAATTGTCTGGGCTAATCGCAGTTGTGAACAACATAATTGCATGTTTTGTTCGTTTTTGTTGTTGTTAGTTTCTTCATCACGTTTTGTGTGTGTATTTTTAACAGTAGACAATCCAGTTACAGTCGTAAATACCGGTTCACAAAATTACATACACTATTTCTCTCTTGAACTTTTGTTTAGGGAAGTTCCACTTGATTTCAAAGTTAGGAAGAGTAGAGAAAAGCGTAGAAGCACACTGTGGAGCTGTACTTGCGGGAAGGTGGAATTACGAAGGAACAGCACTGGTTACAGGTAAGCGTTCTTAAGGTAGTGAAGTGTTTTAAAACCTAAAATAACAGAAGAGCTCTTTCCAAAAAAAGCGTTTTGGTTTTTTAATATACAAAGTTAACATGTCATGGACAAATGTAGGGGTACGAAAATACGGTATTAAACAAAATTTATGAAAAGTGCTGTCAAAAAAATGTGTAGAGTGTAAGTACTTTATGGGATAAAGACACTAGAATGTTTTGGAAAAATAATTTAATCCTTGACATATATTTAAAAGATGTGATCCCAAATTTCGTAGTTTATCTCGTAGTTACATTGAATTGGAACGAATAGAACTGAGTCTATTAAGGTTCACACACTGGTCTAGTTTGAAATTCTTGTGAGAAGGAGGAGAAATGGAGACACAAAATTAACAATATAAATGAAGTTAGCTATAATAAGCTACTTTTTTATGTCTTCATTATCACTGGGGTTATTATCACCGTGTTTAAATAGAAGTTAGTTTTGCACTATTTGATGCTGTTTTAGAAAAATACCTATTTTAATTAATAGAAGATCTAGTAAAACCATCTTTTTTAGTGATCCTATTTATTAGATGTTACACTATTTACTTGAAAATAAGTGTTTTTAATACCAGAGTGCTTGCATGTTTTTGTGGATGTTCTGTACTTCATAAAGGAGAATATTTGATTTTATTTTTTTTTCCCTTTTACCAAAAAAGATTCCTAAGTTGGTACATTTACATCCCTGCACATGACATTTGGGGGGTTTTAGCCAGTGAAGTTTACTTGAGGCCTCATGAGCATCTTGAATATTCCTATGTTTCTCTTTCTTCATTATTAGGAGTGGTGTAGATCCAGCTGGAGGCTAACCCTCTTCTCTCTTGAGGCTGGGAAGGTGATCTCCCAATGTTTGTGCCTCTGCATGTCTTTTTGTCCTAAATCTTTTGGTAATTAGTTGCTTTTTGCATTTTTGTCAAAAACTTCTATCTTGATGTTAAGGGGAAGCTAATTAAATTTCCTGTGATGAACTTCTCCTTTATGGGATTTCTGTTGGTGTCAGAATTTTCTGCAGCCTCCTGTTGATCTAGCACAGCTGATTTCCTTGGACAAATTCCAACTCAGTCCAGAAGTACTGAAGATAATTTTGGATTTGCTTGTTTCCAGACTCAGTCTGACTCTAAAATGCTGCTTCAAGGAACTCTGGCATGTTCCTCTGAAATCCCAGAGGGATAGAAATACTGTTCTTTTTAAAGAGAGATTTGCCTCAGGAACTTTTCCAAAGGAAAAGTCAAAATTGCCTTTTCAATCTTTTTTTTTTTTTTTTTTTTTTTTTGGAAAGACTGCATGACACTTTTGGGGAGTATGGGAATTCATTGCCATGTCCAGACAGTGTGCTCTGAGATCAACTACCCTTAGACAGCAACTATACTGTGAGGAAGAGTTGAATCATTGATGATACTGTATCAGTTAAAATTTTCTCTATGGCTCTGCTTTAACAGGATCAAATGTGCACAAATAGTATTTCTAAATTTTTATTTTTTTTTTTTTTCACTTTTTAAACACTTAAAGGCTATATTGGCCAGATACAAAAACCTGAAATCTGGGAAGTAAATTACCTTTGAACGGAAGAATGGTGTTAAGCATCTAGGTGCATTTTTTCCTCATTAATTGAATCTGGGAGGCCTAAATGAAGGCCCAGAGCTGTATATTTTAAATATGATAGCATGCTAGGAAATCTGTGTTCTTAATGCTTACATAACTACGCTGTATAGTGTAGAAGAACTTAATCTTTAATAAGTAAACTGAGTTTCTTGGTAGCGCACAGTTATGTTATAAAATTTAAGCCTCCAAATGGAGCCTTCAGTTATCTTCAGTTTCACCGTTTATCAACTGTGAAGCCTCCAGTTTAATACATAAAATCTGCTCCTGCTCTTTTTGGACTCCTCAGAGACTCATTTAATCAGCCTCTGGGCCATTGAACTGTAAATAGACGAAAAGCACTAGCAAAGCTGAATAGAAAATACAAAACTTAGGGTACTTAAATAGTGGTGGACTTTCTCTTCCCAGGAGCAGCTTCAGATAAGAAGACTATAGGGATTTTCAGGAACAGACTTGTTGATAATAGCAGAACAACAGCCTTAAATATTTTTCCTTAATATACTATCTATTTCCATGTTAGGAAGACTTCATAAACAATATTTACCTGTAAGAAGACCTGGACTTATTTTAACTCTAGTGTTTCCTAGGTAAATACAAATGTCATGTTTGTTAGACTTATTATTGCATTTAAGTTGACGATTTCTGTGATAACTTTACAGTTGGTGAAGATGGCCAAGTGAAAATCTGGTCTAAAAGTGGAATGCTGAGATCCACTTTAGCTCAGCAAGGTAAGTTAATTTTCTTAGAATTCCATTAGACCTTTTTAATTTGGGATATTATGGAATATATTTAAATAACAGGCCCTAAATCTGGCAATAATGGTTTGTCTAAGGATCTTAAGGCCTAGATAAACTTAACTAAAACAAAATGTAAATCATAGTTGAATACAGGGGGAACTGGATTTTTAATAAGGTGATTATCTTAAAAAAAAAAAATCTTTAAAAGTATCTTTAGACAACAGTTTCTGTTTCATCCTAAGGATTCTGGAGGGGCTAAAGAACTAAAAATTTAGAAATCCAGTTTTTAATACCAAGCCACAGACCCTTATGGTGAAACTGAAAAAAAAAAAAAATCTCTAAAAACATTGCAGGAATGCTTGAAAGATGCAAAGTGCGTGTAGATTAGTTCCTCTGAACTTTAAAACTCTTGACAGTCCTTGGTTCATTTATCTATTTAACACAGTAACTAATTTAGTATATGCAAACAGCCCCGCTGAAGTGATACAATCCCTGTGTTTAAGTTCTTTGTTGAAGTGGGGCCATGGAGACCAAACCTTGATCTTGGCTTTGTAACTACAGTTTTATACATCCTAGAGCACTCCAGTTATTTATGTCAATTTAACATCACATTATTTTAAAGTGCATCAGCATAAGCTTTAAATATGTATTTATACAAATGGTGTTTGATATTTTTAAATGCTATTTTTTATAATCATCATTTCTAACATTTTGGTAATATTTTAGTGAAGATACTGAGCTAGATTTTGTTTTTCAGACTTCATACACTGAGATCATGTGACCTTTTGACATTTTTTAAGAAACCACATGCACCTGGGTTTGGGTTAAATGTCAGACCCTTATCTCTTTCTAAAACAAATTATCTGAATTCTTTCAACCTGTTGAAGGCATTTTAACCACAGGAGTGAATGTAAAATGTATTTCAATTCTGTTAAGGAAGTTCATATTCAGATGTAATGTTTTTTCATGCTTACAATGTAGAAAGATAAGCCAACTGAACTACAATTTTTGAAAAAAAAAAAAAAAAAAAAAAGTTGAAGCACACACTCCAGTATTTCTCAGTTGATATGTTTCAAGGTTTTTTATGCTTAATTGTGCTTATTTAAGGTTTGATGAGGCTTATAAAGTAAGAGATGTGTTCAAGTTTGAAATATGCAGGCTAAATTTTCATTGATTTCTTAGAGTTTCTGGTACAATATAAAAGTACAGTTGAGTCCCCGTGGAATAATTGTCATCTTTTATTTGTGTTTTAAGAGAAGAGCCTGTGAGGCTCAGAAATACTTTAAATTTACAGGATCGGATTCCCACAGAACCCGCTGTAATCTACTAACATACCTGGGATTAGGGTAGGATTCTGCAGAAATTGTAATGTTGTTTGAGAGGTATATCATGTTTGAGCTAATTTTTCACTTCCTTTATCATCTCCTTGAGAAATGAAAGGATTCCCATTGCTAACATTCTTTCTACTCATTCCACTCTTTGTATTAGAAATAAATTTTCAGGCTCTTATCTTTGGATGATGGTCCACATGCCTATTCTATCTTTGGATTGTTGTTCACTACAAAAACATGAACATACATTTTTCCCTTTTTTAGCTTTTTCAGTACTTATATGGAACGCTCTGGCCGCATGTCCTGCCATCATGCTGATGCATGGAATATAGATAGTGTGACCTCATAACCTCTACTACATTCAGCCTCTAGCTGTAGTATTGCTGTTATGGCTGCGTTGTTCTTTGAGCCTGATCTCACTTCTTAGATTATCTTTGTATTCATCTTTTTGTTCCCTTTTTACCTTAAACTGAAAGCTTCTTTTAAAAATGTTGTATTTGCAATCCTTCGGGCTTCCAGCTGACACGATGCACTGATATGTTTTGATTATTTTTCATGGATCTCTTTGGTACGTGTTGGTAACCCACAGGTTTATGGTTAAAGTAAGATTTCTCTCTGTGTTCAGTGGTGTACACACTGCAGTGTGACACTGCTCAAAGTGTCTGTGTTCCTTTCGAGAGAGCCACAGAATTCTGAAGAGGAGGATGTATAAAGGTCCACATGTGAAAGAAAAGGTGGCTCTACCAGCACAAATTTTTGCAGTGGTTTGTAGACTCTGACACTAAGCTTGTTTGAGGTGATGTCTGTAGTGTCAGCAGTGCCACCTGCACTAACCGAATCCTTCACAGGCCAAACATCTGGTTAGGAGGAGCAGTGCTGAGTCCACAGTTGTGTCTCCTCTCTTGAAATGTCTGTCTAGAACTGCTACTCCTGAGGCTCATAAACCACTGGCTCTCTAACCCTCAAAGCCCTCTACAGAGTCAAAGGTCAAGCTGAAAATTAAGTAGAATGCAGGTTTGCCTTCGTCACTGTAGTCCAGATTATTCCGCAGCACCATTTCTTTAGTCTGTCCCACCAGTGAAGCTGACAGCTTTGCTGATAACTTCACTCTTACTCCAAGATCTGAGAACCTTCAGGGCAAGTAAGGAAGTCTCATGGATCCACCATGAGTATTTCATTGCTAGAGCACCTGCTTCCATCCTGGTAATTGTTCTGGTGTCCCTAATTCCAGTCAAAACTAGAGTTATTCCTTGTGGGAAAGTCATGTTTTAAATCCGCGGGATGACTTCATTTCTTGTGCTATGAAAACTTACTTTCTTTCAAAGCATTTGATGAGGGACATCACCATAACCTTTATGAAAACACACGTACATAAAAGAATACAACAGAATTATAATTTAAACATCATTGCCCACAGATCTGTTGTGCCTCTGACAGTTTACCTCAGATGGATTTCTAATTTTTCAGGTGATTTGTAACACCTTTCTTTCAAATTGAATTTAGTACTCTTAAGACTGTATCTATCTTGAGTACTTTATCTTTTGGCCCAGCTGACTTTCTGATGGGCTTCCAGTGACTAATATGCTGAGTAAGCACCAAGGAGCAATATGAATAATTGACGTGTAGGTTCCCTTTTTGGTTAATGGAAGCAAAATCACAGCAGTTGCAATGCAAACAGGTTAATTACAACATGTTTATTGAGAAGTGCAACTTCCTTTTTAAGGGACAACCGTATTCCAACTGCAGCTCCTATTTTTTGTGCTGTCACAGAGAGACATAAAATTGTCTGAATTAACGTTTCTACTCCCGTGAAAGTAAAAAGTCTCACACAGACTTGCTGTTGTAATTACTGAAGTATCTGCTGTGGCTGTGTCAGTGACTGCTCTGTCGCTCCTGCACTCAGCCCTGGCTCTTTCTCTGCTGTATGCATTGGCCACGGGAATGCTTCGTTGGGGATTAACATCTGCTAGTAGAGCACCAAGATGTGAAAAGCCCACCCTGGGTGCTTACTGCTGATGTTCCTTCCTCAAATCTCTCAGTCCACCTTTTCCGCTTTTCTCACTTCTTTTCTCAGGGAGTATTTTTTCCTGAAGCTGTTGATCACCAATGCAATTCGCTGCAGTTTGTCTGTTCTGCTGAATTTTTCTTTCCACAGCAGTGCAATGTGTTGGCAGTCTTTTCCCAACCAAGTTCTTGTTAAGTGCAGAAGGAAATGAGTTAACTTAGCTCCTGCTGTTAAGCCCTGGAAATTGTGGTTAAGTAGTCAGCCATCATAAAAAAGTTAAACATTTGGTTTAAATATAAAAGTCTTCTGATTGTTAAATCAGCATTAGAGCAGGACAAAAATTAGTTTATTTAGAATTTCTGTACAGCTGGTGACAGAATTTATGTCATTTTCAACATAAATTGCTGCCAGGAGGAAAACAGCTAGTGCCAGATTTACTTAATACATGTTGCATGTTTCTGTGAGTTGTCTCCTGTAATGGTTGATGAGTTTTTTTTTTTAAAAAAAAAAAAAAAAAAAATCACATCATTCTGTATTTCTGAGTAACATAAAATAAATGCCTTCAGAGAAGAAAATATACAAAGTACAAAAATATTCAGAAGCAGTGACACCAGGTCTCAGAGTTTGAATATTTGGAAACTCAAATGGAGTGTGCTGAATTGATGTTTCAGGTTTTTGTTCAGAGAGAAAATCTGAATGTTTAAGTGGTAAGATATTAGATGATCTTAGGACAGTTGAAGAAGCAGTTCGGTTGCTTAAGTATCTAAATCTCATCAAAATATTCCCAGAAAAAGATACTCCTGGGTCATTTTTTCAAAATAGAACTTAATATGCCAAAAGTGTCTGAAAATTTTACCCTGTAAGAGCATTTCTTAAGCCTTTTGGTGTTTTTTTTTTTATTACCAGAAGTAACAGATGTACAAAAAATTGCTTATTTGCTCGATTTTAATTCATTTGATCAATACTTGGTTATCAGCTGAAATATGCATGACTCCCTAAGAAGAATTTCTTTCCGTTTTCCTTTTCTAAAATGATGAAATTGTCTAATACCAACATCTAGGTTGTAACAGTTGGTGTTTCTGAGTTTGGTTTTTTTTTTATTTCTCAAACAGAACTTTGAGGATACAATTCAGTTGTGTTAATGTAAGTGTGCCATTTGAAGTTCATTGAGCTGTTCTGCCTCACCTCTAAATCTGTTCTGAAAGGAGATGGATCTCCCTCAGGTCCTGTGCCTGTACGCTCCACCTGCCTGTCTTCGAGTACCTGAGGTGCCTCACATTGCTTAGGTGCTTGTGTTCAGACAATTGAATTGTGTCTTCAGAGGCCTCATTTCTACCAGTGACAATATTAAGCTTGTTGGAGAAAACCAGATGCCTGAAATAAGCCTTTTCTTTCCCATTTCAGAAGGTGTGGAAGCAAGTTTTACACAAAGTAAAGAGAATGGTCTGAAAGGGTCTTATTACACAGTCTCCCTCCTTGCAGTTTTATATGCACTGTAATGTTGAGGCTGTGCTGAAACTTGCTGTCCATTGCTACAGGGCTTTTGCTGTGATAGAAATAAATGTTTGGACATGCTCTTTACTTAACTTCCTTAGTTTTATTTGCAAGGAATCAATGATTATTCTTCTTCAGGGGAGACTAATCCTGTCAAGTACTATGGAAAATATTTGCATAGTTGGCAAGTCTGATTTTTTTTTTTTTTTTTTTTTTTTTTTTTCCTGGATGCGTTTCCCATGTAATTTTTTACTTTCTTCTGTTTTCAAAAAAGGTCATTTGAAAACTGCAACATAACATGGTTTTAAAACGAAACAGTCAGCCTTATTCTAGATATATCATTCTGGAGTTTTCAATCTGAAAAAAACCATGTTTTAAATTAATTGGGGAAAATCTGTGAAGTCTATGGACCACTCTTTTTAGTTTTATTTGTTCTCATGTGTTTTGTGAGTTGCTTGTGTGTGGGATGTTTGGGTTTTTATATGTATAGCAAACCAAAAATATGTGTCTTAGAGGCTTAATTATGGAGACTAAACATTTCACAAAGAATAATTTAGGGGCAATAAAAAGCTTTTCCTACCCATATTTGTGTTCAGTCCCACCTTTGTGGGTAAAAAGAGCTATTTTCTGATGTCGGTTGATGAGTATTAGGATGACTGTTGCTACGTTGATTTTCTGTATTTCTTAAGTGACAACTGTGAATAAAATTCCATCAGAGCATAAAAGATTAAGTAAATATCAAATGCAGGTATTACTGTTTGTTTTCTGGAGTTGTGTAAAACTGTTCACTTGCAAAAAAGTTTTACAAATTAATGGCATGGTAAGTGGCAATAGATAATGAGGTTTGAGAAAGGTGCAATATTAAAACCACAGTGTTAAAGTGGACAGGTGGTGACATGATGGACCCTGACTTGCCGGGCTTACTTTTGATACAAATATTTGTTGGTTTTAAATTGGGTATTGGTCAGCATCACACTTAGTGGCCTCAGCATTGGATTTAATCATACTGTAGGTATTCTGGCGAACAACGTTTGCGGGGATTTCAAGGTAAACATGAAATGGTTTTGTAGGTATTTGCAGAAAGTGTCTAGAAACTAAACACATAACAAGAAATCAAATCTGAAGATCCGACAGCTGGGCATCAAAGGCTGACTTTGTGAACTAATCAGTTGGGAAGAGCTCACAATTTAATACTGAATGAAAGATGCCACAATGCAGGTAGACCTTAAAAGTAAACTAGCCATGAAGAACTTTGATATAATGGAGAAAACTACAAATAGAAAGGACAACACAAATCTTTGCAGTGTCCTGGTTAACCATGGGCCAGGGCATCAGCACATCAAGATGTGAGAGAAGCACCTTAAAGATGAAAGGTGACCCAGAAGTGAGAAGGACAGTGTGATCTTGTTTTGCTCAGCTGTATCTTGGAATAAGTTGGTCAGATTTTTATTTTAAGAGTGGGGAAACAAAAACAATTGGGAGCATATACTTGAGTCGGGGAAGAAACAAAATTGTCTAGTTATGAAGATGATTTGACTAAAGAAGAAAACTTGTAATAGAAGAATAAATGTGGTGATCTGAATTCTTCCAGAGAGGGTTTTATAGAGAGCATAAAGAAGCAAGTGGTGTATATATAGTTGAAGTCATCTGGGACAGACCTTGCAATAAAATGGGTCGGTCTTAAGTGATGCTTTGAAAAAATGGACAGGTACAATATGAGAAAAGGAGATACCTATAGCAGTAGTAGTCCCACACATTTTCAGTAACCCAGATGTACTATTGGACAAGCCATCAGTTCATTATTTGTTTTGCACAGGATTGAGTTGTTCAGAGTTAAATTTAGAGTGGCCCCACTGAAAGGGGTAGGTGTTTGACGGTTTGCTCGAGTGAATTTGCCAGGAGTTCACCCTGTGTGTTTTTATTTCCTTGAGGAGTGTTGGAAGGGTATGCAGCATCAGCTAAAGTCTTCACAGTTGTCCTGTGGGTTGCATCTGTCTCTTACTGGTGTTCCTGTGGCTAAAACATGAAGTGAACCGGTAAGCATGGCCACAGGTACAGCCAGACAAGTGTGGAGGACAAATGGTTACCCCTAGTCTGGCTTTCTCCCTCTCCTGAATTTTTGATGGGTGATTTTAAGTAATCAGTTTGAAGCAGCTATATCAGTTTCTGCAAAATTTGATCAGATAATCATAAGGAATGTTCTCTTTCTTTCTTACTGTCTACAGGAACACCAGTCTACTCGGTAGCCTGGGGACCTGATTCTGAAAAAGTTCTCTATACTTCAGGGAAGCAGCTGATTATTAAACCTCTTCAGCCAAATGCTAAAGTTTTGCAGGTATCATTACACACATTAAGATTGTCTCACACTTCCATGTGAAAACTTTTTGCAGTTAATTAGAGTTTTGTCAAACATAAAATGTTTGTGTTAAATTTTTCCATGGAACATACCTGCTGCTCATTTCTCCCTCCCTGCCCCCCTGCTCCTGCCCATTTTTCTTTTTTTTTTTTTTTGAGAATAAGGAGATTGTTCATTTCTCTAAACTAAAAAAAATTTTGACAGTTTCTGCTGTGAATATTCTTCAAGCACATGACTAAGCATTTCCCTGTTCATAAATAAAAAGCAGAAAGTTACAGAAACTTTTCCCTTTTCCTTTCTTACAAAAAGGCAGAAGGATACAGAAGCAATTGTTCAGAACATGCTTTTAGAGCAGATTGTTATGCTTTCATTCACCTTGTTCAAGCTGCATTTAATTTTTTTTTTCTGCAGAAGAGATGATGTCTGTGCAATTGTACTGTTGGAAACCTTGATCTATATTGAGTGTCTGAATGCTAGTAAATGGTGAATGATAAATATTAAAACCAGAAGTTGTCAGACTTGTTGCATCTCTGTTTAATTTTTTTTTTCTATTTTAGTGGAAAGCCCACGATGGACTTATTTTAAAAACTGACTGGAACTCAGTTAACGATCTTATTCTTTCTGCAGGTGAAGATTGTAAATATAAAGTGAGTACTGATTAACTTTTTAGGGAAAACTAAGTGTCCAAAAACGATAGTAGGCATTCTGATGTTTTCTAATTTTTAATAATACTTGGAAACTCAAAATTAAATGAGAAGTCTCAGCTTTCAAGAAAAACGTGTTACCGTAAGTTGTATTATTTGTAAATACATCTTGTTCTGTCTAGTAGCATAATATTAGAATCTATTTTTTTTAAAATATGACAGAATAATAATAGCTAAAATGCAAGTGAAAGAAATTCCAGAAGGATAATTTGTAGAAATATAGAAATGATTATTTGAAATGGTATAAGCTATGACATATACTGAAAAAGGTAATGACATATAAAATTAGAGGAAATAAAGCTGCTGTTTTCTGTTACAGGAACTTTAGTGAATCCCTTAAGAAATTTTTTGTTTACGATATACAATATCCAAAACACAGAGCACATATTGTGCTTCTTCCCTTAAGTGGGAACTTATTTTTAACTCTATCCTATCTGGTTCTATCATTCTCTTAAGCGTATAATGGCTGTGATAAAAATGTACACAATTAAGAAATTAAAAAAAAAATAAAATCCAAGTGTTAAAATCAAATTACTTCACACTGTGAACTGGCTTCCTGGTATTCTGTTGGCTTCAGTCGGGGAGAAAATCTCTTCGGTCTGAAAATTTGCAGACGTGCCTCGCATTATTGGGAAACGAGTACAAATGGAATAAACCTTGTGGTTATTTTACAGACTCACAGTAATTTGCAGGGACCAAAAATCATTCGTTCAAAGTATTTTATACAGAATAATGTAATGTTTGCCATAGCAGCAAAGCAAAGTCTATAAACCAATATTGATTAGGAATAATCTTTAATGGAAAATGAACGATAAGTGCTTTTTCTAGTTGCACAAAAAGCACTGAAATAACTTTCTGCAACTTCCATGATCATGAGGGAAAATGATAGCTCTAGAATTAGTAAAGATATGCCTCAGCTATGTTCATATAGACATATATTCAATTTTTTTAAAGGTTTGGGACGGTTATGGACGTCTACTGTACAGCTCACAGCCCCATGAATATCCTATAACATCTGTTGCCTGGGCTGTGGATGGGGAATTATTTGCTGTGGGGTCTTTTCATACTTTGCGTCTATGCGATAAAACTGGGGTAAGTAACAACTCTTGGGAAATAACAGATGTGGAATTGTACAAACGTATTGATAATACAGCAAATATTCCTGAGGATATACATGTACCGGCATGTTAGCAAAAATTAGTCATGACTTCCAGCACTTTTCTACTGGGTGCATCTGACTAAAATATTGCCTTCTTGCGCTGCTTAGCTGTACTTCTAAATATGTTTGGGGTTGGATAAATTTTTTTTTATAGTATTTTGCCTTTCAGGACATTTTTCTATGCATTTTTTTAGTTTTTATCCTTAAAAACACAAATTGTTTACAAGAGTCTCTTGTAAGGCAATCATAAAATGCAGTTAGGAACCATGAAAAGGAAGGAGTGTAAAACAATAACCTATTTTAAAAAGGAGGTAGACGATCAATGTCTTGTGCTTTCATTATTTAGCTTTTTTTCTTAAAAAATACTAAGAGTTGACAAACATATCTCACAAGGAGATCCAAAATTCAATTGTCAGGCATTAGAAATGGTAAGGATAAAGCAGTAGTAGTAGAGAAGCTAAGAAAACATTCGTGCTTCTCCTTCTGATGGCTAGACAGGACAGGGTTTTCAGCTAAAGGCATACTTTAACCCTCTCATCTGAGCATCTCTATTACTTAACTGTTGTGAGGGGAGAAAACCTCCTAAAGGAGATAGCTTTGGTTTGGGGTTTGAATTTTTTATTTTTTCCCCCTTACTTGAAGTTTTACTCCCAGTTTGTTTTGTTGACTTATGGTTTTTTTCAGCTTGGTCTCCACTGAAAATTAATTTCATGAGGTTTCATCTACCTTCATAGTATTCTAATGTTAGCCCAGAGCACAGATTGACCTGATCATCTGTGGATTTCCTGTGCTTCTGCAGGTTTTTGTTCAGAGTCGTGTTGCACTGAACCTTGTTGGTTTGGGACTTTTATTGTCCCATTCTCTATGTTTTTACTTGTTGTGTTTGTTGCTCTTTTGCTCAGATTGAGAAGACAGCATTTGCTGTGGTGTTTCAGGCATCTTCAGTAGAGCATGGTTCTCCTTACCATGAACTTGAACTATGTGTTTCAAGTATTTTTATATTTGTGAAGAAGAGCCTTTAAAAATTATATGAGAAGAGGCATGCAGGATAAAATCTCTGAGTCTTCATATTTCACTTTCTGTACTGATTTCGGTTTCGCTGATCTTCGCTGACAGAAGTAAGTGTAAGCTAGGCATGAAATCTGAAGTAGGGATTGCTTCTATTTTCTGTGCCTTTTCCTCTTGCTTTGAAAACTTCCTATTGCTGCTTAACCTGTGTGAGTACAATTTGATGGTGATTATCTTGAAGGAAAACAAAAGTACTCACATGCAATCTTTTGGAAAGTATTAATTTTCTGATTTTTAAAAACACTTGTTTTGAGATCTACATTTTTAAGATTTTTATGTTAAGGAGATTTTTATTACCTGTGCATTAGAAACACACTAGAAAGCTAGAAGGGTGAAGGTAGTGAGTTGGAGCCTGAGGTATGAACTTGTGCAAAAGACAGGGGTACGCTACTCACATAGGTAACAAAGATATGGAAGTAGGTATAAAAGATAACGAGGTAAAGAAGGTATTTTCTGTCTCTTTGGTATAAGGCTGGAGAGCAGATTGCATTTTCCATCATCTGATGTTTTTCATCGTTGAAATTATTCTTTTAAAAGAAGATACATCTTCCTGTTCGATTTGTCTGCCTTGTTTTGTTCAAAATTGGATACTCTTTCTCTCTGCAGAAGAAAATGGACAAATTGTCTCTATGCATACAGCCATGAAGATGATGCATACAGCCACCTCAGATGGTAGAAGGTGGGACACTCAGACGGGTGTTAAGTGGCTACACCACCAGTGGGGAGGGACATCTTTTCCTCTTCGTGGCATTCTTCTGGCTGGGTTAATTTTAGGCATTGAGTGTGGGATTTTATTATTATCTTTACCAGCTTGGTGCACGTATCTGCCCATAGACTTGGTGCTTCCCTTAGAAGGGTCCTTTAGGATTGAATCAGAGCTTTTGTTCCTAGGCAAGGTGGATAGGAAGATTTTTCTCCATTTTAATACACCACTTAACTCCACTTAAAATGTAATTAAAGCAGTAATCTGCCCTGACTGTTGCCTTTCCACCTCCCTATATAAATATGCTGTTGTAGAAGTGTTTATATACCTATACCATATTTCACTTGATGAAGCCATCTAAGATAGATTTGTATAAAGCAGTTTATATAATTACATGTCTGTTGGACTATATATATAACATATATTGGTTTAAACCATCAGACTAGCCATTAGTATTTTCTTCTCAAAACAGCACTTTAAACCATGCCCTCTTCTCCCACAACCACTTTCCATCCCCTTTTTGAGTGCTGGGATCACTGAGCTATACCAGCAAGTGGTAAAGGGAAATAAATCCGCCCTTGCGTGGGTGAGGCCAACAATCTGAATTGCATTTTGCACTCAATATAGATTTATGCTTAAATGTGGCAAAGACTGGTTCAGCGGAAGAGGAAGAAAACGACTAAATTTCTTTTTCTGCTGTCATGTGTGCTGGTTTGTTGCGTATAGCTTTTGTTTCGGATCCCCAGGGCTTTACTGTTTTTCTTGCTGGTTATTATGTAACATAATTTACTGTAAGTATGGTTCCAACTCCTGCTAGCTGAAAACCAGTAATTTTTTAATCAGTGTTTAATATTAAACAGCCTTGTGGACTTTGTTTGAAATTTTAATGCAGGTAGGTTTATTTTTTCATAAAATTAAGGGTTCCTTTACCTAGTTTATGACTCAACTCTTAAAGAAACAAAGGCATGTACAGTAGCTAGTGCCAGATGCCTTTGTCTGTTTAGCAGCTAACAATGATAATTTATTATCTTAAAAGTCACGATTTTTCATGAAAGTTTCTTTCCTGACATTGAATGTAAATAGTTACTAAAGAAGTAGCTTTGCTAGTATTGAGGGAAAAGGAAGAATGATTCACATACCACCAGAGTGATGGAGTTTGAAGAGAACCAGACCTGGCTTTTACTGGTCAACATAGACATTTTTATTATGTCTGATGTAATGGAGCTGTATTGGCAAATTGCTCCTCAGGGAGCTATCAGGCGATATATATATCTCATTAACTCTTCTCTAGCATATGTGTTCAGTTTGGGGACATAATTAAATTAAATTCTGTTAGTGTATGTTCTTTTCTCCTATTCTTTTCTTTCTACCTGCATACTTTGTTCTAGCAGCTTCATGTTAAAAAAGAAAACTACAAATCTAATAGTAACTTCTAGAAGTTTTATTTCTTCATTTAAAAGTCACTTTTGTTCCAATAACAATATGTATAGAAAATAAATTATTATGGCTATCCTACAGAATACCAAACAAAATCTATTTAATGTTGACATTTGTTGCCTGCTTTAGTACCCACAATCGTTAATCCTGCAGAGAAGGCTAAGATAAATTTTAAAGTGTATATATTGCAATGTAAAACTGGATGTATTGATGGGTAGTCTTTAGCCTTCCTGGTGTTCACAGTTTTTTTCAGAATCTAATCACTTGGATGGAGGGCAGTGCTTAAAAAGTTCATTTATGTAAGCTATTTCCTGTGGCTCTGCATGCTTCCCTTGACATTACTGATCAGGTCAAAATATTTACACAGTAAGAGATGGTAAGAATGACTGAAATTCACTGATTTCCTCCTTCCCCACTCCACTCCCACATAAGTATCTTAGAAAACGGACCATACCCATCTGCTCTAAAGACAGGTTGCTTTCCCAGTGCCTTGGAGAGTATAGAAGGATAATTGATAAAAAACTTTAAAGTGAAACACTGTGGTCAAATTAATCCTTTTAAAATTGCCAGCAAAAGTTCACAGAGATGGACATCAAATTTATATTTTAACAACACTAAATATATTCATGCCTTTGTTGCGGAGAGGCCTCTTAGATTTTTCTTCCATGAATGATTTATGTACCCTTTATGGGGACTGATCAGTTTTATTTGATTTTTGGTTGTTATTTTCCAAATTAATTGTGCTCTTGTTGAACATTTTTTTGGTTAATGTTTATCTACGGTCTATTTTCATAAATAAGTTGATGTTTGGTTGCTAAATACTGCCCTTGGATTTATTTTTTATCATGATTTTATCACTATGCTTAGTGAATGCTCTGTAATGAAAGCAGTTCTCTGCATAGATCTGTAAGTTTATGTTTTTAAATGATGATGTACATTCTACAGACTTTCTCCTTTATTACAGAATGAATTGTGGCCATTTGACTAGACTGGTAGGTTGCATATTTGACTGATTCTGTTATATGTGGCTTTTTATATTCCATGGCTTGCTCCGTGGAATGTCTAATGTTGCTACAAGTTCTACAAAAAACGTTTGGAAAACTTAATAAAATTTAGGGAATAATGCCTAATATCTACAGAAAATAAAGGAAAACTTTCGGCAAGTGTAACAACTGCTCCTCACCTGCCACCCCATTTAAAACAAAAAAATACTGAGCTCTGTGATGACATGTTTCTATTCAGCTTTTTCTCAAAAGTACAGACTTGAGCTTAATCAGAGTTAATTACGTTAATTTGATATCCAGGGTTAGTCATATGTTAAATAGTTAATCAGTATTTGTCCTTTTTTCCTAATTTTTTAAACTAACAGAAATGAGGAAAAAAAGCATCTAAGAATTTTAAAACTGCAATATAGCAGGCATCTACAGAGAAGCTTTGAAAATAATTTCAGTGTTTAGCATTAAAGCCATGATTTTCATTCAGGACAGTAAATTTTATGACCATTATAAAATTAACATAATTTATCCTTTAAATTAACATTTGATATTAGACAAATGTAAAAGAGAGTGCACGATTTTGGAGGTTACTGTACGTAGTGCATATGTGTTCAGAGCATTCTGATCGTGCTGAATTGTCCTAAACTAGAGCACTATGAAAATCCAAGCAAATCTGTTTTCTATAGAGTTACAATGAGCTTTGATCCCATTACATTTAGTTTTAGTCTTGTTTCACAGAGATATGCATTTGGCAGCGTAACAAAAATAAGTTTTTTTTCCTGCGCTGTCTCTATTTCATCTACCTTTATTAACAGTCATGATCCTGAATTCTTTGTAGCTCAATAAAAGAAAAAATGTTACAGATAGGTTTTCCATGGAGTTATGTTGTTGACCAGTTCTTTCCAAGTTGGCATATTTTAATTTATTAGAATTGGCTAATGTAACTTCTGGAAGAAAATGAAAACATATGGATCATCTATGGAAGTAATAATCTATTTAAAGAAGTACATCAATGTTTCATTTTCTAAGGTTAAGAATTTATATGGGACAGTTTGTCATCCTGTTTTTAGTTCTTGGGTCTAATAATTGTGAGAATGGGCTTGAATTTAAGGAGAATTTTAGATATCCTTTGTTTGTTTTTGTTCTTCTAATACACAGCTTAATACTGACCTGGAGGTCATGGCTTCATTCTTGATAATTCACGTTAATTATTGGGGTCAAGTCCAACAAATGTTTAAGAAGGCAACAGGAGCCCGTCATAGTTTTATACTTCACTAGTTGTGTCAAGGATAGTTTCTCCTCTTCAGGTATATTGCCCTATATTCACAAGTAGCACTGGATTTCCTTACCTCCAGTTATGCATATTGTCTCTGGTTTGTAGAATCTTTTGTGGATTCCTGTTTGACAGGAATTGAAAGACCAGTAAGTCTTACATTCTAAAATATCATTTATATTTTATACTCAGTAAAATATCAGGGGTGTGTGTGTATTTAAATACATGTATACATATATATTTCCCACGAGCTAATTCCATGTATGTGTGCATAGTCAGGTGTTTCTAATGCACCTAAATATGGATTTGCTTTGGATAATTGATTTTTCTAATCTTGTAAGATCCAATTTGCCTTCCATTACATCAGAAAATTAATAGTCATTTTCTGATGAGAAGCTTCTGGGCAGTTTGCACTAAAGTGTTGGTTCATCACTCAGAAGTAGTGAGAGCTGGTTGCCAGCTTTTAATGGACATTCAGACTATAATATATTTTCGGGTGTCAGCTGCCTCTGCACTAATGTGAAATGCCCTATGGGGCACAAGGGAAACGGAGTCTTCACTTAAAAAATTAAAGAAAGAAATAGAGGTCCATAGTTTCAGAGGACCTGGAACTTTCTTTGTCAGACTTGGATCGAAGGCTGGTTCTAGCACACTTGTCTTGGTTTATTTCAGTTGGGGCATAAAAGGACAAGAGCAGGTATTTGTTGTGAGTCCATTCTGCACTCTGATTCCTGGAATGGATTGTGGGGGAGACTGCACATTGTCTTTTCATAGACAAAGGCAAAATAACGGGCAAAGGCTGTTATTAAAGTCAGTGGATTAGGTATGCTGTGTATGTGTAGATTCTGACATCATGGGGAGGGTCAGCACTGTCAGCTTGAGTTCAGCTTATGTCAGCATTCCCTGTTCAAAGTTCCACATGCTGGTAAACAGCCGAAACACAGAGCAGCCAGAACAACCCAGTGTCCTCTGCACAGCTGTCATCAGTATTACTCTTATCATTTAAAATATAAGAAAATACTTTTTCCCTCCCCCTATGTTTTTTTTTTTTTGTCAAAACGTTTATGCTGTGGTTTTATGGGGATAACCATATTGTGTTCATTCCAGAAATAGTAACTAACTAGATCCTTCCTATTGAGTCTTGGAGCATCAATATAATACATGTGAAAGACTGTCCCTGTTCCCGGGACACAGAGTTCCCTCGATCTGCTCATTGAAATAATTTCACCCATGTCTCAAGAGCCTCCTCAGTTTCCATTTATGGAAGTCAGAGAGTATTCAATGACTATAATACTTCATCTTTTTTACTACACTGTGCAGTCAGAAAAGGGGAGCTTAAATTATTGCTTTTATGTATTTATTTAATATAATGAAACTTTTATAACTACTGTTTTTATTCTTGAGAGTGTTCGTTGAATTCAATGAAAAATTAACTATGACACAGGAAAAGAGTAAGCCACACAGTAATACCAAAGTATAATATTGCAACTAATGGTAGATCAACATTCATACGGTCATTCATATAGGCATATTCATAATTTTCTTTAAAAAAACCGCCACCTCAGTGTATCTAGGAAATACATAGCAGCTATTTTGGTTTTTAAAAATTGTTCCTATCTTGCAAATGGAGAGCTAAATGATTTTTATTATAACATTTTGTGTACATGATAAATGTACCAGACATCTGCAGGGTGTATGAATCACTGGAGTGGTCTGAATTATACTGAGAGCTTTCAAAAATAACTGGAAAATAAAACTTTGTAACTGATTTGTATTTATTTTATTTCATTTTTTTAATTTAGGTTGTAATCTGGAAATATTTGACTGAGCATTTCAACTACCTGAAAAAAAAAAAAAAAAAGACTTCTGGTTTAAAAGAAGAAAAATAGTTTTGGAAGTATATCCTCTCTGAGCTCAGTGTATAAAAAAAAAAAAACATAGCACCAAAGCCACATTCTTCAAAGCTCCTTAAACTGGTTCTTAGTTGACGGCTCGATGCCCCTTTTATTATTCATTCTGACTGATGGGTAGATTCTTGATCTAAGGGAAATGACCTTCGAAACAGCCTTGTCTGTTTGGGAGGATCCCAGTATTCAGTTTTAAAATAGTGCTTCTTCAAACTGTTCTCAGATCTGGCCAGCTGTGAAAAATATGTCTCAGATGTAGGACATTTAGAGCCTTCTCTGAGTGTGCTTGTTACAATCATTTGTCCTACAACCTCAAGAGCTTACTCATTTGCCATATAAGGATGTGAGACATAGTTAAATATTATGCTCTTAATTATTAGAGAGTGTTTCATACAGAATTCATCCCGTTGAGACAGAAAGAGTAGGTTATGGACTCTTCTCCAAAAACTGTAATTACCCTCCCTAACTGCAGATCATATAGGCAGTGAATGGCGTGTCTGTCAGCCAAGAGGCATGGAAGCTGAAGCCTTACAATTGAGTGCTTGAAATTGAAAATTCAGTCAGTGCTGACATTGTCTTTCGCTCACCCTTATGCGCTCAGGCAGTAAAAGAGCCTTAACTCAGTAGGTCATCTTACATATATTCTGCAAATCATTAGCGCAACTAGGGGGTTGAATTTCATCCCGTTGTGTTTCCCTCTTATTGAACATTTAAGTCTGACACCTTTATTTCACTGTAAAATTTGTGATTTCGTTTTGTATAAATCATGTGAAGACTTTGTGTGAAGGACTTGGTGTTTCTTGGGTTTTATGTGTACTGCAAAAGAAATCAGAATACGAAATGTGTTAGAAACATTAGGTGAGTATTTTCTTCCAACTGTCTCCCCTTTGGTATAGTATCATGTATCCAAAAGTCATGAGAATCCAATGTCTACATTTAACTTCAATCACTGGGTTTTTTCTTGCTGATTTTGTTCTTAAGATTTCAAATGTATTTGAATATTTGGGTAGTTCTTCCATTGCTAAATGATTTTTGCAATATTCCATTACACAGTTCTGAAGAGGCAATAGTGGAGATTTACTTCTTGTTTTAAAGCCTGGTTTAATGTCTTCCTAAAAGTCCATAAAAGAGTTATTTCCTTTTTTTTTTTTTTTTTTTGTCATGCGCTTTCAGGGAAACACTTGTTTGGAGATTTGGGATGATTTGTATGAACTGTATTTCTGAGATGCAAGAAATAGCAGTGTCTTGGTCTGAAAATCCTTCTAGTTTTTGACAAGTATGTATTAATAAGGATCCAGCTAAACTTTAGAGGAATCTTGTACATAAGACTGAGGGAATTTAAGAGTAAAATTATTTGCTGGAGGAAATTGAATTGAAAAGGAACAAAATTAGATTTAGTACTAAATGTAATGCCTCCCTCATAACTACATTCATGCTGTGGATCAGAAGGAAAAAAGCAAATGCTAGTTTTAATAACATTTCCTTGTTCTTTGGGCTAGGGGGGGTATAATTTTTATTTTTTTTTTTCCAATGCTAACAGAGAGACTGAAATGTGGTGGGGCATCAGAGGGTAAGGAATCACGTGCTGTTGCATTGAAGAGCATCGAAGTGCATCCCCATTGCACTGGAACAGGCGATTCTGTGGCAGGATAGGGGGCAACGTGCCCTGTGCTGAGGCAGGCAAGGAATTAAAACGTTAAATGCAGCTTACGTCCTGTTGCTAGAGAGTATAAAGCTCATTTATTTTTTTATTAAAAGCCTGTTTTAGCAGCCAGCCTGCAGTTTGCAAGCTTCTGTGTAAGCTCTGGTGCTGTTTGCCTGAGGCTGGCGAGCTGCTTGGGCAGCGCAGCGTGTCTCCAGGTCCACTGCTGCTTTCACTGCTCCCTGGCAGCCCAGTAATTTGGGGCTTCCATTTAAAAATTAACAAACCAAACTGATAACTGTCATTTAATAGACGCAGATGGTGTAAACCGGTAGTAGCAGCTGAAGGAAAGTGTTAGCTGCAGTGCCACAGACATGTATCCTCTAGGTCCAAGTGAGCCTTTCCACCTTGCAAAATCCAGTGAGCAGGAACATGTCCAGTGATCCTGTTCTGCCTACTATTTGAATTTCTAGCTGCATGGGAAAGCAGGCACACTACTTATTTTGACAATAAGATTCTGCAATAGAGTTATTTAACCTGTGCTTCATTAAACTGTGACGCTCCTCTGTGAGCACCTCTTAATTAGTCTTGAACGAACGCAACACACAGCTATTGTCTGTGGTTCTCTCCAAAGCTAGACCAGATGTCACTGCTTTGATTGCAGTAATGGTTTGATTTTGTTGTTGTTGTTGTTATTGCAAGCATAGCCACTGGAAATTTTTAAGACATCCTTCCCCTGTACAGTAACAACAGAGACTAGAGAAAAAGGTAGGCAAGGCATCAAGCTTCTTTTCTTTGTGTTCGGAGGAGAACAGGCATCGCTTTCAGAGCTGTTCGTAACCCACCAGTGTCCCATATGTTAGAAGCACAGAGAGCAGCAAGACAAGAGCTTTGCAGTTCTCTGTGTGCTGGGACAGGAATGCTCTGTTTATCTGGACTGATTTTGCCCAGGCCTTGCTGTTTCTGTGCTTGGGAACTGCTGTTGCTGCAGCATGAACTGAACGCATCACACCTAAAACCATTGCCCGTTGCACCCATGCGACTGGTATAATTGTTTCTAAGTACGTTGATTTAATTTTTCTGCAGTGATTGTCTAGATTTATGAATGACTTAAGTACACTTTAAATGTACTGTGACTAGATAACCTTCGCCTAATGAACTTCAGGCATTGTGACATCTTTAATTTCTGCTCTACCTGATGGTTTTCCTTTTTGTATCTTTGATTTTTCAAGAGTCTGACTTAAGACATCCAATCTCTTTGGTTTGTTTATTCAAGCTGTAACAAAAAGTGAGTTCACTGATGTTTCTTAAAAAATTATAACCCTGCAAATCTATATATTACAATAAATCATTTCCCAAAAGTACAAAAATTTTAAGAATCCTTTTCTCCTTTTTCTTCAAGTGGTCTTACGCTTTGGAGAAGCCAAACACTGGCAGCATATTTAATATTGCTTGGTCTATTGATGGCACTCAGCTAGCTGGAGCGTGTGGAAATGGACATGTTATTTTTGCCCATGTCGTGCAGCAACGCTGGGAGTGGAAGAACTTTGAAATAACCTTGATTAAGAGGAGAACTATGGAGGTAATCTTCACAGTTCAGAGCTGCGCATTCTGATTACTAGATTCCTAAGGCTTTGTTAAATATAAAATGGGAATTTTTAATCTTTGACAAAACATTCTTCTTTTTTTTTTTTTTTTCTGCATATCTATAACTGAAAATGTTTTAAGATCATGAAACAGCCAGAGTTAACAAATGGTATAAATAATTATCAGTTGTACAGAAGACCAGGTCCATGTTAACCAAACCATACCACCAGATGGACCAGAATCACATAACTCTGAGTACTTTATCCACCAGAAAAATACAAAGCTCATTTGAAGAGAACGTGAAATTAGCTGAGAGGCCACTTAGAAGAGAAAGATATATAAGGTGTAGTTGGGAACTGTCAGGTTAAGGGTTGGACTAGATGATCTTCAAGGTCTTTTCCAACCTTGATGGTTCTGCGATTCTGATAATTTCAAGTAAAATAAAAATGTTTATGCAGAAAACAATACAAATACATTAGCCAAAACCAGAGCTTCTTATTTAATATTACAACGTTTTTGCATTATTTGCAATGTTACAGCAAATTGTGCATTATTAAGTATAACAATATCTGTCAGCAAAGATGAAGCTGCGTAACTCAGTGCAGATGATATAGAGGAGCTTTCTATACCTCATCTGCGTTTGTGGGTTGTTGGAGGCACTGTGGCGTTGTTTTGCAATTGGTTGCATAATGGTGAAAATCAAATCACCCTCAGAATGGTGACATCTTAAAAAAAAAAAAAAAAAAAAAAAGCTGACGCTTTATTGAGGTTCACTATATCCCTGTTGTTAATGAAGCTGTGATGAATGTTGCTGTCTTAAGACACTTCCAGATAGATTTGGTTTGCTGACTGTAACTGTAAAGAGTTGTAATGTGCTTTTCTGCACCACGTATTGTATTACAGCCTAGATTCAGATCTTCCAAAGCTGCAGAAGTTTGTCATCTATCACATAACATACAAGAGGTACCTGCATGGTGCTTCCAGCCGAGTGTGGAGCCATAGGCATTGACCTCAGTGGGACCTGCCAAGTCTCAGCACTGCTGGAAATAAAACAGGCCCCTACATGTGGTTTCTGGAGCTTAAGTTTAGGATCCTTCTTTTGAAAAATCTTGGCGTGAATCCACATTTAGGTTACCAAATATCTGGGAATTAATACAAAAATATGAATTTTTACCTTCTAATTTGTCCTCTGTGTTCCCAGACACTGACTCACAACATTCACTCTCTGAACACTGGGATAATATAAGATTTCCATTCTTACAAATTTTCCAAATTACACATTTGGTATTAGACACCAGGCCAATATTTTCAATATCGAAGTAAGTTCCTAAATTCCTAATTAGGCCCTTAAATGTTTCTTGGTCTTGATTCTTTTAATGTTGAATATGTAATTGGGAAAAGTTGTAACAACAGAAATGCTGTATTATTACAATTTGGTCCGGTGGGTGGGATAACATGAGTCAGTGTCTGGGAACACAGAAGACAAATTAGCAGGTAAAAATTCATATTTCTTCTTTCATTCCCAGACATCGACTCGTAACAGATGGGCTCTCTGAATAATCTCCAGGGTGTTTGAATATGCAAACAACTGAGGAAGTATAGCTAACCCCAATTCAGGACTAATTTTTTATTTTATAGTGATTTTTATTTTATTCCTCTATATTTACGTAGGAAAATACTGCCTGCAGAAAACTTCTAGAGGCATTCTTTTTTTCTGAGTACTACAATAGCTAAGTTAATTATGAACATATCACTGTGGTGGACATAGCAATTAATATGTCTTTGGAAATAGTGTCTAGGCTTTCATAATAATTGAGTTCAGTCCTTGTTTTGCAATTGGTTGCATAATGGCGAAAATCAAAAAGAAGTTACCACCCCCAGAATGGTGACATCTTAAAACAACAACAAAAACAAAGAAAACAACACAACGAAAGAACTCCAAACAAGCAAGCAAAAACCTGTCATAAGATATCTCCTTAAATTTTAGCTGACTAAAATCTTTGAGCTCAAAAATCCGTGTTGATTACAGGCACACTGTGATTTTCTCGAAACCTTGTCATTTGAGCAAATTTTCACAGAAATGGCAAAGGCACAGCCTGCTCACCAAGGCTGTCTCCTAAATTTCCCTTACTTCAGTGTGTGGTAGCATTAAAAATAGATGCTAGAGCTATACAACATCTAGAGAACATATCCTTATCCAAATCCTGGATATTGTTGAATCGTTTTGGTGGGCTCATGCTGGGATTGCTGAAGTATTATATTTCAAATGTTTAAATAATCAGCATCTGAACACTGAATCTTAAAATGGGAACTTTCAGACATGCTTGATCTCAGATGATTTTTCTCAACCTCATGCATAATACTGCACTTAAACCTTACATATTCCAAGTGCACACTAATTACTCCTTTCTTTTAAGGAACTCCGTCGAGCTCTTTGGTAGTTATTCATTGTTTATTCAGAGTTTATAGAACCTTGGAGTTTAAGTTGTGCTGTGAGAGTGCCTGTTCCCACATGGATATGTTCTGCTAATGGCATAATAATATCACATGTACTTATTATAAGAAAGAATATGGCATTTTACTAGTTAGTTTTCATTTCAGTTATTGTTTTATTCAACAAAAGTTTTCTTTTGATTAGGTGCACAACGTTATTAATGATGCAGTAGATTTGTTGGAATTCCGTGACAGGGTTATTAAGGCCTCTTTGAACTATGGGCATTTGGTTGTTTCAACTTCCCTTCAGTGTTACGTGTTTTCGTAAGTAATACAAATTTCATGAAGTTTTCTCGAGTTTATCTAGCAGTTGTAAGAGAGTAGCAGAAACTTTATTTGATGTACAGTAGTTAATGTTTAAATTTTTTTTTTTTTTTTTTTTTTTTAACTAGTTGAAAGACTATATGGAACCATCACCTACAACATAACATAGTGGAGTAGAGTTGCCCTCCCCCTGTCATTCTTTTCTTTCAGCTTCTTGCTGGTGCCATGACTGCCTGTTCATTTTACTCCAAAAATTTGGCAGGCTTTCTTTTCATGTAGAGGCAGCAGGAGTGGTGGCTGGGTGCGAGCGTATTTGTGCCTCCTTCTAGGGACTCCTCTTTTTTTTTGATACTGCTTCTGGCATGCCATTATTTTGGAATAGAGTAGGAATGATTCAATCCTGTATCATGTTTTAAGAACATGATATTCTTTTTCGTATGCTGAAATTTAAAAGTTTACTCCTAAAGGCACTTATCTGTTCAGTGAGATGACTAATGCTCAACAATAATACAGTCTGTAATAGGGCACACAAGAGAGGGACTCTTATCCTACCTCAGGATCACTGTAAAAGAGCTGAAACTCTATTCAGAAATATTTTAAAACTATGTTTGTTTCATATAAATATGATTTTGCTGTTTACTAAGACTCCTAGGTCAGCTGCTGCTAGCGGGAAGGGATGAAAAAATGAAGACAGAAGTGTTACTGGGCTATACTGCGTGGTTATCAGTGTTACTTGGCTTCCTAAATGCTGTTTTCGTTTTGAAAACCTCCCTTTTTAGGAATGTTAGATGATTAAAATGTGTATGCTGTACTTAGTGAATTCAACTCCGTATTTGCGATGATACGTGAAGGTTAGCAGCTTTAACCTTTTTTTTTTTTTTTTTTTTAATTTTCAGTACAAAGAACTGGAATACACCACTGATCTTTGACCTGAAGGAAGGAACAGTTAGTTTGATTCTACAAGCAGAAAGGTAATTAACCACCTGTAATGCTCAATATTCGATGTGAACGTGCATTTCCTAAAACTTTGTTGTATAGTGTAAGCAGATACTGAAATATTAAAATGGACAGAAACTATACAGTATTGTTAAGTAGCACCTAAAGGCTTAGCTGGTATATTTTCTGTAGGTCTGTGATGGTGGTGATGAATCTTTTCATACATTATGTATGCTTATACTCTTATTTATGGAAGAAATCTTTTGATATTATGCTAATATCTGAGGGTTTTGATGTTTTATATTACTTTTTTGAACTGGAATATATTTTATGTAAATTTTCTTCGGACTCTGATTTTTATTAAAAACATTGCCAGGTATGCCAAATAAAAAATAGTTTTATTTTTTTCTTACATATTTGAATTTATATTTGCAAGAAATTACTGGGGTTTATTCTCAGGTTGAAAAAAATTTAATCTCTATTTCCTGAAAATGATTTGTCAAAGAGATCGTTACGTATGCTTTTGTAGAAAGTCTTTCAGAGGACTAAGAATAGGAGCAGAGCTCAAAAATCTTGAGTTTTGATTATAGTCTCAATTCTCACGGAGAAATATTGTTGGACAACTATTTCAGCAAAGTGCAGCACAGCTCTCACTGCATTTTTGAGTGGCCCAGATTAAACACGCATGTCCTCGTTTACAGAGATACAGCAGTAGAGGACGGGTAAGCAAGTGGACAGGATTTTGAAGATCAGTTTCTAGATTTGGAGTTTTGTGCTGCCGATTAAAAGTAAATTTTGAAAACGTGGCCCGGATTCTTTGGCAGTGTAGGTGAACCACAGAAATGAACCTCAGGTTTTGGTAAAACCAGCCTACTTTGACAGATACATGTGCAAACAGGCAGTGATTCATTTGGTGCCAGTGATGGGTAACGTTTACAATAGCTGAGGGTTTAACAACTGGCTTTTTGTTTATGGATGTTTTGTGTCCATAAAGTATACATACTGTACTTACCAGTTATTGTTACACAGAACTATTTATATTCTGTATAAAAGTTTGCAATGTGTTCCTGCAAAGAAGTTACTTTTCACTAAAGCCCTGCATCATAAATAGATGGTGATCAGTTCATTAGAAGCATCTTCTGTTTGCTTTACATTATAATCTAGTCGTACGGAAGGAAATGATACAGGTAATACTATTTCAGAGCTAACGGTGAACATTAAAGCTGTTTCTCACCTACATAGAGCACTGCCTCATGGGGTGATGTGTGGGGAGAACCGTCTGCAGCTGTATGCTTTGTCACCAGGAGTTACAAAATTTAAATTTTATAATACCTGTAACACATACAGTGATTCCAGATAATAAATTTTTCTCAAGGAAAAAGATAACGTTCACATTAAAACTGGAATCTTCCATCTAGGACTTTCAGAATATTGACTTTGAAATGGAAGGCTTAGAAATTACGTAGTTTTAACTGAAAACAATTGCAGGATATTAGACAATTGCCTTCAAATTGTTGAAACTGTCATCGTGCTTTTCTGTATTATTTTGTGAATTACTTTTTGGGCGTTTGGGTTTTTTTTTCTTTTTTTGTAGGCATTTTCTTCTTGTGGATGGTGGAGGACTTTATTTATATTCATATGAAGGAAGATTAATTTCCTCTCCAAAATTTCCAGGAATGAGAACAGACGTTTTAAATGCCCAGACAGTATCTCTGAGCAATGATACTCTAGCAGTAAGAGACAAAGCTGACGAAAAGAGTAAGTTCTCTGTTCCCAGAGTTCCACGTTTGCCAATAATTCCTAATGAGGTTTTCAACATCTTTGCATTTAACTTTGCTGAGCATAGTTACGGTAAAGCACAAAACATAAACAATTTATTTATTTTTAGTTTATTATAAAAATTAATTTAAACGTTGAGTCTTGCTTAACTTTGATGAAAAAACTTCAAGAGAATGATACATGTCTCTGGACTTCCAGTTGTGTCTAATGCATCAGCGAGATGTGGCACATTTGCAGGAAACACTGGAGCAGTAGGTTTTCACTCTCTGACGTGACTTCTTGAGAGAAAGTTACCTCATCAACTTTTTCTGCTTGATTGCTGCTCTTAGAAGCTACCAGTACATTAGCTGGGATTAATTTTAGTTCTCAGATGTTCTTTAATGTGGGGGGAGTTTGTATCTTTACAGCAGCTAAGTTTTATGTGCAGCCCATATGACCATAGGCTGGGATGTCCTGTCCCAGTGTTGTGCTCTTGAAGATTTTTATGCTCTTAAATTTTGTAGTTTGGCATCAAAAGCACTATAATTCGAAAACACAGTGAGCTTCGGGTAAATTTTTGCATTAATGAGTGGTGCAGGAATATCTTTTTGTCCTTCAGCTTTTTTTTTTTCCTTTGTTCTATCTCTTGATGCAAACATGTAAGTTTGCCTTGTGCAACAGTTTAAATTTTAAGTGTCTGCTGGAGACAGACAGTTCCATTGCTGGAAAACCTATGGCACTATGACTTTGACTTCGTAACTCTGCATTTATAGGCCATACAGATTTTACAGTGCAGGGCTGCAGTGCTGTCTATAGCTGTATTTCTCCTGTGATACAGCCAGTAAGGGGATTACCAGTGGGAACAACTATGCGCAGGAGGTGCTGTTACTGCAGAATGAAACAGCAAAAACTTCCTGCCAGTGGTTCCAACTGACACTAACTCAATCTATTATCTATAACTGTTATCCTAGACTTAATGATTAGATTTTACACAGGTTTAGAATTTTAGAATTCTTTGTCTTGCAGCAAGGAACCACCATATTTATCTTCTTTTTGCCATATTAAAAAACCTTTCAGTGGGAAGTACAAAAGAAGATCCTGGCAGGGAGTTAGCTCTTTAGTACTGATTGCATGGTAGTTTTCTCAGCATATAACCTGCAACTTAAATTACTTGGTGAATGAAGAAAATCTTTGTAATGATCCTTTAAAATAGCCCTCCCCAAGCAAAAGAAAAATTCGGTGAGGTTTTTCTCACTTCCTTGTTACGAAGCATTTTTGCTACTCAGTACAGCTTATGTATTTTTTTCTTGTACATCCTTTTGTGTGAGAACAGATTCTTTCATTTTGAATCATTATTTTTAAGAGCAGTAATATAACTGTAATGCATATTTCGTTTTTAAAGGAAAATCACTTCAGAAAATATTATCCTCAAGCACCAAGACATTAAAGATATCTAAAATAGCTGTGTAGTAATTAAAATGGAATTTAATCAGCAAAAATATATTTCAGTGTAAATTATTTGGAAGAAAGCAATAGTTTGCCAAAGTATTATAAATGGATAAGTGAAAAGTATTTTATTTCTGATGTTTTCTCTTTGTGTCTGTATATTACACAAGTGTATGTAGTTTGTGTATTATTTAATCTAGAGATTTTATTTTATTGCCATATTGGCACCTTGATGCTGTTAGAATAAAACTAATACAGATATTTAATTAAATGGAGGTTATATAGAAAATTCATCCATAAATATTGACTGCTGTCTATATGTATGTGTAGAGACATATCTCATACAGGCATACCTCTTGCCCTGTTCCCCTGCCCATCTATCCTGAGCAGACTGAAGAGCATCTCCACCCCTGACCATTCCTATTCGTGTCCTGATGGTCTTGTGAGACAGTTCTGCATGCAGGCTAATCTTCATCAAAACTGTAATTTACAGAGGCTGGGTTTCTGGCTAATGTTTCCAAGATAAGCTCTCCAAATTATTCCATTGATAGGAGCTTCCATCAGCGCAATGAGTAGGGGTGGGGTTTTTTTTCTTTTTTAGATACGAGCCCCACTAGTGGTAAAAAGCCTCATAATATGCCAGCACATGGGAAAACAGATTCTTGGCATAGGAAACCGTGGCTTATCTAGGCCTGTTTATTCTTTTCAACTCACCCCAGCAGAAGCGTGGTTGGTTGTTTTTTTTTTTTTTTCTTTGCCCTATTTTGAGGGCAGGTCTGTTTTTCATAAGGCAGTGCATTATAGAAATATCTAAGATAGCTCAGTTTGATACAGGAAGCAGTTTACACAGCGTAGCATGGAGCTCTCTACTAACTAATTTACTCTGAAACAGAGCTGTGACTTGCTGTGCTTCGGTGTTATTGCTTGGATATTCTTCCTCTTTCAGTAATCTAGAAAAAAGGTTGGTACCTCTGTGCTTACAGTCCTTCCTCAGTCTCTAACGAAGCTGGAAGAGAAGGTGAGCCTGTTCTCAGAAGGGAGCTGCTGACCTTAGGAGCAGTTACTCTGTGATAATATTAAGACACGCAGTAGCTGTTCTCTTCCTCTGGATGTTCAAAGTGAAAGAACAGGCTTTGGTTATATTTTTAATTTATACATATAAAAAACCATATCTTTTAGGTTCTAAATCATTGTAAAGTGATGTGGAGTTTTTCCAGACGGGGCAAAAAAAAAAACCCACCAAACCTCAAAACTTACTTTCTGAAATACCTTAATATGCGTTGTAGATTAATGAAAAGTTAACCAATTTTACTTCTCAATTAGGTACAGTGCTTTTCTTTAAAACTCTCTTAATACCACTTCCTATAGTACAGTAGCAGTAAAATTGCCTTGTATAGCTAGATCAAAATAAATTTCATGCAGGGAGCCATGCATAAAAGTGAGAAAAATAACACTTCTCAGGAACAACTAGGGTTTTTTTGTACATGTAGCCAGCTGCCAAGAGCAACACTTGTGCAAAACCCTTTCTTTTCCTCCTCTGCAAACTCAACCAATGCTTTCTGAACACCTGCTTTTACAGTTTTGGGTTGGTTTTGTTGGGTTTTTTTTAATTCTGCCTGTATAACCATTGACCTCAAACCAACACCCTGCGTGCTGGTGAAAGCAGTGCACAGCAGGATGAACATGTTAACATCGCCATCCTTTGGAACGAGCACGTATGTTCATCTGACAGTTTATACTTACAGATAACGTGTAGAAAGCCCAGGTGGGATGTGTTAACTGAACATCTAAAATGTTGCTGTCACATCTGTGTTTTCCATGAACTAACGTGGAATCATGTGCTTTAAATTACAGCGGGTGTTCCTTCTAATGTTATTATTTTCTCTAGGTTTGAATACACCTCTGAATTTTTGTGCGTGTTCACAGAAAGCGTGTACAAATAGTTTGTGAGCACACACGCACGTGTGTGCATCACACACACATGTACAGAGAGAGACAGAAACAAAGAGAAACTTTATTTTTAGGCAAATTGCAAATTGGAGTCTTCACTAGATATCCCAGAAATAAAGGTGATGTAGGTGGGGTGGTTTTTTGCCTTTTTTTTTTTTAAGAGTGAGGCAGGAAGAGAGTGAAACAGGTGGGCTTTTGGTAAAGACTGCAAGAATTATGTATAAAATTCAAGTATATCTAGATGAAGCAGATACTTTTTCAGGAAGCCAGTTAGTAATATATTGTCATGAATTGTAACATCATGACAAGCAGAAACCCTAAACTGGAAGAAAATATACCTAGGGACTGCTGTATTAAGACTTTAAAATAGAGTAGATTATTAATAAAATAGAGGAAACTTCTGAAAAATGTTTTACCCAGTTTTTCAAAGGACAGCTTTTTATACATTTGACACTAATTACTTTAGGAAAATACATCAGTCAATGGTATCACTTCCTAAACTTTAATATTCATCAGAATTGTGGATTAGGATTGGCTAAATAGCCTTGGTAACATGAATTTATTCAGAATGCAGGGTACAAACTTGCATTAGATAGAACTCAGTGTCATTTCTGTAAATAACCACTTGAGCTGTGATAGGCAATAAAACATTAGTTTTCTCAATTCTGTATCAGTCCATAATACTGTGTTTCAGTAGCTATCATTGCTCTGAAAATAATGATATTTGAGAATTGTCACAGATCACTCCAACTGCCAAATGAGACTATTCCTAAGCTCAGCACACTCTGACGGTTACATTTTCCCAACTGTGAGATTCTTTTTTCACTGGAGTGTGAAAGTCTCACTGGTAAATCTAGCATGCAGTAATAAGTATCCACCTGCAGTAAATTATACTCTGAAAATGAATGGAACTGCTTGAAAAGTCTGTGAGGAACTGTTGCTTTTAACTAATAAACCATTTTTATTTTTTTTCCTCAGTTATCTACATATTTGAAGCTTTATCTGGAAAGCCATTGGGTGATGGAAAGCCTCTAACCCATCAGGTGAAGGATATAATGTCTCTTTTTATTTTATACTTTGATATTAAGAATCAGTAACGGGTTTCCTCAATAGTGGGTCTAATAAACCTATTAAAGGTTTGCAATCTTAATAGAAAGGAGCTTGACAGCTCTGGCTGACTCTTACAAAGCAACAAAAAAATTAGATTCTCTATGCGGTGTTGATGTGCAAAGGGATGTACTGAAGGTTGTGCTCAATTACAGGCATGCGTTTCCCATGCACATAAATGTTTGAAATGACAGGTAAAACTGAACAGCTGACTTCCCTTTGGACTCCAAAGCAACTTTTATTAGTGCCAACCTGTTGTTTAACACTGAAGAAAGGAGGATCAGTGAAAAGTTGTCTGCCTTCAGTCTGAACTTTTACTGTTTTTACTTCAGAAGCAATCGCCTGAACTGCATTTTACTTCACTCTTCTGGTATACAACAAAAGCAAAATTAGTCAGCTTCTTTGGAGAGAGGAGTAAACATTCATCATTTAGGCAGCTTTTGCTTTGGGAATGCCACTTTTATTTCTGTCGTTTTGTGGTAAATTCCTAAACGGCTAACTCTTCTCTGTTGCAGTTCTGTTTTAATCTGCATGAAATTCAATTTATATAACACTTCATTCAACAGAAAAAACATACACAAAGTGTCTTCACAGTCCAGTTTTTCAGGAGGTTTGTGCCTTGTTTTTAGTAAAGCCTTCATTTGTTTGAATATCACGTGCTTTCTGTGATACGAATCCCCAAAATAAAAATCAGATATTTTCTTTTTCCTTTTCAGACAGAAATTGTGGAGATTGCTTTGGATCAGAAAGGCCTTACAAGTGAAAGAAAAATAGCTTTTATTGATAAGAACGGAGATCTTTACATTACTTCTGTGAAACGGTTTGGAAAAGAACAGAAAATTGTCAAAATAGGTAAGAAAAATTCAAAATAACATTTACCTACATGCAAGCAGGCAAATACTTTTATCTAGTACAAGAGACAGAATTTTCCTTTTTAATTAAGGAAATTAGCCTTGAAAAAACATTAGATATAGCCCTGTGGCTTTTATAAGATAGTGGTAGAAACAATTTTAGTACGTTTTATCTAAATACTGATAATTTTTATACCAGTTACATGTAAAGCAGTTGTTAACATCTAAGCACATGTTATTGCATTCCAGAACAAGCAGCTAAGAGGATTTTGGAGAAGGATATATTCCTTGGAATTATTCAATACAGAATCTTCCAGACATTTGTCTTGCAAATGCAAGAATTTAAGTTCATAATATTTTAAAATAAAGTTTAAATGCTGTAGACAGGTGCATGATCCAGTAAGTACTAAAGTGCAGTCTGACTGTTGTGTTAATCGTGATCTTCAGTCTCAAAACGAAGCCCAAAAAACATTGATCTGAAAAAAACCTGTCTTTCAGAAAGAGAGAACTGAATTTGGCTAAAAGTTTGTAAGATGTCACTTTACAAACTAGGGAGTTAAAAGCAACTGAGACTGACTAACAATTACCCTTTTGCTACAGTTTTGAGAAGTGTAAATTTGTCTCGAAGTTGCTTATGGAAATACATATTATTCTGTTATCTTTAAATTAAGGGACAATGGTTCAAACTTTGGCTTGGAATGACACATCTAACATTCTTTGTGGGATTCAAGATACCCGTTTTACAGTCTGGTACTACCCCAACACAGTCTATGTAGATAAAGATCTTTTGCCAAAAACTCTGCATGAAAAAGATGCAAGGTAATGTATCCCTTTTGATCAAAATAGTATTATTATGTATTTTAACTGGTTTACTCATTCCTTAAAGAATTAAATTAATTTTGTCAGTTGGAAGTAGAAGCCAGGGTTGCAACTTTTAAAATTCTTTCCGTGTTACTGCTTCTTGATTAAGAAATGATGATGAAGTGTTTTATAAGGTGTATCATAAAGTTCGGAGAGACGATGTGCAGTTTAAAAGCAGAATAGCATCTTGATGAAAAAGCAAAATTGTGATCATGTCTCTTGAATTATTGTCTCAGTTGTTGGTAAAAAAACCAAACAAACAAACACAAGTTCCCTAAAGTATCTGTTGGAAATTAAAAGTATCACTATATTAGGTCACAGATGATTATATTTCTAGCTCAGCACGTTTACTTTACATGTTTACTTCAGCCTGTCTGCTTTGTGATATGAAATTCTTTATAAAGAATATCTGAATTCATTAGTTCATTCTAAGAGTTATGGGAGCCCAAATATTTTTTTACTGAAAAAGGTATTTGAAAATTTTTACACCGATACCCAGTTTGTGTTTGCCTTACAGCCAGTGAATGTGCATAACTATAATTTTATTTTTAGAGACCGTTACAACTACCTTTCGGATGTAACTGTTGCGTAACTATGTGCTTAGATTTTTGTATGCTCTGAAAATGAAGTATAATCACGTTGTCATTTTGAAACAAAGATTTCTTTAAATTACTGTTGTTCTTTTCAGTAAAAAAGAAGTTAATACTAACTTAACTTTCTTTCTCTACCCAGTGAATTTAGCAAAAATCCCCAGATTGTACATTTTGTAGGAAATCAAGTAACAATTAGAAGAGCAGATGGTTCACTTATTCACCTTAATATTTCACCTTATCCTGCCATTCTTCATGAATATGTCAGTAGTTCTAAATGGGAAGATGCTGTCAGATTGTGTCGTTTTGTCAAGGTAAATGCTAATTATTTGGAACATTCAGATACAATTTCACTGCAATATTTATGTTTTCAGATATTACTTTAATAATGATAATTGCATATCAGATGTTGCATCTCATTTCCATTCTTCTGCTTTGTTGCTGGTTATTTTTTGGGCTGGTCATGAAGAATTACACATTTTTCATAATTACATAATATACCTGTACATAATTTAATAATTTTTGTTATACATAATAAAAATTCTTGGGTTTATTTACACCAAAGTCCAGCTGGATTGAACACAGGTACTGACAGAAGTTAGTAATAAGCTTAAGTTTTTAGAACTAAGCCTTAATATAACCAATTAAAAAAAGATCTGCATCTCCACATACAGTTGCCGAGTGTTTCTTCATATTTTATTTCACTTGTTTTTGTTTGCTTTCTTTGCTTTCTTTTGTATGTATTTAGGCAACAGCAACAGATGAGGTGAGTCTGGCAGTATTTAGAACAGATAGATAAAAATCCCCGCAAACCCTGCTTCCTTTCCCCCATTTACTCCTAGAAAAGAGTTCAGTACTTTCATATGAGTATCATGACCTTAAATGTGTATTTCAAATATTTTTGTATTTGCATGATTTACATCAATGCACATCCAGATAATTATATAATGATTATTATATATAATGATTTTGATTTTGTTACCCCTTTAATAGTAGGCTTTATTCCAATATTTGGCAGTGGGAACTGGGATTTCACATTTCAAATAGGTATTATATTAGCTTTTTTGAGTTATCTAAATACATCATCTTTAAAAATAAAACATCTGTATCGGGTGGTAATATTATCATTTTGTTTCTTTTTAATTAACAGGAACGTTTTTTAATTCAAGGATTTTTTTTGGTCAGACTTCTCATGCATCCTTTTCATTCTTATGGGTAGAGTCATCCAATGAGTTTAACCATACTTTAAAGGAAAAATGTTTAAAATTCTCAGTGCTTTTTTAAAGAAATCCCATTCTCATGTATCATGTTTTTTCACTGTCCTTTTTTTTTATGAGCTTTTCCTCATTAGTCTGTATCTGTCAACAAGTGAGAAAGGCCTTTTTTTCTCTCAAGAAAAACTGTAACAGGATCTTTATTTTCAATATGAAGAGTATTCACGTCATCTGGTTCGAAGCATCGAAGTTAGGTACCTAGGTCTCAGTCTTTGAAGACTTCTCTTTCCATTGATTCACAAAAGAAAGTTTTTGTCTTTGATAGAAAGTAATCTAAACCAGCCTAAACTAGACGGTGCGAATATCCTTTCTTTTTCACAGTTTGTGTTGGGTTTGGGCTGAGGGATGACCTGGAATGCCCTTACACCAAGGTAGACAGAGAGCCATCACAGCTGGTCTTGCCTTGAGTACTTTGTTTATCTTTCATGATTCCTCAACTCTTTGTGCAGATTTGGGGCTATTTTGTTGATTTTGGCAAGCCAGGTAGACAGTTCAAAGTATTTCCAATCCAGTAATAAGAAAATGGACCATCTTTCTGAGGAAAGAGAGAACAGCAACACCCATTGGTGAAAAACTCCTAAAAAGTTGGTCTCTTGAATAATTTCAGGCTAAACTTTCAGTATTTTATCACCTAATTTTCTAAATAATAGCGAAGTGGGAAGAAAACATGTCAAAGATTTTATATGTGATTCTCTGAACAAATTTAATTCTCCCAAATTACAGGCTACCAGCAGGAAGTTTTTTCTTGTCCTGAATCCTGGTAAAGAGTAGGAACAGTGAGGAGATGGTGATAGTGAAACCACAGCTTTAGGCTAAATTATTTGGTGTCTTCGGTGGGTTTTACTGCTTTTGTTTCATACAAAATTGATTGTGAGTAAGGGCATGGGAATATGTTTAGAGTATACTCAGTGTAGCTGTTTATTCTGATTTAACTCAATAGTAATCCACTGCTGCTTCTGAAAACCTATTCACATTGCAAAGTGATTTTTTTTTTTCAGATTCGTTATTGAACTTACTTAACAAAAATATTAAAACACGCTTAATTCCTAGAGTGTGGACTAACAAGTGCATTCACAGTTATACTTTTCCTGCCTGAACTAGAGTTTTCAGATGTGGTAGCCTAAACTATATTAACTAATATGTTCCAGTAGTATATCGTTGCTATAATGTTGTCAGACTTGAAAAGGGATGATATCAAAACATCAGGATCTTTCTGAATGTTTTTCTGAGTTACTGGGGTTTCCTTAAGGTTGTGTAAAGAAGAAAAAAAAAAAGAAAAAAAAAAAAGAAAAAAGGGAAAGCAAAAAATAGAAAACAAGGGTGTAATATTATTATTGTTACTGTTTTTCTAATTCTTAATTCTACACATAAAATGCACTGAAAATATCACAAAGGAGACAGAACTTTTGAAGCTATTATTTATTTTTCAGCAGGTTCATGGTCTGTTCTACAGTCAAGTAATTTTTTTTTCATTTGTAGTACACTTATGATAAACATAAAATTATTGGTTTTGTCAGCAACATGGTTCCAGTATGGTTATTTGTGAAGCCAGGTTGAGATGAGCCAGGTTAAAATAATTTTTTTTAACCACAGCCAGTGCTTTGGTTTCCACCATAGTTCCAGAAGTAGTGACAGGGACACTGATGAGGTTGTAAAGTGATTCTATGGCAAGAGTTCGTTATTGGCTGAGATGGTGAAAACTAATGATACATTCAGGCACGTTGTTAGGCTTGGCTGATCACAACATCGACAGGTTTCTAATGAAGGAGTTCTGAGAAATATTTAAGTAGTCACTTTTTAGTAAGAGACTTAGACCACCGTGCCATGAATGGCATACTGAGAAATGTATTGTTATATATTATTTTCAGGGCTTCTGTACTTCCTTTGAGAAGTCATTTTTAACATCATAATAAATATTTGAAGCTTTAAGAGTTGCTGCTTTTTTTTTTTTTTTTTTTTTTTTTTAATTTCAGGATCAAACTATGTGGGCATGTTTAGCTGCTATGGCAGTTGCCAACAAAGACATGGCTACAGCAGAAATAGCCTATGCATCAATTGGAGAGGTAAGAAAATGGTGTTATTTATTTCCAGCTAAGTTGTTGCAAAACTGATTTTATTAATTAATTTCCCTTATTAAACTGTTGTACCTCTTGTTAACAGATTGACAAGGTTCAGTATATCAATTCCATCAAAGATCTTCCATCGAAAGAGTCAAGGATGGCTCATATACTGCTGTTCAGTGGAAACACCCAAGAAGCTGAAACTCTGCTTCTTCAAGCAGGCCTTATTTATCAAGCTATTCAAGTCAACATTAATCTTTACAATTGGGATAGGTAATATTTCTTCAAACACAATACGTTTATAAGCAGTCTTACTGAGGTAACTGTAAATTATTGAGATCAGTTGTTTTACTGCAGATAGACTGACTAATTTCCTATCTGTAACTACCCAGAGCTATAAAAAGACGAAGTAAAACATATCCTGACAGTAATTTTTTCTCTGTCATATTTAGAAGATACAAGTATTCTGTGATAAAAGTCCAAAACATGCTTGGAAGCTTTTTTAAATAACATTTTGCTTTTTCATTATTGTTAACAGAGAAAAGTCCTTAGTGATACCTCAAACGGTATGTGACCCTCAAAGATTTAAGGCTGTTTTGAAATGTCTTGTTGCTAAAAATAGATACATGGCTATTCAGACTCCCAGCACTGTGTAGGTGGATGAAATATGAATTAGGCCTGAGAAAACAAAGTAGGAATTTCTCCTTTAAACAAAACCCCACGTTTTCTAACAGAATCTTCTGAGGCCGTTTACTACTGATTTATCTGCTATTATCTTCATATCACTGTGGACAAAAAGTTGTTTTTCCCTCATGTATCCGTGTTTATTTTGTGGTCTGATATCACCTAAAAACTGTGTGTATCAAACTTGAGTATTCCTTATGCTAGTGAGAAGAGATGTGAGAGGAATCAATTACACTAATCCAATGACTAATCTTTCCTGCCTATAGAACAGTTGGAAATACTGTGTAGCATGTGCCATAACGTTCTGAACTGTTCAGAAGCAATTTCTGACTGTAATAAAGTGATTAAATTGTTATTACTTTTGCCTCTTTACATTGAGAGTGCTAAACTCTAAAATAAAAAGACTCCTATTGTCAAACCCCAATGATGTGACGAGGTTGTCAACAGAAATAATTGTTGGATATTTTTCATAGCACGCATCATAAAGTAGAGCGTCTCCTTCACTGGCTACTTTTAACCTCCTGTGACTGATACGAATGTAAAACTGCTTGGCACTATAGATTAGAAATCTTTGCCTGCAGCCCAAACACTTTTCAGAGTATCGTTTTGCAAAACCGTGGTGATTGTAGTTGTGCCAGAGCATTTATATAGCCTGACAAGCCCATTTCTGTTTTATTCCAGGGCCCTAGAACTAGCAGTAAAGCACAAGACACATGTTGACACAGTCCTGGCTTATCGACAAAAGTTCCTAGAGGACTTTGGTAAAAAAGAAACGAACAAAAGATTTTTGCAATATGCAGAAGGTGTAAGTATTCCTCAGAATTATTCCTACAGCTTTAGGTCAGCCTGCTCTATGTAGCCAGTTGGGGAGGGTGGAGGGGAATTGCCTTTACGTTTTCCTCCTTTGGTTCAAATGTGGACACAAACGTTAAGATTTTATATCTGAGTACAAGGTTGTAGCTTGATGTGTGGCTACTTGGCTAGTAATAGTTGTGCATGTGTTTTATTTGAAGGCACAGATACAGAATCTATCTATTTAGTATCTGGCAGGGATTATACAAACGAAGCCACAGTTGTTTTCTATAAACAGGGAGCTAGACCTTAGTATGGTTGAATTCATACCTCTTAAATATCTTCAGCATTTTAATGTAATTTTATGGATAGCAACAATAACAAACTTTGAAGGTATCCAGATATATATTAAGAGCAAACTACAGAGTGTTCTGCCAAATATGAAAAATAGCTAAATATACGATTTCATCAAACCTCTGTAAACCCTCTCCCATCTGATCAGCTAGGTCATTTCGATTTATCAGCATTTCACAGACCTTAAAAACTGAGGACAGATTTAACAGGTCGTAAGCAAGAAGTATCTTAGATTCCGCTGGAGTACTTGTGCGTGTTTCCTCTCCGAGAGGCACCCACACGTGCACCTTAGACAGCAGTTTGATGGAGCAGCATTTACGTCCTCCCTGCTCTTCCTCTCACTGTTCCTGCGCGTTCTGAGGGTAAAACTATGAAAAAGAGACGTGTACTTCGACTGTGTCGGATCCTTTCATCCACTGTAGCTGATGGATCAGGAAATACATCCGAGCTGTTAGGCTCAGATCCTTTAATTGCACAGTGCCCATTACACTTTCAATAAAGCTTGATTTCTACTATAAGTCATTAGCTTTTAGGGCTTCTAAGGATGTTTCATTTCCTAAATGAGAATAAAAGTCTGCACAATATATCTGTCCCCCCCAATGAACCATTCTGCAGTACTTTACCTAGAAAATACAGAAAAATAATAGACCAGATTCCAAGCGCTCTTATCATTCAACAATTTCATCTGCTCTGCTGAAGATACATCTTCTACATACTTTAAATCCATTATTGAGCAAAAATTATGTTAATCCCTGGATGCTTCTGAAAGAGACTTGTTAGATATAATACTGTCTTGTCTTTAAATCAAGAAAGCCATCGTTTCTGGAAGGATTCCCAAGCAATAATGCCTTGTCAGTGACAGGGTGTGAGCAGGGCGATGCAAGTGGAGCCTGTTTCTCCCTACACTCAGTCTTGAAACTTGTTTCTCAGACTCCAGAAGGTTTATGGAGTAAAGAAATCCTTTGCCGGATCCATGTTCTGAAAGTCTTGTCTGCTGGATCTGAAAGGAGGAGGGAGCCTAATTAATGAAGTGGGTTTTAAACTTGGTTATGGTGGTATTAAATTTTTAACGTAGCCTGTCAGGCTCGTATAGCAAAGTTAGAAGGAAGTGTTAAGGGCACTGAAAAAAAAAAAAAAATCAAGATTTTGTGCTGCTATTCCTTCTCAGGGGGGAAAAAAAAAAAAAAAAAAAGTGTCTCACTTTCCTTCTCACCACCTAAAACTCCTTCAGGCTTAAGTAGGGAGTTCTTAAGTCTTTTCTGTACTGCAGCTGAGACCACGAATCTGCAATCAGATACGGAATCTAAACAATGTGCTTGGTTGTTATATCTCACGTCTTTATATATAAGGTATTACAAACCTAATATGTATACTGAGAATCCATATCTTGGCAGTTACTAGGTGTCACTGGCAAGGGTTATTGGCTTCACTGGCAAGTAGCTCTCCGGGCTAGATGGCAGAATTAGCCCTCGCCATGGTATGTTTAGCATCTGTGTGACATCTGTTAAAGCAAACACATTCTTTCTTAGAGCTCCATAAAGATTTCAGTCATCAGATCCAAAGCACCTGGACCCAGTAAATGCATCCTGAATTGAGGGATTAACCTTTTCACATGAGAATGTGGGTATTGCAGTTACGTCTTCCCTCATAGAGAATCTTCCTTGTTATTTCATGACTTGGTTAACAGAGTAACAGCTACTCTGCAAATTCCCTGTGCAGCAGTTGAGATTTTTTTTTTTTTTTTCCCTCCATCTTTGACAATCTTAATTTTCCAGCAATGAATCTGAACGTTACAATTGCATTTTTGCCCAGTTTTTGGACATGTTTTTATAGCCGTGAAATGCACCGTGATCTGTTCTTTCTTGCAAGGCATTTTTGGAAAGAAAGACAACTGTTGTATCCCACTGTACCATGGTTATTGTGCTATATCTATTGTCTGAAGTTCCACTGAAATAGAATACAGCTAGAAGATGATGATTCTCTGCAGCTGGAGGAATGCCAAGATAAAGCTAAAACATTTATTGATGTAGAAGACAAATTTCAAGCAGAAATCTGATTTCTGTTATATCGGATAACTAGTGTAATATGCTGTCAGTTTACTTGGTGGACTTTAGGTGCAGTCAAAAGACATTACTCCATGTAGTATTGATAAAGGGCTGTATTCTCACTAATAGGACACAGATGCCATTACATTTAAATTAGATGCAAGTTGATCCAAGTTATTTTTGTGTTTTAACAGGTTGGTTTTTTTTTTTCCCATACACTATGAGATGCCTTAGTATTTGTTAAAATATATCAAGCTTGGTTTATTTTAAAGGTGGAAAGCTCAGCGGTAGAACTTAGCTGTGCCTTTGTACATTCCATTAGTAGAAGTTGTCACTTACACGTGAAGAACTACATCATGACTGATATGTTCACTTTGTAGTCGTAACTGCAAATTGTCCTGTTAATGAATAGCTATCTGTTTGTCCTCTCTGTGTTAGCTGACCCCTGCGTACTCGCTTTTCTGTTCCTACAGCTGGAAGTCGATTGGAATAAAATCAAAGCCAAAATAGAGATGGAAATTGCTAAAGAAAGAGAACGAGCAGCAGCCAGCCCTGCAGCGAGAGCTAGTGTAACTGTACAGCAGTAATGGTCCTTTCGGTCACCTTAACAAGTGCTGCTTGGATATTTGGTACCAGCATAGTTTGACAAACATAAATTAATAAAAAACCACAACACACGTTTTGCGGGGAACGGGAGTGAGGATTGGTGTAGTCCTTGTTAACTGTTGGATGGCAGGCAGAATTATTTATTTACTGCAGTCTCATTTGAAGCCATGTTCTGATGCCCTAGCTCCAGTGAGTCGCTACATCATAAACGTATGAGAAAAAAGGGAAATTAACTTTTGTTTTTCCATTAGTGGCTGTTAAATAATTTTAATGGCAATGAAAATTTAACCTTGCTTGCCTCTAAGTACCAATTTCCCTGTTTAAACACCTAGTTAAGTAGTTCGATTATTTCTGCAACCTCAGGGATCTCTGAAAAGACTTGTTTAAATTGCCCTAAACCAAATTTAGCAAACTTTTAAGTGATGAAAATTAAAAAAGGAGCTTGCACTTACAAAGTGCAAAAGAATATTGCACTCCCAGTTATAGTAATACATATATCTGCCAGTATGTATGTCCTAGCAAGTTCTTCAACAGACGATTTCAGATTGCTTCAGCAACTCAGGTGTGTCACTGTAGCGAACTATTTAGCAATAAAGGGTATTTTCTGAGATAATGAAAATTGTTTAAAATACTGTGGATGTGCTTTGAATGTTGTTTGAAGTAACAAAAGTTGTTGTTGGTTGGGTTTGTAGCCTCTAACATGTATAATTAACATTGATATTCAGACCTTCCTTAAGGTTAAAGTATCATATTAATTTAAAATAAGGAAGAGCTTTCCACTTTTTTTTTTTCCTGCCCAAAGCACTTGATTTGAAAATACTATTCTTACAGTTGTGTTATTTCATCAAGATGCATTTTCCTTTGTTTTACATATGGAAGTGGCTGCCTGTGTCAGATGTGCTTTGCAGAAACCCTTTGCAGTGTAAATACAGGAGCAGGTGCTTCATAACTGACGTTGTATAATATGTATCTTTCAAATGTTACCATCAAAATGCTAACTATCGGTATATCCGGCAAATTTCTGCAGGTTTGTAAATCATTATATAGCACTTTTTTTGCACAGTTCATAAATTTCTTAATAAAAAACAAATAAAGGGGTGTTTTTAAATGTATCTGATAGACGATGCATTAGGTCATCTCCATTGATTAACCCGACTGCTAAATAAAACATTTTTTGATGTAACTCACTCAGAAGTTCCACGCTATTCTGGTACACTGACATGTGGCAAAGTGAACACCTTCACCTTCCATCGACTTGCAGAAAGCACTTATTAGTTCCAGAATTGAGTCCAGAATATCACTAATGGCAAGTGTTTAATGTTAAATTTATGAAGCCTGGCTCAGATTTGTAATGCAGGTTTGGGAGATGAGTCTGTCTGGTGGTGATACGAAGTTCAGGGTCTCGTCTTTATCTTGCTCTTTTATTCTTGGGCCAGTTGGAAGTACAGCAGAAGCAGCAAATTAAAAATGCCTGGTCCAACAATTAACAGTTGCAAAGGCTGAGATAAAACAGGGGAAGGATGCCACGCCTGCGAGGGTACATCCTTGACTGGCTGCCCTTCAGCTTGGTGTCAGTGTCGTTCACTTCAAGCTGGATCTCCACATCTCAACGAGAAGTGTTGCATTTGTAGGCAAGGGGAAAGTGTGATTAATTCCTAGGACAAAGCACCAAAAAAAACCTTTAGGAGTTTATCGCTGATCAGCTCTACTTTTTTCCACTCACATCCAGTCCTGAACTACGTGCTGTGCTGAGTGTATTTGTGTTAAACAGAAAAACAACAGAAAACAAAAACAAAAAATTTGGAAAAGCACTGCTATTCTTTATTTTCACCAGGTTCTAATAGGCAGGTAACCTGGTACCATTCTGACCTTGGGTATGAAATTTAAATTTCAGAATGCTCTCAGAAAAAAATATCCTCATGCAGCTTACCGGGGATTGTTGCAGGGTTTTTACGTATCACACTTGGAATTCCAAGAAAAGTGTAAAAAGAAGCACCAGGAGGATATTGTTGTTTCAGGAATGTTCGTAAACAGCAACAAACCTTGCATATGTGCTTCAGTGGGCCATTTCTGGTGTGTTCTGGTAAGATTGGTGTATTAGCAAGTGCAAAGAAAGATCAAAAGTGCTTTTACCCAACTTGTTGTGCTTGTGTCCTGTTACCTCCTTGTCCAAACCCTGATTTAAAACCTTCTAGAGCTGTAAATGAAATCACTAATCAAGTACTGGGCACATTATTGTCCAGTGCAAGAAGCCTGGTTCCTCAATGATTTAAGAATACTTGTTTTAAAAATAGATAACACCCTATTTAATTTTTTTTTAATTTTAATTGACTATTATCCTGGTTTCAGCTGGGACAGAGGTAATTTTTTTCCCAAACACCATAAATCTAAGAAGTAGGGTGTTAACAGAATTAAAATATAATTGGTTTAGTTGCTGTTGTGAGGGATCAGTTACTCAAATAATCTTGCCGTAGCAGGCTGGGTGTTGTAGTTCATGTTATTCATTTGACCTTGACTGCAGTAGATTCTCTCTGGTTGTAAGAAGGGAGGTTCAAATGGGAATGTGAAAAATGTATCTGGAAGTGAGGTAAAAAATAAAAGCTAAGACGAGTGTTTAAAAGCAGTAATTGAATTAGGAAAGCAAAATACTGAAAAATTTTGTGTGCGTTAGGTAGCACTTCCGTCTTCTAAACTTTCAAACGTTGCTCTTAGCTCTCCTTGCATGTGGGCTTGGAAATGACATTAAAATATGCAGATTTTTTTTTTTCCCCCATTCTAGCAGTGTAAAATGGAACAAACCTGAATAATCTGTTACTGTACATCAGGACCCTGCCCTGCATTAGAGGACACCCTTTTTTTACAGCCCAGCCTTCCTGCGCTGTCCATCATCCATGGGGTGAGTAGTGATTGACAGGAGGAGCAGTGAAAAGGGCATTTTAGGAACATCCCCCTGGATTTGCCAAAAAAAAAATTTAGATGTATTGCTTTCATCTGGCTTTATACCATGTTTTAACTATCATTTTGGCTCCCGTTATTCCAGGTAATGCAAATGGTTTAAAAAAAACCCTTAATTTTTACCTCTAGCTTAATTTTTTTACATGTTTTTAATAGTTTGGAGGAAAAAGGCAAAATATTTTTTGTGCTCTGATACCTAAGATAGCAAGACTTCGAGGCCTATCTTTGTCAGATTTTATCCTTTGGAACTGGAACAGGGCAAACCTTTTGCATCGTCTGGCATGAAAATTTAATTTCACAGTTTACGTAGAACCATTTCCTACTGCAGGCAAACAAATGCTCATCTCTAATGAGTGTGTGAGGTGACTCTGGGTATATCCCCTTTGTACCAGAGGCCAGAAGCATCTCTGAGGGAGATGAAGGGTAACAGCTCGGGTGTGTCTGGGACTTTCAGTTCTCCTTGTGGCCTCTCTCCGCCTCATTTTTTCCATCCGCAGAGGGGAGGAATGTATTCAGCAACGTTGCAGAGCTGGGTTTTGGGTTGTAAGAAGTTAATGTACACGCACACACTCAACAGAAAGGCGGGTGAATTCGAACTTTCAATGTTCTCAAACCCCAGACCAATAAGCATTAATAATGTCGTGCTTGGTGAAGACGCCCGGTGTTATTCCCTTACTGACAGATGAAGTCACTTGCCCACAGGCATCCCGCAGGCCCATGCAGGCTGGCAATAGGACCGAGCCATCCCGTAGCCCAGCCCTACCTGCTGATCAGAGAGCTGTAAGGGAACTGCCCACAGCTGGGCTAGAAACTGGGATCATTAGTGAAGGCTGTTGAATTGCCAAGGAATCACTCAGTCTGCAAAGCAGGCCGCAAGATTTAGCTGTGCCGCTCTCCTTGAATTTAACAGAAACCGCCCAGATAGAATTTGATGGAGGTTTCACAGCCAGGAGTTCAGCAAGAGCCACGAGCACAGCTGGGGAGGAAGCATCACGGGGCCTGCCTTGAGCTGAGGTGGGATTTCATCCAAACCTATCAACCCACGTTCTGTTAAAAGGTAAAATTCACTGTTGTAGATAACGCAAAAATGCCCTGCAAGCCTCTGAGACTTGGTCTTTGTTATTTCTTCAGAAAAGACGTAGGTTCTATTGAAAAGTGAATGGAAATACTGATGGTAAAAGGGGGGGGAAAAAAAAAGTGCTATCCATTGAATTATGATGTGTCGGTTCTTCTGATTCCAAAAGAAGCAAAATAGGAACCAAAACGTTGGTGTTACACTGACAGAGTGAGTCTTAGGAATGGCAAATGCCTCAAAGCTGTGAAATACACTGCTTTTCAAGCAGTAAAGCAGTTTGAGAGCTGTATCATACTGGCCTGGTGCCAGCCTTGACATGATGTTTTTGGGGCATATCTGGTAAATCTGCCTGAAAAGTAATGTAAGCCCGGTGTGTTTGGTTTGGGCCCCTTGGCTGAAATGATAAATTCCTTTACGGTTTAACTTTTAAGCAAAAGTTAACTGGGAATTTTCATGATTTATAAAATAGAAGGCATCATTTTGGCATGGTATTAATCTCGTTGGCCAGAACGATGCCCTTCCTGCAGCCACAAGCTCTTGAAGCCTGCAGGATTAATTGGGTTGGTTTAACCATGAAACAAGCAACTCACAAATACGCCGTTAAAAGATTCGCTCACATAATCTCTGCTGTCCTCAGGGCTGGAAAGAGCTATAGAAGAGCTAATGCTCATTTTCAAGGGACTGGTATCTACTGCTCCTTTCCCTACTTTAAACCTTTAATTGAGGTGTGGAAAACCAGCAAAAGTGCTTGTAAATGGGAGAGTATCTGCCTGGTGAAGGAGCTACCCTTGGCCTCGTAAGAAGAAAATCATGTGCATGGTGATGGAGAGCCCTGATACTTAAAAATGTAAATTAACTAGAAGTCATCTTCTCTTTGAGCTTTCACTAAGTGACTGGAGCATGCAAGCCTCAGACAAATAAACCACAGCAAATGAGTATTCTTTCAGTAATTACGTTTTTTTGGGTAGACATGTCTGCAGTGAATGGTCAGTGAGGAGCTCAGTTGTTATTGTTTTTTCCAAAGCTATCATGACTCATCCTACTTCCATTCCAGATGTTAATCAATGGTTTTCCATATAAATTAACCAATCTGCATATTAATTCCTGTTCAAAATAGAACATACAAAGTTCTGTCTAAGTGCAAAATAGGTATCTGGCACGATTTTATTCTGTTTCAATTATTGGCTGATTTATACTGATGACTGCAAGGATTAGGTCAACCTGTTGCACTTGTATCTTGCTTGTCCGTAGAAATAAGAATTTACAATAAAAAACCCCAAGGCAAACTGTCATTTAATAACACTAAGAGAGCTTAAGTTCTATTTTATTTTGTAAATTAATAGCGATGTCATCAATTAAAAAAGAATCTAGGGTCAATTACTATATATCTAGAAACAAAGGCGTGGTAGAAAATACTTTGGAAAGCATTATAACAACCATGGAAGGAAAAAAAGGGAGAAAATAGGGGCTAATGGCTGTGAAATCTCTGATCACTGTGGCCAAGACCTGGCAAGAGCGTATGCACACACTGCCCTGCATGGACCATGGATAATCCAGCTGGGCTCGCAGGGGTAACTCACTGCGTGTAGGGGACTAAACCTTTCCCTCCTGTTTTCCTCCTGTTTTTCCTTTGGATGGGAAGCTTGGAGCATTCTGGAATTTGAGATTTCCTGTCTGGTACCAGCCCTGGAGCTGACTGCACAGCGTGGCAAAAGAGCACAGCAAGAGGTGTGAGTGTGCCCGCAGGACCAGATTTCCAACTGGTTTGCTTAGAAAACGTGAAGCTGAGGGGATGGAAATGATGAAAATCGCCGCAGAAGCAGACGTGAAGTTCTGCTTAGTGAGCACAAGAGAGCTCAAGCAGGACTTTGCTGTTTGCTGCTGCTCTGAAAAGGGGCAAATTTCATTTAGGTTAGAGCATGGTCTTGGGAAGCCAAGTTGGCTCGTTCAAGTTGTATTGTTTTCAGTTGCCTTATTCACTTCAGAATAGCCAAAGCTACAAATACCCAATAATGGAAAAGCTAGAAGCTTTCAACACTAAATGTAATTCTTGATGATATCATCTAGAGATAGGGGCGTAAAAAGGCAATTTATTGTTTTATATATTTCAGGATTGATATTCAACATAGAAATTTTGAGACTTCCATTTCTTTGTTTTGTGAGATCAGAGATATCCCATGTCACGTTTATTCAGCGGCTCCAGAATCACCTGACATTTCCCTAAATACAGTTGTGTTATAACTGTTAATCTGGAAAAAAAAAAAAAAAAAGCATATGATTTGAGTTGCAACGGCTATAACCTTACTTGTGGTTTCATGCAGATGATTGTGCACTGAGAATTCTGTTAATATGTAAAAAGAGCCTGGCAATTATCTATTCAGCAGTTATCACAAGTGTCTGGCTATTGTCTTCTCCTCGGATCATCTCTTTGCCTTCCCATAAAATCTGACATAATAATGCATCCTCTGCACTGATATTTTACTCTGTAGGGTATGGGGAAAAATTGGGCCGTAATCCGTCTTTGCACCAGGATTTGGGTGAATGTGACCCGAGAAGCTCCAGTGAGAAAGCAGGGCAGGATCTGCTCTGGTTTATCTGGGTCACAACCATCTTGGGCTTTCCTCCTTCCTCCTCCTCCTTCCTCCTCCTCCTTCCTCCTCCTCCTTCCTCCTCCTCCTTCCTCCTCCTCCTTCCTCCTCCTCCTTCCTCCTCCTCCTTCCTCCTCCTCCTTCCTCCTCCTCCTTCCTCCTCCTCCTTCCTCCTCCTCCTTCCTCCTCCTCTTTCAGCAGTCTCTGTCCCCTGCAGTGTATAAGAAAGGCCTAATCCCAGTTCCAGTGAAACTAAGGATTGCTGCTTCAACTAGACATGAGGATTTGATGCAGCATCTGGGAACATCTTTGTGTCTTTAGCATTTTTAGCTGTGATACAGAAACTTTTAGAAGCCACAGCGAGAAATATTTCAAAATTCAGCTGCCCATATCAATACCTGCATCCACACCTGTATTCGATGAACACACGAAGCCTCGGTTTTGCAGTGTGAGGAACAGCTCTCTTGCACCTAAACCGATCTACCAACCCTGCCTGCGAGGAGAGGAGGAGTATCTCACACTCGCTCTCGTTGGGAGCCCTTTGGCTGGGACCCCACAGCAAGGCAACTGGTTTTTCAGAGGGTTTGAGGGCAGGAGACCTGGCAGTGCTCAGCACCGAGGTCTGGTGTGCCCTGTGCTGGATTGGGCCGTTCGGTTCCCCCTTAGAGTGGAAGTGATCCCAAGTCTCCTCAGTGAAATAAAAAGCACAATACTGGAAGGTGCTAATATTTTATTATCAAGCTTTGGAGGTTGTTCTCCTCCCAGGCTCTGTACTGCCACTGCAGTGGGGTGGGAGGCCTGAGGATCGCCCCGGCGGGTCGACTTCGTGGGGTTGTGTCCGTGCAAACCCTGCAGACCATCTCCTGCTGCTTCCACAGACCCTCGAGGAAACGTGCCCCAGGTGAGGGGAGCTGGGGGTGCCACACCGAGCTGGAGTCACCTGCTTCCATTGCAAGCCATCGTACTGGAGGGGATGCCATTTGTATCAGAGGTGATGCCATCGTACTGGAGGTGATGTCGTTGTACTGGAGGAGATGCCATTTGTGTCAGAGGTGATGCCATCGTACCAGAGGTGATGTCCCCAAGTCAGCTTCTTTCTGGACAACTTATCCCTCCTGTTAACCAGCCCCTGCCGTGGTTGAGCAGTGACCTGTGGCCCCCACGCTCCCAGGGAGGTGAGCAGGAGCTCCCCGGGTCTCTGCCGGCCTGCGGGGTGTCTCTGTGGGGAGCTCTGGTGTCCTGCAGACTGTGTGTGTCCCCCCTGGGAGCACCAGCATCTGCTCCCCAGGGCACAGCGGCACATCCCTCCGTGGGCCCTGGCTGTCCCCTGCGCTGCGCCCAGCCAGTCCGCCATGGACCCTTGTGGATAAACTTCCCAGGGGACAGCCTCACCCCGGGGGGGTCCGCAATGTCCCCCCCCCGGCCCCAGGAAGGCTGCTGGGTCCATCGCAGCCCCCCGCGCCCCCGGGGCCCGCTGTGTCCCTCTGTCCTGCCCCCGTCCGCGGGTCCGCAGCGTGGCTGGGGTGGGGGTCTCAGCTGCACCCCCCCCCATCCCCATCCTCGTCCCTGGGGGGGCGGGGGGGGCAGCGCTGAGCCTCCTCGTAGCTGGGCAGATGCTTCACCTCCTCGTAGCGCGGCAGCGGCGGCAGCTCCAGCCCCGGGGCCGGGGGGGCGGCGGGACCCCCGGGGCCGGGGAGGAGGCGGCGGCGGCGGCGGCGGGGGGGGTCGGGGGGGGGCGCGGAGCAGGCGCGGTGGCGGAGGACACAGCCGGCGGCCACCAGCGCCAGGAGGACGAGCAGAGCCGCCAGCCTCCGCGCCAGCCACCGCGCCCGCGGAAGCCAAGCGCGCTCCGCCGCCGCCCCCCCGGCCCCGGCCCCGGCCCCGGCGCAGGCAGCGCGGCCGCACGGCGCCGGCCCCCGCCCGCCCGCCATCCCTCCGCGCCCCGCGTAACCCTTCTCCGCTCCCGGCGCGCACCTTCCGCGGAGCCGGCGGCGCTCTCCGCGCCCCTCCCGGCGGCAGCGCTGGGTTTTATCCGCGCCGGGCCGGGTTTTATCTCTGATGAAGAAAATCGATGGGGCCATTTGGCGGCGGTGCCCGGGCTAATGGACGTGTTTAGTTCAAGACTTCGTCTTGTGTCCCTAGACTGGATGCCGACAGAGCAGTTAAATGAAACTTCCAGGATGGCTTTTAAGTTTCTCTGTGGTTGAGATGTGAGGAGTTTACACGAGGGTCAAACACCGACGATCTCTTGGTCTTTTTTGTTACTTAGCTTTCTCCATCCTGTTCGAACATTACTGAAAATTTGGGGGAAAAAATAAAAAGATATGCTCCTCACCTAGGAGAAGGCCCCACGGTATCAGAATGAAATGCCTGAATGTTAATTATGCTCAAAAGGAGGGGAGAGCGTTAGCAGTAGAGTTATTAGGGGATTGGAGATCCATTACAATAGTTGGAGCAAACTGTGTAGACAGAAGAATGTAAAGAGGCTTGGTCTCTGCGCCCTGACCCCGCAGCTCAACCCCAGCCTCTCCCAGGGGGGTCACCAATGGGGTGTCCCTGCCTCAGTGTGCCCCAAAACCTACCACTGAGCTGAAACGTATCTTCCACGGGTGGGGGCAGGGGGCAGAATCCCTGATGAGGGGTAATCTGTACTTAAGGACACGGGGGTACGTGGTACCCAAGGATGTGGGGATGAACCTGAGGATGCAGAGATGAGTGGTACCCAAGGATGCAGAAATTAACCCAAGGATGCAGAGATGAGTGGTACCCAAGGACGCAGAGATGAAATGGTACCTGAGGATATAGGGATGAGTGGTACCCAGGGATGCGGGGATGAACCCAAGGATACGGGGATGAGTGGTACCCAAGGATGTGGGGATGAACCCAAGGATACAGGGATGAGTGGTACCCAAGGATGCAGTGATGAACCCAAGGATACAGAGATGAGTGGTACCCAAGGGCATGAGCATAAATGATACCTGAGCCCTGAGTGACCCGCGGGAGGGGGAAGGCAGGGTGCAGAGCCAACCACTGATTCTGCCACTTAAAAAGGACACTGCAGTGTCAGAGCAGGCAGGCAGGCTGGCTCCCTGGCACCTGTGCCGGGCACAGATGAGAGTGAGCTCTTCATTCTTCCTTTCTGTTGGTTTTTATTCCTACCATTAAGATTTCACAACTTTTGACCTGTTGGCAAGGCCGGGGGGTCTCCATGTCACCCAGCAGTGACCATTGCCCACGCTTCTGGGATGACTTTACTCAGCCCCCACAACTGCAGCCCCTCGGCTGTGATGTTTGCTGATTACCCTCAGCTCAATTGCAAAACTCCTCAGGAGAGAGAGTTCTAATCTAGTCATGGAAAAACTTACTAATATGAAACATGGCAAAAAATGACTCTGACTTTTCTGCTTGGTTTCTTTTTAGGTGATTATGCCAAATCTGATATGCAGCAGCTGACCCACCTACGTGACCGTCACGTGTAATGTGTTCATTTCCTTTGTCTTGTTTACTCGACCTGTGATGGTTTTGTTGCTGGTATCTGTAAGCAATGCTCCTGCTGTCATCCCTACATCGGGGTAAGTCATGCCCATCGTATCTTTTACAGATTTCTGTGGTGCTCAGGAGCAAAGATGTATCTCAGCAGCAATACAGCATTGAGCAGAGTTTACATTAAAATAATCTGAAAGGAAGGAGGGGGTCGATGGTGCCAGGTTTCTGGCAAACAATGAGAAACCACTTTCTGTATCTTCAGGGGTTTATTCTGCATACGTTTCCTCGCTTTGTGGACATTTGTCCCTGCAGAAGGCTGCTGGGAGCTGTGGGAAATGTGGGCTTCAGGCATGGAGCTGAGGCGGGAGGGTGGCAGCAGGGGGGCACAACCCCAGCCCCAGCTGCTTTAGGTCTGACCTGCCCGGGCCATGCGGGCTCTGGCACCCCACATGAGGGGGTGGTCATGGGGACCCTGGCCCTTTGCCTCGGGGACATGTCCTGGCAGGATCAGGGATGCTGAGCACCAGCAGCAGCTCCCTGCAGTGCCTGAGGCTGCATTTACTTCAGACTCTTGATAATAACCAATGTTGGTTTTTTAAGGCAAATACAATGGTGAGTAAACAGCAGGGTGCCCGGTGCAGCCTCCCTACCCATTAAGAAAGCACTGCATTTTAACAACATTTCTGATAAGCTGTAACTCCACAATCAGAGCGCTATGAAATATTAAAGCCTGTTGATAGCTCATTAAAGCTAACATTTTGGCTGGCCCTCCAGCGCCCGCCACGGGCTGGGCTTTGGTGCTCGGCCTGCAGAAGTGGCCAAGGATGGGCTCTGCCCCCCGTCAGACGAGGACAACTGTGGCTGGAGGGAACAGAGTGCTGTGATAGCAAGAAAAAATAAGAATTAAAATCCTGGTATGCAGCTACACTCAATCCAGCAGCCTCAGCTCCTACAACCCCACACCTGGCTTGGAAAAATGCAGAAATATCAGCTCCTGGGAGGGGACTCAGGGCCAGGGGACTGGTCCCCCCTGGCTCGGTGGCTTCCTGGGGATACCTGCAGCCATCCTGGGACAGCTACGGGTGTAGATGCTGTGGGTTAGGGGGGATTTGGGGTGGTGCATCACTGGAGCTGGGTGAGCACCAGGAAATGTATGGAGAGGGTCCATGTGAGTAACGAAGCTGTAGGCAGCTGCAGCTGCTACTGGAGCTGAGGGATGGGTGATTTTTAGAAGTGCAGCCCCTCTACTGAGGGCCAGCAGGGTGTAGGGACTGTTTCCCAGCTCCCTGGGATGGGAACTGGTGAGAGAGGGGACAGGGGGGCTGCGGCCACCCCTGGGACCTCGAGTGGCCCCGTCACCGTGCAGGGAGCAGGACCACTGAGCTGGCCTGGCTGGGGAGCCAGCAGCACCAGGGCAGTGAAAACTGGGGTGGAGCAGCCCTTCGCCTCTCCTCCTCTACACACAGGACTTCAAAAAAGGGTGATAAACAGCCCCCCCCACCCCTGCTGCCCACATCCCGGCTCACCCGCAGGCGAGGGTCCAGCTGGGGGGTGTGAAGTTTCCTGACTCACTCGAGGTGAGGATGGAGGCGGCAGAGGTGGTGATTCGCCACATTCCATCTATATTAAAGCTCAAGTTCAACTCTTTGAACCTTCATACTGATCCATAGCGCCAAAAGTTTCTGGCAAATTCATGCCGCCAGCTCCTGAAGTGTGGTGAGTGTCCCTCTGCGCCGGAGCAGTCCCAGTGCTCTGAGGTTTCTTCTGATTAGATCAAAACTTAGTTGCCTTTTTTTACCACCCAACCGATTCTTTGAACGCTGGGCTTTGTGCATCATCCTGCAAGTGTTTTGGTTTTTTTTCACAGGGATGGGAGTGCAATAGTAAGGCAAAGCGTTGTTTTTATTAGCAGCAGCACCACTCTCGGGCAGTTCAAGATGCTTTCCATGACCTTTCTCACTGATGGAAGAGAAATGAGATTTCAGATGAGGTGGCCCAGATGTTTGTCAGAAGTAGTCTTGAAAACCATCAGGATGCTGTAATGTACATTCTTTTAATTGCACATCCACAGATGCCTCTATCACTTAACCATTTGCAACCGTGGCCTCTTTAGATCTCAGACAAAAAAAAAAAACAAACAAGTAAGACCCTGGTAACTGTGCTTGGGAGTGAGACCTACAAACCAGGCGTGGGCACTGTGGCACAGCACCTCCGTGGCTCCTCACGCCCCACCGCATCATGGTCCTCCCATTCCCATCACTGTCCCCCTGCCACCGCCAGGACATGGCCACCAGCACTCGTCTGGAGCTGGGAAGGGTCATGGCCAGGGGAAAAACCCCATAGGCAATGAGGGAAGAAAAGAAAAAATTTTCTGGGAAAATACCCAAAGGTGGGGAGCCGAAAAGCCAGGGCACGTTGTCACAGGAACTCATTTCCCAGCAAAAAAAGGATAGCATAAGGTTGGTTGTGAGAACTCCTGTGTGAATTTTCTTTTATTTTTATATATTTATACAGATCTATATAATATTTTTAAATTTATTTTCATTTTTAAATGCTAAAGCAGAATATGAGTAAAGGAGGTGTGTCTCCCCATGCAGTCAGCCCAAACACAAGTGGAGATGGGAATATCTTGCCCATCCAAACCACTCTCCTGTTTCACACTTCCTTCTCCTCCTCTGGATGTGGGTCAGGACCTTCGTGGCAGTCTGGGGTGGTGGGGGCCGATGGCCAGTGCTGTCCCCAGGCCTGTGAGGAGCTTTTTTTCACCCTCCAAGCAATGACAGAGCAGTGGGGCAGCACCGGGAGTTGCTGAGCATGAATAAATCGTTAGCAGCCGTGCCTCCCCCATCCCAAAATCTCTTTTTACAAGCTGTGAGAAACCCACTGTGTGTCTGCCCGGACTCTCGGGTAAACTCTGGGACTGCCGAGCAGTTTCTGGGAAGGAGCTTTAGAAGTTGATTTTCTCCAGTTTTGCAGGGGATGCACAATTATTGATCCTCCAAATGACCCTTGCAGAAATAAATCGATCCCTTTGGAGCAGCAGATCATTAAATACTTGACTTCCAGATCTTTCAAATGGTGCCAAAGAGCTGACCTGGCAAAATAATTATTTTATAGTGTGCATAATTGTCCCTGTGACCATTAGTATTTGTGTAACTCTGAGCTCTCCTTCACGGGAGCCTGCTACCTAAATTGCTCTTTATACAATGATGCTTCACATCTGCATTTCCTTTTGTCTTCTGTTCTGCCCCAAATATGGGAAAACTAATTGGGAAAAAGCGTAATGAAGTTGAGCTTTGTCTTTTTGGGCAAGACTCTGAAAGCCTCACACGTGGTGAGCAGCATTTGGTAGCAGGAGCAATCACATGGATTGATGGAGGGAAGCACAGTTTGGGATGACGATCTGGATTATAGATAGAAACCAGCTCAGCCCTCACAGCTTCAATGATATTACAACGGCTAGTAGACCCAAACCTTGAGATAATTGAGGCTTTTATAGGAATTATGGAGCAAATTGCTGCTGTGCTGGAGGATGTGCAGGCACTTCATACCGCATTTCGGTCTCTGTTACAGCCCTTCTGCAAGTATTCCTCTCCCTGGACCCTGAATCAGTAAATGTGGTGCCATCAGGGTGGGTGAGGCTGTAGCTGGGGGGGGTTTGGGGTGCTGGGTGGGTGAAGCTGTAGCTGGGGGGGGTTTGGGGTGCTGGGTGGGTGAAGCTGTAGCTGGGGGGGTGTTTGCTTTCAGTCTGAGTTGGGTAAAATCTCCCCTGGCATCAGCAGCTGGCATTGACTGAGGGCTTCCCCGGTCACGCCGTCTTCACAACGGTCTGCCAAAATAAAGAATACATCGTTTTTAGCATTTCTGTAAAAACTGATAAAGAAGCTCTTCAGAAAGCCTCTCGGCAGTGAGCTTGGAGCTCTGCTCTGGGAAAGCTCTACCTTGCTTCAATTAAACACACAACGCTGAGAGCTGTTGCTGCACGTTTCTCAAGCACATCTGTAACTGCAATAAGGCTTAAGAAACAAGAAGATGACTCTGCATATGTAAAAAAAAAAAAAAAAAAAAAAAAAGCCATTACCTCACAGCTCAGAAATCTCTTCTGCCAGCAAATATTTGCTGTTAGACTATTAAAAAACAGAGAAAGTGAGAGAGAGAGAGGCCAAAACACTCCTGCGTGCCTCTGATTCCTTCCCAGACTAGGTCAGTTCTCCTGTTAACAGTTTTGGATGCTCTCCAGAAATGAAATGGATTTTCTTCAAATAAATAAAAGGTGGAAATATCACAGGGCAATGATATCGATACCAAGTATGTTGTCAGGCTTCCCAGACTCCATGTCGCAGCTAACGTATTCGATTTTATTCCTTCTACTAAAAAGGAGCATTAGAAATATTGGATTGTACTAGTTTTCCCCTTGCAATAGTTCCGTGCAATTAGGACTCAAACCCTTTGACTCCATGGAAGGGCTCCCGTTCAGGCAGTGAGTTTCGGCTGAAGCTTTTAGTGTTACCAATAATGAGCATCTCTTCATATCACGCTCATATAACAAGGATGATTTGCTCCAATGGCTGTTTTTTCTTCTCAATGACATGGTGTTAATTTCTAAAAACGATTCCAGGATTGTAACCTTGATCCAACACCATCCTCAAGCACATGTTTAATTTGAAGCCCCCGATGGCAGCAGAACCCCTGGGAGATGTGGCTGCAGGTGGGGAGGAGGCTGCACGGCCGACACGCTGGGCGTGGATCAACACAGAAATGCTGAAACACATTAAAATGCAGCAACAACCAAAAAGCAATAAAGGACAATTTGTCACAGTTGGAAAGGATCGCCGCAGTGGTCTGGAATAACCAAAAAAATGATTTTTAATTTTTTTTTTCTTTTTTTTTTAACAGGGGGAAACATTTTTCCAAGCCGCGGTCCTCGTTAGTCATGCCGTTTCTCAAGAGGCTGCCATGATCCAGTCATGAATTTCTGAGATGATTTCATCTCACTGTTATTTACAACTTAGCCCAAAAACTCAGCCTCTTCCTATTATTTGTGGTTAAATATAGCAACGGATTCTTTCCCATTCCTCTTTCTCTCGGAGCGGTTTTTCTGCCACCCACACGAATCGCATGAGTCAGCCGCCGCTCGGAGGAGCAGTTCCCAGCTGGCCGGGCCCTCGCCTGCCTTCGCGCATCCCGAGCTCACCCCGAGCGAGCATCGGGAGGTGAAAGAATGTCTGTCTGCTCGCCCCGTGCCCCGGGGTCACCCTGCCTGCATCCCGGCTGCTCCCCTGCCATCCCACCCAGGAATTTCAGGTGGCCCCAGTTTTCATGCAACCGAGCCCCAGGCACCGTCCTGCTGAAAACCTTCTCCCGTTCCCCTCTCGCTCTTCCCTTCTTTTATTAAACTGAACATTAAAATGCTCTACTTTTATTAAACTGAACATTTCCCACCCCACTTTTGTCAGCACCAGCCCGATTTCCCCGGAGCCCCCACGTACGGGTGACACGCTGTGGACGAAGGGTTTTTGCTGGGGGTAAATCCAACAGCCACCCCAATGCCTGAGCAGCAGGTTGGTACCTTGTTAAATAAATTTTTAAAAGGGAGAAAAAACCTGCCCGTTGTTTTGCTGGGAAGGGGGTGATCGCCGTGCCAGGGCAGATGAGGGGCAGGGTGCTCAGCAGAGAAGCATCCTGCCTGTGCCGCCCCGTGCGCATCTCTGAGGAAAAGCGTGAGGGGGAGGGATGAGGATGCTGAGGTTTGGGGGGGCAACGTGGAGGCGGCAGCCGTGGGGGGAGGATGAAGGGGCAGGAGAGGGTTGACCCTGCTATTTTTAACCGTGGTGTTTACACGCCATAAATAACCGTGCCGGCCTCGGAGGCGGCGCAGTAAATAGGAAAAGCTCTGGCACGGCCCCCCCCTGGGTCCACTCCTCCGGCCTGGGGGGTTCTGCAAGGCCACCACACAGCTGGGCTTTGGTGAGTCCCTTTTTGGAAGCCCACAGACTGGTGGGTCTGGATGTAAACCAGCAAATACTCCTTGTTGGGAAATGAGGTGCGTGGGTCCCGTCGAGACAAAATAGCAAATTTGCCGCGTCCTCCTGAGGGAGCTGACATTTAAACTCTGAAAGTCAGGATAAAAATATGGAAAATGTATCATGGTTTTGCTGTTGGGAGGAGAAACCCCCGCCCGTGCAACGTACCGCGGCGGCTGCTGAGAAGCTCGGCCCCACCGGGGCGGGGGGGCAGGGGGCAGAGAGCTCAGACACGGATGCAGAGCGGGGCTGGGGGTGGGTGATGGCCTCAGGCTCCCCCCCAGCTCTGTAGAAATCAACCAAAACCAAACACCCCCCCCCCCCCCCCCAAAAAAAAAAAATATCTGAATATCTGACGTGACTCTTGGTGGAGCCCTGGCGCCTCCGGGAAGAGACACCGGAGCTAACTGATACCAGAGAGATCACATTGCTGGCTAATTCTCCGAGGACTGAATTAGTTAAATTACTTTTTCTTCTTTCGTCACTCCCAGAATAATAAATCAGCACAAACGTATTAGTCCTGCCAGCTGCTGGGTTGCTCCAGATAAAGGTCTTGGGTGACTTTTAGCATCCCCGGTGCCATCCCACCCTCTACCTGCCTGGAGCTGCGGGTCTGGGTGCGGCTTCTCGGCCCCTACGTGGTGGGATTTACTACTCGTACTCTCTGCTTTTGGCGGACTTCCACTGTCTATCTGCTATATAATTAACTCATTGCCTTTTTAGAGCCATTATTTATGACCCTGCTATCGATCTGACTGGCACACTGCTAAATTCTCTATTAGAATTCTCTAATTCAGCGCTGTCTTGCCCAGTGATCCTACTGGGTGCCGCACCAGTTTGGACACGCTGAATGCCACTGGTGACCCCAGCTCCCCTCTGCAAAAACATTTCCACGGCAGCTCAAATTATTGGTGTGCCCAGCAGCTGTCAAGCTGAAGCCCTGTTAGTGCAGGACCTGCTGGGGGAATCTCCAAGGGCTTCCTGGGCTGTTTCAGATTTGGGTTGAGGTTTAAGAAAATATGTGCAGGTAAAGTCTTTGTATCCCAGGTTTCCCTGCTTCAAGGTTTGGGGTGGAAAACTGGCCTGCAGCAAGGGTTCGCCCATGCCGACTCATCCCCAGAGAGCACGGCAGATTTATTTTTTCATAAATGGACACAAATAGATGTAAGGAATAAGATTTTCAGTGAGTAATAGTTTATCTTAAAATGTGTTTGATGGTCTCAGTGCAGGCTGAAATCGCTCTAATGATTTTGGGGTGGAGGAAGGGGTTTTTCTGGCCCTGCTTTGCAGGTTTGGTCCTCGCTTGGCAAAGCCACCCGTTTTGGATCCCTTCTGAGACCTGAATTGTCATCTGCTCGGGTGATGACGCGTGGAAAGCTCCTAGTTCTGGCCATGCTGGGTAACGTTCTAAACCACCAGTGGCCTAAAGCATTTTTGACAATTAAACAGCATTGATTTCCCTTTAACAAAACGAGCTTCAGGGCGCCGTGATGGTGGTGGAGAACAGAGTGCTCAGGAGTGCTGGGGTATCATTTGGAATACGGAGATTATCGTGCCCCACCCGCAAAGATGTTTTTTTTCTAGGCAGAAGGAAAACTCAAAGCGCGCAGTTCACGTGCAGTGTGTGTCCGTCCGTGAGGGGCTTTTTGCAAGATAATACGATAAAAAAAAAAAAAAAAAAGAGATTCAAAATGTGAGACTGAGCCCTGAGCATCCTCCTCCCGCCCTGTGCCATGCACCGTGTCTCAGCAAGTGCTTCAGCGCAGACGTTATGAGGCCTCCTGCGATTCCTGTCAGCTCTTGGGGATCCGGGATGAGGATACAACACGGAGCAGAATGGAGTAAATACAGCGAATATCCAGTAAATACAGGTGGCACAATTACGAGACACAGGTGTTCACCAATTCCTGCATAGCAGGAACTCCAGCAACGTGTTTCTGGCCTTTTCACCTCAAAGAAGATGGCTGTTTGTAATTAGCTCTCTAAGTGACGACACAACATCACAAGTGGTGATATATGTGTGATGCTTTCATTTACAGCTTCCAGACAAAAGCCTGTCTGCAGAGGAGTTAGTGGAAATTAAAACCAGCTAATGCCTGTATATTATACAAAGGCCTGTACGCAATTATGAAATCAGAAATGAAGCAGGATGCAGACGGAGGCGTTGGGATCCGTCCCTGGGTGATTATGGTGGTATTTTTTGAGCTAAAGTCCAGGAATATTTGTCGTGACTACGACATGTCACCTCTCCTGGGGGTCCCTGGATGTCATTTTGAGGGGAAACATTGATTTTCTGACCGCTGCCTCCTCAAGAAGTAAAAGAATATATTTTGTTGAACAGGCTAATGTGTGTCTGAAGGCTAAAACTCCAATTTTTCCTCTTTTAATTTTCGTTTCCCCTGTGTGCTCTGCTGACCTGCCTTGCCACCACGTTTCCCGTCTGCTGCTGGTGGCAGCCAGAGGTTTTGTCTGTCCTTTCCGCCGCATCCAGAAAATCCCTCTGGTTTCCTTCCTCTCCTTTCCTGGCTCGGAGTCCTCCTCTCTCCTTACTTGCTCTCTTACAGCACAGAGCAGCCAGTCCCTGCCTTTTATTTAAAAAAAAAAAAACAAACAACCAAACCCTACACACCAAAAGAAGCATCTGGATTTATTTCCAAGTGGGAAGGACCGATTAGCATCTGCTTCCCTGGGAGACGGTGGGGAGACCGGAGCCTGCATCAGCAGTGCTGGAGAGCCTTGTCGCTTAAATATTTTTAATGATTTAAAAAAAAAAAAAAAAAAAAAGAAAAAAAAAAGGAGGCTTTTCAAAGGCCCAGCTGTCAAAAAAAAGCGAGCGTGAGATTGATTTATCACATGCTAGGGCATATATGGGGCTGTGTCTGGAGGTTTTCTGCACACTGTGTAAGGTCTGGGCAGAGAATCTACTCTAATAGAAAAATTAAGTGTCGGGAATTGAATAAAAACTGTATGTGCAAAGCCCACCTACTTCTGCTCTACAACGGGGTGCGTTTGGAACTGCCTGAGCACTGAAGTAGGAGTTCAGAGGGCTTTCCAACGAGCCCACTCGTGACTTTAGGATGTGATTAAACAGTCTGTGCCCCCCCCATTTAGAGGCAGCTGGGCACTGACACCCCTATAACGCTATCGCCCCCACAATGAAATTAATTTAAATTTATTTTTTATGTTTTTGGTTTGGTTTGGTTTGGGTTTTTTTTAGGAAATGAGACCTTTCCCCCAAGCAACGAGCTCTCATTAGTGGGGGGGGGGGGGGGCTTGACCCCTCAGTAGCCCACGGCCGAGGCGGGCGCAGCCGCGGGGCAGCGCGGGTGCGGAGCTGCGCGGAGCCCCCGCGGAGCGGGGCCGGGCCGGGCCGGCCTTGGCGAGGCCGGGGAGCTGTTGCCATCTGCAGGCGGCTTCGCCTTGGTGCCGGGAAGGAACTTTTTAACGGCAGCCAGAGAGATGCTGGTGTGTGGCTTTGGGGGAAAAAACCTGGGAGAGGGGTTTGGGGGCCAGGGACACCCAGCCCTGGGGGGCACCCAGCCCTGGGGGGCACCCATCTCAAGCCAGCTGCCCGCCAGCCCAAAGCACCCCTGCTAATTAATCCTAATGACCAGGCAAGGCAGGAGCTCCCTCCTCCTCCTCCCTTCCATCAGCTCCCCTTTCCCCAGCGCTGCTTTTCTCTCTAGCAGACAGTGGGGCTGACCAGCCACTTGTGAGATGGAAATGAGTTGGTGGAAGAGTCTGGGCTGTGATAGTTTGGGGATCCTGCGAGCACAATTGATTTTATTTCCTCTCCATCACGGACCCGGGGCAGAGGGGGTGCAGAGCTCTCTGGGGCAGGGGCTGGCTGCGTGCTGGGCTCTGGCCATGCTGGGCTGGCAGAGCTGCCACAGGGACCAGTGTTTCTCCAAACAGTGGGACCAGCGACACCATGGTGTTTTGTCAAAGGTGGGTCTGAAGCCTCCTACCCATCACCCAGGACGACTGGGCCTGATCCTGGCACTGGTGAGCTCCATCCCCCTTCCTCACCCCCCCAGCTGCCAGCCATACAACGACCCGTGGGGCTATCGCCGATGGAAAGGTGACTGCAGCTGTTGGATAAATAAACGTAATAGCAGCAAGCTATAGGAAAATATTTAGGGGGTGGTTTCACCCTGAATCGAGACGTGTTGCTGCGATACAGAACAGTACCGAGGAGGAAGCCCGTAGCAACTGGAAACTTATTAAAATTGATCCTTTCAGGGGGAGGATGTAATTCTGCTGCTATCAATAAGCAACGGTCCTGCAGCTGCAGGAAGAGCTTGTTTAACTTGAGGATGGAGCAAGAGCTGGCGAGGAAAAATCTAATTTCATAATAATGAATAACGACCTGGTCCGTGCTCAGGCGAAGCTGGTGATGGGGGTTCCCAAGGCGAACGCTTTAGCAGGGGGGTGAGGGACACGTATGGACCAGGAACATGCCAGGCTTTGGGAGACTGACCAAATGCTGCCCCTGCAATTTGAACACGGCTAATTCCACGCTTAAGCTAATTGCAAAGGGATGGCACGCAAAGTATGTGACTCGTTTGGCATCGGAATGAACGGATCTCATTTTCCTGACAAAGGGGATTTAACTGTGCAGTATAATGCACTGTCCTAAACTAAGAATTACAGCCCACATTTTAAGTTTGGCACAGGGTACTCTCACAAATTCCTGTATGAATATGTGAATAACTATTCTTTGAATACATTCAAACAAATTCTCTCGCTTTGCATACATTTTAATGATCCTACACATGGCTGGAACACTTGCACTGTTGTGCTGAGGTGGTGCATGGCCAACGAAACAGGAAGTACAACTGGGCCCCGATCGAGCTTTTCTTAAAAAAAATGAAAAAATATGAGCACTGAAAATCATTCAGCCATGTGACAGTGTTGTCACAGCCGGCTTGGGCAGAAAAACATCCGGAACTACTAAGTGGAGTGTTGAGGAGCATTTACATCAGTTTTCTTTACGTCTTCTTCTTGTTTTCTGTAAGTATTCTGGTAAATAAATTAGTTGCTCAAATAGTACCCCAAAAGCAAATGTATGGACTGTTCTAAATGGTAATAATGATGATGATGATGAAAATTGTCATTATGAACTTCCGTGCTGAAAAACCTGCTCCTGAAAACCCTGCTCAAATCTGCTGAGGGTGAAAGAAGAGGTGGCTCCTCTCTCACTCAGACAAACCGCTGCCGTATTTGGTACAGGTACTGTGTTGATATGATTTCTCCTCATTTGTAAAACTGGGTATTCTCCCGTGGAGGTGGCCTTGCTCGCTCCCTGCCTGACGCCTGGGGCAGACGTGGGGTTTGTGGGATCTGTCTGCATTCAGGGAGGTGTCGTGGGAGGGTGAAAATCCTCTGGATGGCTCTGGGTGGCTGTGTTCACAGTGCCCCACCTGAACAGCTCAAGCAGAGGCTGATTTTTAGGTGACAAGCGTCTGGCTCCCTCAGAAAAATCAGAAGGCATCTCAGGCTCTGCGTCCTGGATCCTCCGTGGAGGTCGGACGGGTGCCAGTGGCTGCTAACCCCAGCAGGCTGCAGCCATGGGGACTCACGTGTCTCCTCTCGGAGAGGAGAGGCAGGAAAACCCCACGGTGCTGCCGGTGAGGACTTGTCCCAGGGTGCAATGAACAGTTTAACTTTCTCTTTCTATGGGAATGACTAGCTTATCAAGTCCCATTAAAGCTACCTATAGATGGTTATCAGTTCTGACCCTGCCTTTGAGAGAAGCTTTGGGAAACTGAACTCAAGCCTTGTTTCACCAAGGCATGACTCCAGCTGAAACTGGTAAAGGGTTGCTGATGCAAAACTGGACCAGTCTGTGCTAGTGGTGAATCAGGCCCTCAAAGGAAAAGACTTAATTTGAGTATTTTGGACCAAGCGATACAGCTGCTGTGGGACAAACAATGTGCGCTGGGCTGGGCCTGCCCCGGGATGATTTATGAACACTCCGTGCTGGCATAGCTATCAGGATGTTTATTGCATGATTATATTTCTTCACCTCAGTGTGAAGATGTCTGGAAAAAGTCAGGAAAATAATGGTTCAGGACAGCCACCCTTAGCAAGCTCAGAGTGGCAGTCAAGGGATAGGGCTTGGGCAAACCAAGGTACCAGCCCAAGCCCTCTGCATCACCCAGCTACCTTCCATTTCTCATTTCTGTACTGTCTTGCTTTTTTTTTTTTTTTTTTTTATTTACTCTTCACTGTGTCCTATTGTGGGCACTTGTTTTCACTTTCAAACTCGTGTCATTGTTCCACAAACTTTTTCTGCCTCCTTTAGTTTGTTCCAGACTGGACTTGCTGGTGCCTGGCCCCTTGCAAGGGGTTTTCCTTGGGTGACCTCGCCAGCCTTTTCATCTCTGCCTAAACTGACTCTTTCTGTCGCTTTTCCAGTCTCTCACATTAAATATCTTTTTATTTGCTCGGGTTTCAATCGCAGTTTCAAACACCCTTTGCAGCCCAAGTATTATCGCTTGTTCCCATGAGCTCTGCGCATATATTTTGCCAGGGATATGGATTTTCTGGAATTGTTTGGCAGTGAGGGGTTGGCGGGATGCGGCGGCAGCTGGGGACTGGATGCACGGGGGAGAGGGGCAGCACCTTGGGGGCTCCTGATGCCACATCCAGCTCACTCATACCCAGTGTGGAATGATGTGGGAGCTGAGCACTTCAAAGGCACCTGGAACAGCGTTCTGAGACCATGTTTACTTCTATACTTATGCTTGTTTATAGAGCTTATCTTTTTTTTTTGTGTGTGAGCACTGGGCAAACACATAAAGGGTGACCCCACCGGCACCCAGGAACTGCTCTGGGGTTGGTGCAAGGGGAGGAGGGTGACGCTGAGATCTGTGCTGGAGCCAGATGAGCTTTTAAAATGAGAGTTTTAAAACAAATATCTGCTCCCCCCTCTTTCCAAAGGGCTTAGCTTGTCCAGGCACAAAGAGAGATGACTGAATGCTTCCAACGTGGTGGGCTTGGCTGGAGGGCAGCAGGGCAGGGGTGGGGAGCGAGGGTGTGCAAGGGTGTGAGAGGATGTGCAAGGGTTTACTTGGCTGGAGCTCGCCTGGAGGCCTGGAAATCCCGGTCCTTGGGCAGGCTTGGGCCTCACCTGGGTTCAGCAGCTCTGGCAGGGACGTGTTACTGCCCTTCAGAGGTGAGTGCTGGCCGCTGGCACTCCCAGGCCAGGACGGGGGGGCACTGGCTCTGGGAGGTTTGCTGCATTGCTTTGGGCACCTTAGATGCTCTGGGAGCACTTCACTACCAAAATGCTTCTGGTGGAGAGGCTTATATTCCCTTTTTTTTAAAAAAGAAAAAAAAAAAAATTACATGCTGCTGCAGGTTGAGGCTCGTTTTTTTCTTTCTTTTTTTTTATAAGCAGCTCTGCCAGTATCTCAAAGGCAGATCCTGACATGCCAACTGCGATGGCAGCATCCAGCATTTTCCCTTCCTGAAATTCCCAGCAGTGTGCGGAGCTGCCCGTGGAGTCACCCACTGGCAGAGGATGGTGGGTGATGCCAGGGTGGCCCTGGCTGCTGTCAGTCCTCGCACCCTGCCTGCCACAGCGAAGGGGAAATGGCAGAGGCGCAGGCGTTCCTGCCCTGTGGCTGGTGCCTGCATTCCCGTATGGAAACCGGTGGCAGTGCCAGCCCATGTGCCTGAGTTGGGGCCCAACCTGCTGTCCCCTGGCAGCGCAGACCCTGTCCCTGCCACCTCCGGTGAGTGAGCTGGCAGCCCTCGTGCCCGGGTGGGCAGCGTGGTGTGAGGGCTGTACCCAGACCCCGGGTGTGTGCAGAGGCGAGGGATTTTACTGTGTATAGTCACAGAATCACAGAGTGGTTTGGGTTGGAAGGGACCTCAAAGCCCATCCAGTGCCACCCCCTGCCCCGGTCAGGGCCACCTTCCACCAGCCCAGGTTGCCCAAAGCCCCGTCCAACCTGGCCTTGAACCCTTCCAGGGAGGGGGCAGCCACAGCTTCTCTGGGCAGCCTGTGCCAGGGCCTCACCCCCCTCACAGGGAGGAATTTCTGCCTTAGATCTCATCTAAATCTCCCTCTGTCAGTTTGAACCTGTCACCCCTTGTCCTATCCCTACACCCTCTGATGAAGATCCCCCCCCCTTTCCCGCAGCCCCTCTCAGCCCTGAGGGGCCGCTCTAAGGTCTCCCCGGAGCCTTCTCTTCTCCAGCTGAACCCCCCAACTCTCCCAGCCTGTCCTCACAGGGGGGCTCCAGCCCCCCCAGCATCTCCGTGGCCTCCTCTGGCCCCGCTCCAGCAGGTCCGTGTCCTTCTGCTGTTGGTGCCCCAGAGCTGGACCCAGCCCTGCAGGGGGGTCTCCCAGAGCGGAGCAGAGGGGAGAATCCCCCCCTGGCCCTGTGCCCCCCCTGCTCTGGGTGCAGCCCAGCACACGGGGCCTTGCTGGGCTGCGAGTGCCCGTTGCTGCCCCACAGGCAGTTTTCCACCCCCGAACCCCCCCAAGTCCCTCTCCTCGGGGCTGCTCTCACCCCGCTCCTTGCCCCCACCCACCCGTAAGGAGATTTGTGTTTGGGATTGCCCCGACCCAGGGGCCGGCCCTCGCCCTTGGCCCTGTGGAACCCCATGAGGTTTGTACGGGTCAGGGTCGCTCTGGCTGCCGGCCCTTCCCTCGGGGGCGGCCGCCCCGCACAGCTCCGTGTCCCCGACAAAGCCGTGACGCGGGTGACACCGCACGGCCCCCCCGTGTCTACAGGTGCCCCGGTGCCCCCGCGCCTGCAGCAGCGGGCGCCGGGCCCGCACCCCGGGTCGGGGGGGGGGGCGGTAACACACGGACCGGCGGCCGGGGGGCGGGGCGGGTCACGCGACAGGGGCGTGGCCTCGCGCGGCCCCACCCCCCCGCGCGCTTCCCCGCCGGGCCCCGCCTTTCCCGCCCTTCCCGCCTCCCGCCGCGATGTCCCGCCGCGGGCAAGAGCCCGACAGGTGAGTGGGGGTCGGGGGGGCCCGCAGCTCCCCCCCCGCCATGCGCTGCCCCGTCCCTGCACCCCCCGGGGCCCTCCCCAGCATCTCCCCCCCCCTCCATTATCCCCCTCCCCTCGCCCTCTCGATGCCCCCCTGCACCCCCAGCCCCTGCCGATGCCCCCCAGCATCCTCCCCATCCCCCTCGCCCCCTCCCCCTCCCCCCAGCATCCTTCCAGCACCGCCCCCATCCCCCCCGCACCATCCCCATCCCCCCCCGCACCATCTGCGTCCCCCAGCATCCTCCTCTTTCCTCCAGCTGCACCCCCCCCATTTCCACCCTCCAGCATCCCCCCCCCCCCCCCCCGCTTTCCCCGTTGTCTCCCGCCCCCCCCAATCTCCCCCACCTTGCCCGTCCCCGCCCCGCGCTGGCACAGAGTCCCACCCCCCGAAAAAAACCCAAACAAACCCCAAACAAAACCAAACCTCCAGCGGTTTGGGGGTTCAGGCCTTGCACCTGCAGCGGGGGCTGCACGAGTCCCCCCCCCCCCGCTCCCCCCAGCGCTGGGCCGGGACCCGGCCCCGCTCCGCATCTTCTTCCCCGGCAGAAGACAAAAGCGCTGAGCGAGCCAGCGGCGTTCCCGCTCCACCCCCGGGCCCCCCCTTTACCCAGGGCTCCCGCTCCCCCGGCCCCTCTCCCCCCCCCCGGGCATTACAACAACAAGCGGCCGTTTAGGAACGAGCCTGTTTATCTTTCCCCTCTAAATCTGCGGGGGGGGGGTCATCCCGCTTTGGTTTTGCTTCAGCGGGGGCTGGGATCACACACACACACACACCCCCCCCCAGCAGCTCTTGCAGGGCAGGGGCTGAAGCCGGCGGTGCCTTTTTTCCTTATTGTAATTAATTGTAGGAAATAATTCTATGGAGGAGGGCTGGGTTTGGGGTTTTTTCTCTCCTCCGGAGCGTGTTTTTTCAGCACGGGAGGGGGGAGATGCAGCTGTGAGGGGTGTGAGCCTGCTGCGGACAAACCTTATTTAACCAGCCTTGCACAACCAGCGCTTGGCTCAGGCACCCTCTCTGGGGTGTAGCTAGGCTTTGTCCCAATACTGCAGATCCTATGTCAGTTGAGTGTTTTCGGGGTTTTTTTTTTGTTTGTTTGTTTGTTTAGATACAATTTGGAAGCGCAAACCCCGTTGCGTAATTTCCCATTCATTCCCGCAGTGGAACTCTTGCCCAGTTTCTCCCCCGTGTCTAACTGGCCACAGCACCGTTTTCCCTGCCCTTGACTGGGAAATTCCCACAGGTCCAGGCTGTGTGGGAGCATCCCCACCCTACTTCACCCCGCAGCCCCCACCCCGCCTTGCATCGCTTCACCTGCTGCCTCAGCCGCACATTAGGGGATTTATTTTCCTACCCCTGCCATAACCACCTCTTTATTTCTTATTTTTGAGTTTTGTGTTTGAGCTGCCCCAGCGCAGCAGCGGCTCTGACCTCCGTGGTGATGCCCACTCACCCCCCAGCACCCCCGTGCTGCCAGGGCCTGGAGGGAACGGGCTGTGGCTCCCCCACGACAGCCTGGGATGGTCAGAATCAGCCTCCTGAGCTGAGCTGCCCAAAGGCAACTGCTGTGGCTTGGCCTGGCCATCGCCAGCGTCCCTTGGCCTCGCTGGGGTGGCACTGAAATCCCTCACCTGCCCCCAAAGTGGCTGGAGAGCTGCCAGTCAGAGAGGGACCTGGGGGGCTTGGTTGATTGATTGATTGATTGATAATGAGCCAGAGTGTGCCTGGGGGGCCAAGGAGGGCAATGGCATCCTGGCTTGTGTCAGCACTGGCGTGGCCAGCAGGGACAGGGAAGGGATCTGAGCCCTGGGCTCGGCACTGGGGAGGCCGCCCCTCGATTCCTGGGTTCAGTTTTGGGCCCCTCACCCCAAAAAGGCCATTGAATGACTCGAGCGTGGCCAGAGAAGGGCAACGGAGCTGGGGCAGGGTCTGGAGCACAGGTCTGCTGGGGAGCGGCTGGGGGAACTGGGGGGGTTCAGTCTGGAGAAGAGGAGGCTGAGGGGAGACCTCCTGGCCCTCTGCAACTCCCTGCCAGGAGGGGGCAGAGAGGGGGGATGAGTCTCTGGAGCCAAGGCCCCAGCGCCAGGCCCCGAGGGAATGGCCTCAAGCTGCCCAGGGCAGGGTCAGGCTGGCTCTGAGGAAGGATTTCTGTGCAGAAGGGGCTGTTGGGCGTTGGAATGGGCTGCCCAGGGCAGGGGGGAGTCCCCGGGATCCCTGGGGGGGTTGAAGAGTCGGGCTGAGCCAGCGCTGAGGGATCTGGGGGAGTTGGGAACGGTCAGGGGGAGGGTCATGGCTGGGCTGGAGGAGCTGCAAGGGCTTTTCCAACCCAGATGATTCTGGGAGTCTGTAAAGAGCGAGGGGATAGATGCTCTTTCCCTGCCTGCGTGGCACACAGCTGCCGTTCCAGGTGGCCACAGGCAGGGCGGAGGGGCTGAGATATTTCCTTGTGCCACCAAAGCAAAGGAGAGCTGGATGTCACCTGCAGGTGTGTGGGAACTGTGCCCAGGGCAATTCCCTTCCACAGCATCAGTTTTTATGGGGATTATTCAGTGGGGCCACAGAAAGGACTTTGTGGAGCTCCACAGAAAGGTTTCCAGGCCTGAACTTCATCAGTCAATGACAAAACCAGCACACTGACCCTTTTCAAGAGCAAACAGAGACTAAAGGTTGATCTGGATTTGCTACGGGTCACAAATGGGTGACGGGGTCTGTTGGAGTCCTTTGCCACATCTGAGTCACTGCGTCTATCTGAACTTTGTGCCTTGCTGAAGAAGATTGGTTGGATCACCACCAAAACCCAGGGGACACAAAGGCTCTGCAAAAGGGGCTGGGGCCGAGGGCTCGTGCTGGTGGGAAACACACGCGGCAGAACCAGGCGTCCCTGGCACGGCAAGGGCGAGCGGCAGGGCCATGGGCGATGCTCAAGGAAATGAATTTTTGATCACCAATCCCATATTAAATTACCTTAGAACCCCCAATTCCCTGGCCAAAGCCCCGGAGCGATGCCAGCGGGCAGGGAGGTGGGCAAAGGCCCGCCTGTGCGGTGGCGTGGGGAAGGACTGGCACATCTGCTCATGTAATTTCCCATTTTATCTTCCAGCGGAGTCGAGTCTCTCTCTTCAGATGAAAAAGGTACAGTAATTTTGTGAAATACAGCACTTCAGATGGGTTTGTTATGGGAAATGCCTGTCCTTCGGCATGGAAATGATAATTTTATTACTGCTGGCTCTAAAAAACGTGGTGTAATGCCTTAGTTTAATGGATAAGCGTTTTGATTTTTTTTTTATACTGACTTCTAAAATTTATATTCCTTTGCTATTTATTCCCTTCCTCTGACCTGCATAGTACAAAAACACCAAGAGAAGAGTTAAATCTCTTTCAAGCTTATATCACCCAACTGCTTTTCTCTTGCAGAGGTGGTGGCTGGTGGTACGGAGGGAGAGGGCTCGGCCGAGGAGCACCCAGCAGGTGAGCACACACGGGGCTCAGGGCTTTCCCCTTGTGCCCTCCATTTGCCCACAACGCGACAAAACCACAGCGTAGGCACTGCTGTGACTCCCCAAGTCACTTGCTTTGCAATACTGTTTTCTCTTCAGCTTATATTTATAATTTATTAAGTCCACATGAGTCACGTCACTGGTGGGACACACCAGCTCCCACCGATGCTTCTCCAGCCTCACGGGCATGCCACAGAAAACCATAATTTAACTGGGTGAACTGGGACGTGCCATGGGAGAAGCTCCAAAAGAGTCCCAGGTTGTGTAAAACATTAAAATTAAGTATCTTGAGCATCACACGTACCCTGCAGAGGGGCTTGGGTGACCCCTAAGTCTCCTCTGATGCTGGGATTTGATGCTCTGATGTTCTTCCCTGCCTACGTATTTTTTCTACTCTATTATATTATCTAGCTTGCTGACCAACCCGGTGTATTTAAACTTCTAGATGTAGCCTTTTAGTTACCTGTGGCATTGCTTTATTTCGTTCTGCCTGTGACTAACGGGGTGTAATTTTGTTAAGGAGAGGACAGTTCTGAAAACAGCTCCAGCATTAGCTCGGAAGAGGAGTCAGGTGAGCATCGTGTTGTGATTTGTGTATTTGAAAATGTATGTTCAGTTTAAACCAGCTGCCTTTCCTGGGAATAGTCTCAGGGTTGTTGTATAAGACCGTTAATTTAGTGATTGCGTGCTGAAAAGCAGAATGATATTTTTGTGAGCAAATGATTTCCTAGCTGCTCAGTTTCGAGGAGAGCAATAATAGAGGAGCAGCAGTTAATGTTACTTTAGCCTCGAAGACACAATACACACAAATATTTTTACACCACAGTAGTTGTCCAAACACCAAGAGGCTATAAATCTGCTTAAAAGTTGGCATCAAAAGTGGCAAAACAGGATGGACAGGAAAAGAATTAAAGGAAGCGTTCGCTGTTGCTGAAAAGCCTGCGGGTTTGCGCTTACATGGGTCACACCACCAGCAGTTTATTCTGGTTTCCTGCAAGATTGAGAGTCTTTAGCTAAATAATTACGACGCTTTTTCTCATCAGATGCGGAGGAGTCGTGTGGAAGTCGGGCGGGTGAGTGAGTTTTTATTTTGTTCCTCGCAAGGCCTGAGGATGCCGACGCCGCTAAGGGATGCACGAGCGTGGTGGTGTGTGATGGCAGGAGGGTGATTTCGGGCTGGCCCAACTGGGCCCTCCGTGTCTTTTGGTGAAACGACTTGCTCAAGAGCGTGCCCAAGAAGAGGGGAGCACGGGGGTGCACAGGGTGCACGGGGGGTGCACAGGGCGCGTGCTGCCTCCGTTTGCAGACGGAGCCCGACGCAGGGAGATGCGGAGCCGAGGGTGCCCCCGGGTCACTGCAGCCCGGCCGCAGCTCGGGGACTGGAATAGCATCGTGCCGGGAAGGCAGCCAACGCGCCGGGGGGTGTCAGCCTGATGTTTTCCAGGCTGGTGGCAGCAGCAATACGTTTTCTGCCTCTCCTACATCCGCCTGCCCGGGAGGGTGTTGATGGCCTAGGGTGATTTTGGGACAGCCTGGCTGGGGCTGGGGGTTAGGAAGGAGGATTCTAAGCACTCTGAAATCATTTTAGGGACAAGTACGCTGCAAATAGCGTGGTTGCCTGCTCACCGGGAAGCGCTGCTGCTGGCTTCGGTGCCGAGGGCAGTTGAACTTTGTACTCGGCGCAATGAGACTTACCCCGGGGATAAATCTTACTTTAACCCCTGTGAAAATTCCCAGTAGTTTGGGCAAGTTATGAGCTTTTGACTGATGTTATGAGATTTTTTTATCCTGACGTTCAGCTTCACCCCCATGCTGGGCAAAGCCTGCACTCCCAGGTGTGCCAGTGTGCACGCAAGAATTTAGTTTTGAGAATATTCTTCTTAGGTTTTTATGAATATAAGCAAATTAAGTTGGTGGGTTGCCCTTGCTGAATGTGGGAGCAGAAACCCGCTGCAGGCTGAGGTATTTGCTTAACTTTTTTTTTGTAGATGAAGAACAGGAGGAGAAGGAATCGCTACCGTGTTGCAATGAATCAGGTAGTAACAGATCTCTTGAGGGCTGAATTGTTTTTTCTTTCTTTTTTTTTTTTTTTTTTCCCCCTGAGTGTTTTAATTACTTTGTTTTTAATGATCTTCCTGTTTTCTCACTAGGAGTGAACTGTCTGCCACCGTGTGAGCACTGCAGAAATGCAAATGTATGTTTATAAAAAAACCCCCAAACAACCCACATACTATGCGTGAGATAATTTGCAAATTGTAATTCTGCTCTCTCATCACCTTTTTAAGTATGTATTTTTTTTCAATCTGTTTCTAGGACAAGAAGGAGCAAGTGACCCCTAGAAGACTTTCTGGAGAACAGTATATGTATGGATTTTTTTTTTTAATATAATGGGTATACATTTACACTGCTCTTATCAAGATACTTCTCTCTTTGGTTTAAGTGGGGAAAAGACTAATTTGCTGCACAAATACATTTGGAGTTATGCTGGAAGATGCCCCCAAATCCTTAAAAATAAACAGCTTTGAGCAGCTGCCCGTGCTGCCTCCAGATCCTGGTCCAAGAAAGCTCTTGGGACGGCTTTCTGCCTGCCTCATCTTGCTGCAGTAATGAACGTCTGGCACATTTTCATGTGCTTATTTTAGTCTGGACATACATGAGGGGTCTTGCCCTGCTTCACAGGAATACTCGTCCTCCCCGTTTGCACTGCATTTTTCTTTGGATGCCAGCCTTGTTCTCCCTCTCTCTGGCTTGGAAGTTGTCATCAGTGTGTCATGTTGATGTTGTCAGTGTGTGATGTTGATGTTGTCAACGTACAGTGTTGGCTCTGACATCGGTGGGAGGCTGGGCTGAGCCCTTTGTGTAAAAGCAATTGCAGGAAAAATTATGCAAAACGTTCGTTAAGTTATTTTGCATATCCTGGCTGGGTCTTGCTGGCTGTTTTTTAACACTCCAGTGATGGTTTAAACATAGAGATTGGAGAACAAAAAATTGTTGTGGCTTCTGTGCTATTCAGATAAAGCGCTCTGCGCTTGTTGGGAAGGGAGTTTCTCCGTTATCCCTCACAAACCACATTGTTATGGTTTTTACTGGGCGGTGGAAACTAAACTAACTGGGTCACTCTTGCCCACGGCAGGGTGCAGCTGGATGCGGAGGGGACTTACCAGTGCAGCATCACGGGCTTGATTTTTGAGGTGACGGGTGCTGTCAAAATCACATATTCCCTCTTGTCCTGGACCAAATACGCCAACCTGGTGGAAAAGCCGTGGATTGTGGGTGGGCCCCTCTTCGACGTGCGCTGCGACTCGGCCCCGGCTCTCACCTCCATCCAGTTTCCCCACTCCCTCTGCCTCAGCGGTGAGTACCGGCCACCGGCCCGGCGGGTGCGGGGGGCTGCCGGCTCCCCGCCGCTGAGGGTGCTGACACGGCCCCGTTTTCCCTCAGGTCATGGCACTGGCATGGCCTTTAAGGTCTTACACGTCAAAGGCAACGGCGCAGCCATCGAACCCTCGGCCGACTACTCGGCCTCGCACGTGAAATGGCTGGTGAGCTCTCTCTCGCCGGTGGGACCGCTCATCCAGAGCCAGGAGCCGGTGCAGTACCACGGCGCTGTCATCCTCTACAAAGTCGTCGACGAGCATCCCTCCTTATCCTTCCGGGTCTATGTGGCTACAAACAACGACTCCTTTATAAAGGTATGGCTCGTGTTGGGGGTGTGGGGTAGCCATACCGTTGGGGCTGGTTGGGGGGGTGTTACATGGAGGATGGGGATGCTCTTCTCTCACCTCAGTGTTTGCATGCAATAGTAATATATATATATATATATATATTATATATATATGTATATTTCCATACCAAAAAAGGTCTGCCAAGTTAGGTTCTGGAAGAAAGGGATCTGGGGGTTCTCACTGACAAGCAGCTGAACATGAGCCGGCAGTGTGCTCAGGTGGCCAAGAAAGCCAACGGCATCCTGGTTTGGATTAGAAATAGTGTGACCAGCAGTAGGGAGGTGACAGTCCCCCTGTGCTCGGCACTGGTGAGGCCACACCTGGAGGGTTGTGTCCAGGTTTGGGCACCTCAATCCCAGAGAGATCTCGAGGGGCTGGAGCGAGGGCAGAGGAGGGCAACAAGGCTGGGGAAGGGCTGGAGAATCAATCCTGTGAGGAGCCAGGGAAGGAGCTGGGAGTGTTCAGTGTGAGGAGGAGGAGGCTGAGGGGAGCCCTCATCCCTCTCTGCAGCTCCTGACAGGACATTGCAGAGAGGCTGGGGCTGGGCTCTGCTCCCAGGGGATCAGGGACAGGACAAGAGGGAACGGCTGGAAACTGCCCCAGGGGAGGCTCAGGCTGGGCAGGAGGAGAAAATGTTTCCCAGCAAGAGTGGTCCGAGAGTGGAACAGGCTGCCCAGGGAGGGGCAGTCCCCATCCCTGGGGGGGTTTCAGGGCCGTTGGGATGAGCTGTGGGGGGTGTGGGGTAGGGGAGAACTTTGCAGAGTCGGGCTGAGGGTTGGACTCGATGATCCCGAGGGGCTTTTCCAACCCGAAGGATTCTGTAATTCTGTGAAATACATCAGAATTTGCCAGCAAAATGCACAGAGCTCAGGATTTACACCTGAAAAGGTTTCTTGTCCTCGCATCCTTTCCCCGCTACAATACGTAGGCAAACACTGGGAGAGGACAGAAACAAATAACCTTCCTTTTATTTGGGCTGCAGACCTCTTCTATCTAATTTCACCCATGTAGCACAATAGCTGAAAAGGTTTATCTGATGTTTTTTGAGTGTGGTGTTTAGTGCACGGTTTTCTGTACAGTTTGCCCTGTGGAACTGGCTGGGGCCAGAGAAAAGCCCAAGGAGCCACATTAACACAGGTTTTAAATGTTAATTCCTTTACTGAAATGAGTAGCCTTCAAATCATATTTTAAAACTTTAGGATGTCATGAAAGACGTAAAACATTCCAAGAAGAAATGCATTAAAATTGACAAGCCTGCTGTATGCCAAAAATTACTACAGAAAGGAAAGAAATATAGATTAATTTGTGAGCCAGAAGCTGAAGTAACTCCAGAGGTAAGTCCCTTACACAACTCTCGTTTTGTGTGTTGCAGCTTCATTAGAAACATGGCACAAAATGGCTTTTCCTGTACGTTCCTGGAGTAGCATTCAGGGCATTTATAACATTCATTTGCCATTGTTGCAGGAAGCATTTGCCACTTAGAGCCTTAGAATTTTGAGATAAAATCCTGATGCTAAAGTCAACAGCAGAACTCTGGGGAGATTGGCGTTGGGCTCAGATTTGTGCCAAAAGCCAAATACTTCCTCTTTAGTTTATGTTTTGGGTAAATATTCATTTTTAACATGTTTACATTGTATAGGAAATTGAATTTGTGGATGGATCTCTGTTGAAACTAAAAAGTTACATTGAAGTCTATTTGGAGAAACCCGATGACTTCACCTTGTCTTTGATTGAGCTGGAATCTGAGGCGACTGTATGGAAAGCAAAACTAAGAGAGAGTGAGTCTTTGGTCTTCCCATGACTAGTTCGTTCCTGCTGAAAAGATGCAGGAGTTAGGGTATAATTCAGCCCTTGGATGCACCTAAATCCCTGCTGTTAAAATTGCAAGATTTGGAGCTGGAAGTGATAAAACACAAAGAGAAGAGCCCTGGCAGGTCGTGTAGTGGGTGTTGCAGTAACCTGCATAATCCCTCGTGAGCAAAGAGGCGAAGGCTTCGGGGCTGTGCGGTGTGTGGGAGGATGCTTCACGTTAGTTTTACTTACTGGGGATAATATCCAACCTCTATTGCACGTTCGAGATGGCATGCTGCAGCGCGTTGGGTAAAAGGGGGAAGAATCATCTCATTATATAAAATCTTAGCTCAGCAGCTGAAATCCACTCAGCAGCTTGGTTTTGTGCCTGAGAATTGTTGGATGTAGGGCGTAACACTGGGAATTCCTTCCTCACCTCTTGTTTCCTCTGAAAACTGTTTACCAGGTGACTGGATATATTACGATCAGAACAAAAACGAGCAGAGAAGAAGTGAAGTCGGTAGGTCCGTTTGAAGATAAGTTGGGGTTGCTTATTCTCTGTGTACCTCGCGTCTTGTTGTAGCTTGAGTGATACAAAAGAAATAACCTCACCTCTCACTTGCTTCTTAGGTGCCCACAAACGGAAAACAGCCCTCAGCACTTCGGAAGAAGACAAGCTCTGTAGCAAAAAACAAAAGACCAGCAGTACTGCAGGTAGAACCTTTCTGTCTCATGTAAAATAATGTTTGGGTTTTTTTTTTATCCCGTGAATTGAACCTGAGTTCATGTTTTTAAAGACTTCCACGAATCTGTGCATGAAATATAGGAAGGGAAAATGCTGCTTTTGTAGATGCAGGATTTGTACCTACATTTGTATACTTCAGTACACTGTTTGTCATTCGTTGGGTAAGTAAATGGGGAAAAACAGCTAGAAATTTTCTTTATAAGGGTCAGCTAAAATGGTATCGTCTTCTAAGACTGGGCAAAAGTGGCTGTTCTTGGAAGAGGTTTCCACTACGTGTCTCAGATTTTGCCTTTGGGATATCTCCTGAGCTGTAACAGGCTGAGTTTTTCTGAAAAATATCAGCTCCCCTTTATTGTTGATTTGTGATGTCCTGATGGTCAGAAATGCTTGGTGTCTGGGAGCTGGTTTCATTCATAATAAATTACTCATTACTAATAGTTACTTGGAAAAAAATGCAGAAGAAATAATGTTAATTCAAGAAGTAAATGAAAAAATTATCAGCCAAAGTAGCCATGTAGGTGTTTATTGATGGGTGCATGTAGCCACCAGAGGGAGAGCTTCCATCCCTTAAAACCTCGGGTTTATGTGTAAGTGGTGACACGGAAAGCAGCACGGGCTGAGACTTCAGAACCATTGGAATTAAAGAAAAACCAAACATCACCTTTCTGGAGCAGCCTTAGGTTTTGAGAACAGCAGGCATCTGAACTCGCCGGGAGGCAGGGAGTGCTTAGCGCGGCCTTAACGCTCTACATCACAAAATCTCTGGGTGCTCGGTAACCTAACATGCTAAAGGAGGCTCTGCTGGATGAATAGCTGCTTATAAATCAGGAAAAAAACCCTTTGCAGCAGCCAGCATGCGGGCAGACGTTGTCATCTTCACGAGCCAGCCTTCTTAGTCCTTCAGGTGCTTTTCTCCAGCGCTTGGCTCTGACCTTGCTGGGTAATCTGAATAAGTAGTTCACCTCTGTTGTATGTCCTTGGCCACGCACAGAACTAATAGTGGCATTTAGTTACAAGTCTAACGGGAAGAGCAGTGTTCAATCTGATTTTTGTTCTCTGGCTTTTCAGATGGAATCGAAACCAAAAAATTAACCGATCAACAGCTGATGGTGATCGCAAAGTTGTTCGGTAGGCAGTGGAAAGAAATTGCCATTGAGTGTCTCCAGATGGAAATGAGAGACATTGACCAGATTCAGGCAACGGAGGAAGAAGTTAATATGCAAAAATTTCTGGTGCTAAGCAAGTGGAGAGACAGGGAAAAAAGCAATGGCACTGCAGAAGCTTTGTACAGAAGTCTTTGTGAAAAAGTGTCCTATGAGATACTGCAAGCCCTAGAAGGTAACGCCTTCCCATTACATTTATTTAATGACATCATTGTGTTTCAGATGTATTTTAAGAATTTGTATCAGCAGGTATTTACCAAATACCTCCCTACTATGTCTTTTACTACACAGATCAAAATTGTCTCCCTTCTGATATTAGCAATGACTTCCTTTCCTGTGGCGTTTTTATACTTCCCTTCAGAAACTGGTACCAACATGATTAATATTTTTGCACTGACTGTGTTGAGAGTACTCTCAGCAGGACCTTGCCATCATGGCCAAGCAAATCAGCGTTATACACCCAAGCCAATTCTTGACCTTCTCTGGAAGCCCTAAGAGGAGATGTTTGGGTCTTTACTCTTATGTATTTTAGGAACGGGTTAATTAACACCTTCCCCTGACGGATGACTTAGCGGTTCGGTCCTGCAGACCCACGTTTGTGTATGTATTTCCTTACTGCCCGTGGCTGCTCCCCCTCGTTTCTGTGGGCTCCTTACGTTCGGTTCACCTTCTACAAACTACAGTTGTTCAGTAAGCTGAGAACTCAGCCAGCCCGGGGGAACCTTTCTCAAAAATTAAATATACTTTTTTTCCTGGAACAGACAAAACTTTGTTCTTTCTTAATTCTCCCTAAAAGCAGCCTGGCTGCAAAGGGTGGAGAGCTGCTCAAGCTCCCTCGCTTCTCTGATGCTCACAGACCTGCCTGTGCCATAGCCTTCTGCTCATAGGTTTTTCTATATTATCGTTATATCTCATAGGTTTTTAATATATTTATTAATGAACGTGAGTACTGCGCTAACTTTTAGAGATCAGATAATCCATACGTGTGTGTTCATGTTTTTTTCCTCAGGTTTCTCAGCTCGGCGCTGAGCTGGTGAAGCCACAGCTCGAAGGAGTGTGGTGGGAGCTTCCCCGGCCAGCCGTTACGCTTCTCCGGCCTCTTCCCCGGCATCTTGCTGAGCTTTGGGAAGGAGGATGCAAGGCATCATCACTCAGTGGAAAGTTTAGGCAGGATCTTCGCAAGAAACGTGAATGAAATTTTGCGCTGATATCACCTAAGACTTTCAGGAGCAATTACTCACGTGGTGGATTCCGGCGTCGCGGCCGGGAGTGCCGGACTTCACGTACGGGGAAACCCAACACCCCCACCCAGCTTTGTCCCATTTGAGCCAGTTCTAAAAGACACGAACACTGGAAGAAACCAGTTCACCTTGTTCAGGTACATGATTGTTATCTGGAAACGCTTTTATTTACATCAGGGAAAGACAGGGAGAAAAGTTACGCAGAAACTTTCGTCCCCTTAAAAAAAAATATTGATCTGCCAAAATCATGAGGTGCATTATATTTCTCACAGATGCCCAAGATCAGGGAAGAATAATCCTAAACTTGCAGATAAATTCCTTTGCGAAATCACTGCATATATACATAATGACTGTATATACTCATGGACATTCAATCTTTGATAAGCTGTGGTTCTGTTTTCTAAAAACCCGAAGACTGATTCCATGGGAGCACCACTGTTAACTCCAGGCAGCTTTGGATTTTCTCTGGGAATTTCTTCTTCACTCTTTTCTGTACAGTCTGTCTCAATTTTTATGTGATAGTTTTTTTATGTTGTATATATTTTTTTTTACGTATTATAAACTTTTTAATACTTTTTTTTAATTGATTAATTTTAACTTGAATAGAATTAGGTGCTTAGGCTGAAATGGAAAAAGCGAGAATTTCTGCAAAGCCTGTTGCTCAGTTGGCAATGATCTTACTACAGAATTGGAAAGGATTTGGAAATAAGCAGCCCGATGTGGGTTTTTAAAGATACAGGATTCTTTTGATCATCTTCCTCCGAATGTGTTTATGAAAGAAAAGGCATACTTTTAAAAAATAAGCATTAAAAAGGAGACATTTATACTATTTATGTATGATTTTTGATTTTTTTCAAATTTTATTTTAGCTGTTGGATGAAATGTTGCACGATTGTTGTATGTTGTGGGCCATCTTTCCAACCCTTGATGCTCCACTGCTATGTACATCCCAGGAGTTGGCCAAGGAAAAGGGCTGTGTTGGTGCCCAGGACCTTCTGCTGATGGGGAATTTAGGGGGAAAAAAAAAAAAAAAAGCTGGAAATAAGATGCTTATTTGTAATAATGAGGGCACCTGGCTAGTGTAGCAGATGGTGAAAAGAGATGATAAGGTCTTTAACCTTCATGTTCTTTACATGAAAATGAGGAACCTTCTTAAAAATAGTAGATTGTATTTCTGTGGTCTTCAGTTTGGCTTTGTCCAGTTCTTGCAGGCAGAAGGAATTAAAACGTTACAGTTACATCAGGTCACCAGGGCACCGAGGCATGAGGTTGCTCCTACCTTACAACTTGGTGTATGTTGTGGGCAGTCTGTGGGAGTGGGGACCATGGCTCTAGTTCAGGTGGTGGGAGTTTCTAGAGCACGTGTTAAGGGCCGGCGTGGTGTGCAGGCAACGCCAACGCTTGCGGAAGAGGGGAGAGGGTGAGGATGGCATCTGGAAGAGCAGGGGGTCCCACCAGCCCCCCCGGCATCAAAGGGGGCTGCTTGGGGGTCTCCAAAGAGCTGGGAGGGCAGAGCTTGGAGAAACCAAGCAAGGGGAGAAGGTGGTGCTGATGGGGTGACGGGCAGCAGGGGCAGCGTGGGAGCTGGCTGGGACACGGCCAGACTCACGGCTCGGCCGGGGGCACACCCGCCAAAGAGGGGGTGGATGGGCGCCTTCGTCTGGGCTGGCCTCAGTCCTGAGGGCAGGAACTAGGAAGATAATCCCCCCGGTATCCCCCCAAGGCTACGCATGAATCCTTGCTTCGCTGAGACAATTCAGCCATTGATTTCAGCGGGGCCAGGGTTTCGCCGCGGAAATGATGTAACCGGGTGGAAAATCAGTGTGAATGTGGATGAAACCCAGTGGGTCGCTTTGAGTGCTCCGTCTGAGAGAAAAGCCACAAGAAACACGTCTGATGTAAGTAACAAGATGGAAACAGGATTTAAAAATATGATACCAGTGCTGAATGTTGCTAGGGTGTACCTTTACACGCCAGCAATATTCGAAATATTTTAAAAGTATGATCGATGGGACGTTATCGAATCGATTCATGTTGTATCTCAAGGAAGGAAAAAAAGTAACCACAAGAAAGAAAAAAAAAAAAAAGTCACCACAATTTTTATGCAAACTTTAGTTTTATTAGACAATAAATAGAATAAATAAGGAATATCATAATAAATAAATTGCTTGTTATAAATATGTTTCAATTTCTGAAAATTCTAGCTGAATAAATAAAACAGTTAAGACAAATTACAGTTGAGTGTTGGGAAGTTTTGGTACTACCTTGTAGCTTATTTGAGAGAAACTTAGAAGTCTAACATGGTAGCTTGAAAGGCACTGACAACAGCTTGCTAAAACGTGATTTATAAGAAATATTCTGTGCTAGATTCCTTAAAAGCCCCCAACCACCTTGCAAACGATTGACCCTACTGTTTTTTTCTCCGAAGCATCCTTAGGTCAAGTTGATAGCCGAGGTGCTGGAGGGCTGGGCGCTTACAGGGAGCTCTCCGCAGAGGTCAGGTAGTTCATCATCCTGTTGATGGTGACCGTGCGGATTCGGAAGGCGTGAAGGATGCTGCAGAGCCTCATCCTCTCCTTGAAGGAGGTCAGTCCTGCGCCGGCTGCTGGCTGTGGCACGCTCCTGCTGCCGGTCCCCAGGGCCTGGGAAGAGGTCAGGGTGTTAAAAACTATCACCGGAAAGTGGTGAAAAGAAAAACCTCTTTAGGTATTTTCACGTCCCGAGTGATAAAGGATAAGACTTAGAAATAATGTATTCTCATAAATGAGAAAGGTTGAAATATTTAATGATGTAATTAATAGACTTAGGATGTGCAGCTGTACTTTCCTTGAGACAAAAATATCCATTCAGGCACAAAGGCTCTTTCTGGCCAGGAGCAAAGATGCTTTTTTTAAATAATAAGCCTATGGGTGGCTTTGTCGAGTGACCCCTTAGACTGGGTTCATCTGCCCGTGGGCAGAAACTCCAGGCTATTGGGAGATGCTGTGTCAATACAAAGGCAATTCACTTTTTTTTTTTTTTTTTTAAAGTTATCTTTGTTAAACAAACAAACAAACAAGCTTTTAACATCTATTCCCTCTACTCACTAGTAATATTTATCAAAGTTCGGTACAACCTATTCGGTATACCAGGTGTATTATATTTTAGTATTTGGAGAAGAAATAGAGCTATGTCTGTTTTACTCTTATGTTTTACTCTGTTTTTGAGTTCCCTGAGTAACTGGCAGAAAATCCTGTACCCCATCTCCTCGCGAGAGCGGAGCAGTGTGAAAGAAGGAGGGCTGCTAAGGAGCCGTACCCCTGAGTCCTGATGCATTGACCATATCGGCAAGGCAAAATTATGAAGTGAGACACGTAATTCATGAGAATCAAGTATCTTCTTGGAAAAACAGTGTTTTAAATTTCCAGATTGAAGGTCATTATTTGGCAGACTACAGAATGGAGCACGCTGGATTGAAAACTCCGTTCTAAGACAGAAATACTAAAAAAGGAAGGTGACCGAAATACTTACTTTCATCATTTCATCAATAGATGCCAGCACCTTTGGATCATTGAAGTTCTTCAGCTCTGCCCTGTAGGCATTCAGATCCTCATAGATGCCCTGCAGGCATTTTCTCTGCGAAAGTCAGAATTATCAGGAAACGTGGGAATCTGTTGTTAAATGCTTTAAAAATACAACAAGCAAAAGAAGAGGTTCTTTTGGGAAACTTGCAATTTACCATATCAAAAGTAGATCCTTCCAGTGCTGGACAGTTTCCAATCTGCAAATTAAAGAAGAAATGAGACCTGGTGATTTTGTGGAAGTGTGACTTACATGGCTGTTCCATGAAAACATGATGCTGACACTTGATATATCATTTTTTAATTTTTTTTTTTTTTTTGGTTTGTTTTTACCCCTGGATCTTCAGCTGTGCAAGCTTTTATCGTGTTGATTTGATTCTTAGTGATATCTTCAAGATCAACCTCTTCAAGGGTACATTCAAATCCCAGAGTGCCGAGCTCCTGTGTTAAAAAGGGGAATGAAAAGGGTCATGGACTCAGCTTCAAGGTACTGTGTATATATATATATATATGTAAATTTGCACAATTATACATGATGCATCACAGCTGTCTGTGCCTAGCTGAAGCCGAGGAATGAGGCTGTATGAGGACTATGATTAAACATGAAAGCTAGCAAATAGACTAAGAGACCGAAATGCACGTGGCAGTTGTGTTTAATGGGAATAAGCTCAGGCTTTGCGCAGATTTGTTTTATATGTTGTTGTGAATTGCACTGCCTCCAACCCTTTAAATTATTCTCTCAGACATCGAATCTATTGAGAACTTTGTCGCTGTAGTTTTAAATGTAAAGTATCTCTTAGAAAGTGAAAAATAATACCATCTGCGTAGGTATTTAACAGTGCCCCCTGATCCACCGCAAGTGTGGAACAACACACCTATTTCGTGGTGGTGGGGGGTTTGTGATTGTCTGAGATGAAGCTTGCAACAACAGCAGGGAATTTTAGCAAAAAAAAAAAAAAAAATCCCCTTGGCACTACTGCCAGGCAGCTTTAATGCAGAAAGATGTTACTGCGCTGAACTGACACCAGCAGCAAAATGCAAACTTAATGGCAAAGTCAGGAATATTTCCTGAGGCAGCTCTGCAGGGGCCTTAGAGAAAGTCTTCAAAACTGAGAGTGTCCAAATGGGCTGTCGGAGCGTTGCTGGTGCCGCTAAGGGTGTGGGTGTCTCTGGGGGGGCTGCGCTGGCTGAGGGCTGAGAGTGACACCGGAGCAAACCCCCAGCCTAAAGGGCTGGTCAGGGGCAGCCTGAGAGCGAAGATCAGGTACAGAGGGTTAAAGGGAGGCTACAGGGAGCACCCACCCTCCTGGGGACCCTCACCGACCCATCGCCTCCTGCCTGGGGACCCTCACTGCCCCATCACCGCCCTCCTGTGCCCTGTCACTGCTCTCCTGGGTACCACCACCAGCTCATCATCTCCTGCCTGGGTACCCTCACCAACCCATCACTGCTCTCCTGGGTACCACCATCACCGCCCCATCACCGCCTTCCTGGGTGCTCTCACCACCCCCTCACCCCTGTCCCCGTCCCCCCAGACCTTCAGCCGGTGGAGGGAGGCGTTGGCGGCCGCCAGCAGCTCCCGGGAGCGGCTCAGTCCCTCGGCGAGGCGGTGGCGGGGGGGGGGCGGCAGCGCCCTCCCGGGGGGCGGCAGGGCCAGCGCCAGGCAGAGTGCGGGCAGGAGCACCCAGGGCCCCCCCCGCTGCCTGCAGAGCCGGGCCGTGGCGCTGCGCGGCGCTGCCTGCCCGCTGCTGCCGGTACCGCCGGGCCGCTCCATCCCGCGGCTGCTGCTGCTGCTGCCGGCGGCACCGCGCCGGCTTTTAAAAGCAGGGGGGGACGGCGAGCGGGAGTTCCCCCTCTTCTCCTTTCCTGCCCAGCTCGGGGAGCGGCGAGGCCGGGCCGGAGGAGCCCTCACTCATCCCGAGAGCGGCGGGACCGGGAATCCCGGCGGGGCGGGAGGGGGGGCCCGGGGCTGCTGCCCCTGGGGTCGGCGCCTGAGCCTGGCCGAGGATGCTGCGGGGCAGATCGGGGCGGTACGGCCTTCAGCCAGGGCTTCGCACGCAGCGAAGGAAGGATTGCTTAAAGGATGCGTGTGGCACAGAGAGGAGCTCTCCACTTCCATTCGGTGTCAGTAAAAGCTGTAACAGTCACAGAATCACAGAGTGGTTTGGGTTGGAAGGGACCTCAAAGCCCATCCAGTGCCACCCCCTGCCCTGGTCAGGGCCACCTTCCACCAGCCCAGGTTGCCCAAAGCCCCGTCCAACCTGGCCTTGAACCCTTCCAGGGAGGGGGCAGCCACAGCTGCTCTGGGCAGCCTGTGCCAGGGCCCCACCACCCTCACAGGGAGGAATTTCTGCCTTAGATCTCATCTAAATCTCCCTCTGTCAGTTTAAACCTGTCACCCCTTGTCCTATCCCTACACCCTGATCCAGAGTCGTCCCCCCCCCCCTTTTCTGCAGCCCCTTTCAGCCCTGGGGGGCCGCTCTAAGGTCTCCCTGGAGCCTTCTCTTCTCCAGCTGAACCCCCCAACTCTCCCAGCCTGTCCTCACAGGGGGGCTCCAGCCCCCCCAGCATCTCCGTGGCCTCCTCTGGCCCCGCTCCAGCAGGTCCGTGTCCTTCTGCTGTTGGTGCCCCCGAGCTGGACCCAGCCCTGCAGGGGGGTCTCCCAGAGCGGAGCAGAGGGGGAGAATCCCCCCCTGGCCCTGTGCCCACCCTGCTCTGGGTGCAGCCCAGCACACGGGGCCTTGCTGGGCTGCGAGTGCCCGTTGCTGCCCCACAGGCAGTTTTCCACCCCCGAACCCCCCCAAGTCCCTCTCCTCGGGGCTGCTCTCACCCCGCTCCTTGCCCCCACCCACCCGTAAGGAGATTTGTGTTTGGGATTGCCCCGACCCAGGGGCCGGCCCTCGCCCTTGGCCCTGTGGAACCCCATGAGGTTTGTACGGGTCAGGGTCCCTCTGGCTGCCGACCCTTCCCTCGGGGGCGGCCGCCCCGCACAGCTCCGTGTCCTCGCTGCACGTGCCGGGGGAGCGGCCACCCCCTTGTCCTTGTCACCAACAGAGATGTTAAATGGTGTCAGTCCCAATCCTGGTCCCAAATGGTGAGATGTCATTAATGAATGCTCATGAAAACCTGCCTGGACATTTGCTTTTTGCTGATACACTTGGTATCATCGCCAAATATATTTCAGTATGAGTTCATCTTGCATGTGGCCATTCTTAGCCTGGCCAAAAGGCTGTAGAGAATTTTCTATCTGTCGGGTCTTCCATGAAGTCAATGGGAATTTTGCTATGGACTTGGAAGGGAGCAGGATGAATCAAGAGTTTTATATTGCATTTTCAGATTCTTTTTATTTTATTTGACATCTTGTTTCCTATAAGAAGGTTGTGGTCTGTCTAGAGACTTTCTTTGCTAGAATACCAGCGCTGCCTAATTTTCCAGTTTCACTGTGTGTTTTCCATTTTTGCACTCATCATTAGGCTGTGGGCTCTGGTTTTCATCTTGTGTAGAAGACTTTTTTTTTTTTTTCCTGACACAGAAGTGAAAGAGCTCTTTGATATATGCTTGCATGTGTGTTCTTCAAAAGGCATGAGTTCGGCTTTCCAGGTTTCTTTGCCCAATCCTCAGTCATAGCGTTGCCCTCAGCAGCAGGGCATGAGGTTTCTCCTCAGGTGGGGCACTGGTGCACAATTTAGACAAAAGCTTCTAGTTTATGGCTTTCCTGTGCTCCACTTAGGCATGTACTGGGATGTTAGTCAGGGTTCTTTGTCTGAAAGGAAGAATATTTAGCTCAAATACCTTCAGAGGTCTCTGAATGCAGCTGTGGTTGAATGGGCCTTGTGCACAGAACAATTATCTAGGGGGGAAGCTGTGTGTGGAGATGCCTCTTCTCGACAGTCTCATGGGCCAGGAGAGAGGAATTTCCTTCCTTCTGCAGAGTCCCAGCTCCTGGAGGGATTTCTCTGTGAGGTGGGGCAAAAACTGGGGCTAGAGCGTGTCCAATATGTGCTGCTGAAAGCTGGCTGGGATGGCAAGAGCATCTTCCCAGAGGACTTCACCTCCAAAGGGCCCCCCAGCAGCCCCCAGCCATGGGGGACTAAAAAATACAGGCTACACAAGTAGGGCAGCCACACAAGTAGACAATTCTGATTCCCTTTTACGTAAAACTTTGAGCTATATTTTGCTTTCTTCATGTAATTTCTATCTCTTACGCTATATGACTCACAGGTAATTCACAAGGAATGTCCTGGAATTGCGCAGGTGTTTCCAAAGCTGAAACACTTTCCTGGTCAGTGCTCCCTCAGCCCACGGGTTAGGGAGTGTGTTACTGAGACACAGGGCAGGTTTAATTGGTTTAGTGTGCAGATAAAATGGAATATAGCCTAATAGTAGTGAGTGATTTTTTTTTTTTTGGTGGTAGAAGTAATAATTGCATGTTGCTACATTTGCTGTTTTACAAATAGGAGGGCTTTTCTCAATTATCTATAAAACCCATGCCTGAATGATACCATTGTCACTACTCATTTATTTTCCTGATAGCATCTGAAACTGAAGTCTTTGCCATGCCGGGTTGCTGAAGATCCTCGTGCACCTACTGAAGGATCAGAGCTGATAAACCCAGAGACCCGCCAGAGCTCCAGCACTTTGTACTCACACCCCAGAGCAGACCCAAATCCCCCCGGAGCAGCAATCCCACAGCTGCTGTGGTGAGACACCCTGGAGCAGACGCTGAACACGGTGGTAACGTGGTGGTTGTGCGGGTTTGGATGGGTGCTGAGTTGAGCCTGGCCAGTTTCTGCTTCTTTTGCCCAATTTGTACCGTTTCTCTATTCTCTGCCTGACTGCACTTACGTTTTGGCCACGGACTGAAGGGGAGTGCACTCCTGTGTAAGGCTGAGATTTGTCTCAAAGTGATGCATGAGATATTAACTGCTGAGTCCTAGCAATGAGATAATAAAATCTGAACGATATGTTTATTTGAGGCAGACGTTAGATCTGTTTTTCATTCCTAGCCTCATCCCTCTGCCTCCTTCACCTCAAAACGTCCTATATTGGACCAGTCTCGACTCTGAATGAAGCATCTTGATAATTATTGTGCGTGGCCTGCTCTTGAGCAGTTCTGTGTCTGTCTGCTTCACTCAGGGCAAGTGGGAGCCAGTGGCCAGCCCGGAGGAGGAGGAAGCAACACACCTCAGCATCGGGGCTGGTGCTGCAGCCCCTGGGCTGGTCCGGCCTTTCTGTTTTAACTGCAAAATGGGAATAATTGTAGATCTCTGGGCTAGGCTTTGATGTTCGCTGGTGGTTATATATAACAGCTAATATTAATGTTATTTGTAGGGGTTAGATGTAATAATATTTTCTATGTCAGCAGCATCCAAAAGTGAAAAGCAAGTTCTTTTGAAATTGAAAAATCCATGCCCTTTTTATTGCATGTGGTGTCTTGATCTCAGGTACCGATCTCATCAGGCAAACCCAGGGTTATACAGCTGGAGTGATGTGTTTGTTATTAAAGCAACAAAGATGGGAATCTATCATGTACACATTTAGAAATACAGTGCAGTGATTGCTTGCCATAGTCTCTTAAAACTGTTGGAAGTTGTATGATTTTACATGAGAAAATGTAATTCCACTGGCTTTATTTCAACCATAAATTTCTCTTGCTGAAATTAACTTCCAGAGAAAACCAAGAAGAACCATTCTGGGTCTAGCTATAAAACTGTAACGTTATTGTGGTCAGTGCTGGGTGAAACTGTGTTTGTGGCTACGCTGCACTCAACCAAAACAATACATAAAAATCCGATTTAAAAAAGAAAGGAAAAACTATAATAATAAAGAAACCCAATTAGAAAAAACCAAAACCCCCAACCCCCCCCAGTTCAGTTTAGTTTTGAGGATTGTATCTGCGAGTGATGAGAAATAGGATCTTCTCCAGCCACGCTGTTCTAAAAAACTGGGAGATTCCTGGAAATGTCTGCTGACACGAGGCGCTGCGGGGCTCAGCTTTTGTTTCAGTCTTGGCTTGCCTTCTCTCCCCTCTTACAAATAGCAATTTACTTTTTGGCTTCGTGGTTGCTCTCAAAGCCCAAGCTGAATGAAGACCCACCTCACTTGCAGAGTAAGCCACGTATGGAGGGCTGTGAGCACCACACGCCGTCCTCGCCGCCGTCAGCTGCGTGCTGTGGTGAGATGGTGGTTGGGGATATTTCCTAACTGGGACTCCAGCTGTGTGGTGTTCCTTCTCCTGGAACCTGGCAAATTATATGAATTTTCTTTATTAGCAGGCCAGCTCCCAAACCCTTTGTGGAGGTCATGTAGCAACTTGTAACGTATCTTCAATGGGAAGAGATGGGTTATTTGTAGGAGAGTCCTATCCCCCGTAATTATAATTGTATATAATTACACAATAATTTTATATATATATATAATTATGCAATAATTATACACATACATAAATTAAAGCTGCAGTATGATTATATCACAGCTACGCTGACAGTTAATTGCAGATAGTTGCTACATAAAAAGAACCTCGAAACATTTTGTGGAATAAGATTTCTGAACGCTTCAGTAAATTAATTTTGATACTATTTCCCACTCTGAGAACATATGGAGGATCGATCATGGATCATTTGTTTTGCTCCTGGATGATTTTTTCGGCAGATCCATGGTCAGATATCTCACCAAAATAGCCTCACTGACAGAAGTGTTGCTTCTGATTTATGTTGATGGCTCCATAAAATGGGAAAGCAAAGACTTGAAACTTGCCTGGTGTTTTTTGGACTCTTGGTGCTTATTCATTGAGGAATCCCCTGCAATACGTAACCCTAAGGATGAGGTGAAGTTTCATTGATTTCAAAGCTAAAGTCACGTAATTAAAAGTTATTTCTGAGTCAAAGTGACTTTCCTGAGCCCGCAGTCAGCGCACTGAAACCTGTAAGACCCTGGGTTGTTAGTCACCTGCATCTCCTGGCTCTTCGCTCTTCCAGCCCTCGCTGGAGCTCGGGTGGTTTTCCCCGGGACCCTGCCGTGTGCTGCAGCATCTCTGCTCTTCTCTGCTGGTTTCTGGCTGTTGGCTTTCAGGTGAGAGCCTGGCAGCTTTGTGTCCTTAGGGGGCCAGCCAGACTGGGGACCCCCACATTCAGCGGGTGCTGTTTGCAGGCTCCACTCCAAAGCTCAAACCCACGTGCCAGACTTTTCTGGGAAAGGGATGGAGCTGGAGGTGACTGCTGGATAGGTGCTGCAGCGCCCTAAAAAGCACACAGGTGTTTTGAATAGTTATGTTTTGGGCAGGTAACTTCTCACACCGAAATGATTGTTTGAAGAGCATGACGGGAAAGGAAGGTTTTGTCTGAGATAAGACACAAACCACAAACTTTTTTATCCCGAACTTTTTTCAGCGTTTTTTTCAGTTGGATCTAAGGAGCTGCTTTTTTTCCCCCCATCATCAACTGACTGGGTTTACTGCAAGGCTAACTGCAAAGCTTTCGGTTAAAAGGAACATTAACACCAATCTTGGCGTCGTACTCTAAGGGATTCCCATTACTTTGCTCAAGATGCGTTATAGAAAATAAGAGATGTGGGCAAGCTCCAGGAACCCTTACCCACAGAAACAGTGCTGGTGATGTGGGTAAATCTCTCCGCCCACTCTGTGGCTTTTGTTTAGAAATAAAAAACCCTGTGGGTTTTGTTTAGAAACAGAAAAAAACCTCCTGCGAGGACCTTTGTGGGGCTGGACGGTGCTGCAGTGCAGATGGGCAGGGAGAGGTGGGTCCCTCTGTCAGAATACGAAGCAATGGTGCCTGTCCTACCCATCACCCTGGAACCCCAGGACTCCCGTGGGGTTCTCCTTTGTCTCCTTGTCTTCTCCCCCAGCCCTGAAAACACCCGGGTGAGTAATGTGACGGATGCTGGCGGTGTCTGTGGTTGTGTGTGCGGGGAGGGAGCGCTGGCTGAACGCAGCGCTGCCGGGCTGCCGCCACTTTCGGCGGTTCCTCTTCTGCTCCCGCTTTCTGTTTCCAACCACTGCAGCGTTTCTCATCTCTGGGTGCTTTTTTTTTTTTTTTTTTTCTGGTCTTTCATCCGTCCCTTTTATCTCCTGTCTGCAGGTGCAAGAGCTTGCGCAGGTTCAGCTGCGGGGGCTCTGGCCTGCGGGGGCAGGCCGGAGGACAGTTGTGATGGGAGAAAGGGGTGACTGTACTTTTGCTCTCTTTTTGCTGGTTTTGTGTTCACCGTTTCATCTGACCCTGGTCTTGCACCCAGGAAAAAAAAAGGAGCGTTGATACTGCTTGACCAGGAGATGCATCAGCGCGATGTTTTTTTTTTGCATTTCTTTGACACAGCATGATTGTCTGAATCACATTAATGATGGATTCAACCCTTCGCCCCATCTTGACCAAGCAGGGTTGGGAAAGAGTTCACACTTTCGGTGCTGAGCCAGCTGATGACTCAATACCCGAGATTACTTACTGAGATGCACAGGTCAGAGTCTCGAGTGCGTGGGGATACCCGGCAAGCCACTGACGTGACTCATGGGTAGAGTATTCCCCGACGAGAGAGGGAACCGAGCTCCAGCCCCAAGAACACATATTTATGTGAGCACCCATCACCCCGGGGAATGCTCTGCCCAGGGTATGGTGCTGGGGTGAAGCAGGCTGCGATGTGCTGCATGGGGTGGGGGCAGCGCATCGCTGGCTCCCCATGCCGTTCCTCCTCCAGGTCGAGCACTCTCCTGGCAGAGAGTTTCTATACAGGGACACGTTTAATTTATTTATTTTTAATACCTTGGTGAGCATTAAAAAAAAAGCAATCTCAGTGAAATGAAGTCCTGACTGAAAGGAGATTATAGCCCCTAGAACTTTGTGTGAAAGGTGAGAAAGGGACCAGACCTTTCCACTAAAGCAATTATTAGAAGAAAATAATGTCCCTTCATGGGTGAAACCCAGCAATTTTGGCATCACAGGGTGGTATTTTGTTTGCCAGGTGCAGGCAGAACGTGCTGGAGAGACAGGCAGGGATTGCCCTGACCATGCAATGGTCACTAGGAGAGACCAGAGCAGCCAACGTACTTGCAGGAGTAAGATTTACACATCTGAGTAGAGTGTGAGTAAAGTACAGATAGCATGTGTGAGCAAGTGCCAGTCAACTTCCAATCTTCAGTACCACGAATACACTGAATCTGTATTATCTTCGTTAGACCAAAGATTATTCATATTTTAGCTGTTCTTGGAGATTAATTGCCAGCAGGTTGGATAAGGGCAGGCCCAGCTGGTAACAGGTGCTGAAAAAATAGAGCCTTGAGGAAGAGAGAGCACTCAGCTCTTGTATGTTTGTAGGTTCTCAGGATAAATGAGGCTCTGTTTGAGCAGTAATTCCTGAAGAAACATTATGGAAGTACATGGACAAGCTTGCTTGCTCTGTTTAGTGAATCTGTGGGGCAGGCAACCACCTCACAAGCAAAGCAGCCATCAGCTCTTGAAAATCATCCTGAATGAGAATATAAAAGATATTTGCAGCAGCTGCTCTGATTTCAAATTATAGATGGCCTCATCCTCAGACATGAAAGGGGAAGGAGTGCAAAAATGCCCGAATCAGGGGTTCAGGGCACGGGGTGACAGCTCTCCCGGTGCACAGGGAAGCAGGGCTTTGCCCGTAAAGATGGGGAAGCATGAAACTGGTTTGAATCCTAACAAATGCCAGGTGAAAGCTTTTAATGTCTGCGTCAGTTATTGAGCTGCACATCCAGCTTTAATCTGCTGCGGGTTGGGGGAGCTTGCCCGTGCCGGGGACACGGGTCTGTGGGGTCTGTGCTTGTGGCAGAGCCACCATCTCTGGGTTAGACTAAGCCACAAGCAAAACACCTTATTGAAGTCTAAGAGTAACACACAGCACAGACACAGCTTGTGTTTCAACTCCAGCTCTTAAAAAATTTTTTTTTTTTTTTTTTTTGCGCTTCAGGTTGTTCTGCGTGAGAAGCGTTACAAATCCACATTAGCTCGGTTTTTCTCCGTGTGAAATCACCTCTCCTGGGAGGGATCAGCCAGGCGAGGGCAAGGCTAGGCCAGAGCTGGGCTTTGCTTTCCTCTGGAGCATCAGCAGCTCTGGGGATGGCAAACTCCTTACACAGCCTGTGGGACTGCAGCCCCGCGTGGCCTGAGCGCTGGTTTTCTTTAGTTGGCTTCTATTAAATAGGAATGAGGGGCTCTGCAGGTGGGTTAACAACTCATTTAAGCTGATGGTCCTGAGCTCAGCATCTGCCTTTGCATGCTCAGACCCTCTCGCAGCATTTGGTTGGACTAGGTGATCTCCAAGGTCTTTTCCAACCCGGATGGTTGTGCAGCGTTTGTGCCGGGTATGAGGCTGGGCTGGGGCTGCAGCTCTGCTAGCTGCAAGTGGTCAGTGGGAAGAAAAATACTGGTCACAGAGGGAAGATTTTAACAGATTTAATTTTGAAATTATTTTTAATGTAGGTGTGACATGTTGTGTTTTAATTTCAAAATAATCAAAATAGAAATTTCTGGATTTGGTTTGATTCAAGCATGAAAAAACCATCACATTGAAACTCTTGGGAGCTGTATAATTATATGTAAGCTATTGCCAGCTCTTTTTCCACAGTCTGTGTGATTGCTCAGAGGAGCAGAGTCCCCATCAGGTCCCGGGAACCTGCACGTGTTGGCCCACTCCTGCCAGTGAACGTGGAGAGCTGCATTTTGCCCAGTGCGAAGAAACCAAAAAAAAAAAAAAAAAGCCCCAGTGAGATCCGTGGGGCAGGTTGAGCTGTGCTGTCCTGTGTGGCAGAATAATCCCCCATTGCCATGAGCTAGGCAGGGTGTGGTGGCTCTGACTCCCCCGCAGAGCCGAGGGATGAGCGTCCAGGGGTGATGCGGGGACACTGGTTGTGCTGCGGTTGGTGCCTGTTGTCATGGGGGGGGTGGTGGGAGCCAGCTGTGGGTGACAGTGGGGATGGGGAGGGGGCAGCTGGCGCCCTGACACGTCACCAGCAGCCCTTTGTGAGGATCTACTGCTTCACTGCAAGTCAAGGGAGAGCCGCTGCCCCGGGAGGTTCCCCTGGTTGTGTTTGGCTTCACCTCGGCAGCGATGAGGCTTCGTTCATCACGGCCCCGTTAATGGGGGTGCTGAGGCTGGGTGGTACCGAGCCCTCTCCTCCAACCCCTGGGTACCCAACACCCGGGAGGAGCAGCCCTCTGAAATGAGAAAGAGTCATTTGAAGAGCTGTGAGCTATGTCTGTACATGTTGGATTTCATTTTTTTTCCCTCAGGTATGACATGATTACTTCCCTCGAGGTCGTCTCATGGGTATTTGAACCTCTGTTGCCTCTCACTGTAGCCACCATAGTCGCCTCCTACACACATCTGGCTGGGCAATACAAGCTACGAAGCCCTCACTGGCGGGAAGCAAAGACTTAGCCCGAAGAAACTGCTCTTCACGTATTTGTGGAGCCATAAAGACCTCGAGGGCAACGCAGGGGTCAGTCACCCAGCTGCAGCCAGGCTCGCCGCTCGCTGCATGTCAGTTGACATCTGGGTCTTCCTCTGCTGGAAGAGGAAGCTGCTGCTCGTAAAGAAACTTGCTGAGCACGTAAGTGTGGGGCAGCCCTGCGTCCCACGGCGGGCTGGGACGTCACCCTAAAGATGTGCTGCAGAGGGGAATTGGTGTGCTGGGGACAGGGTTCCAGCTGGGGTATGAGGTAGAGCAGCTCCTGGGGAGAAAGGGGCTTGGATGGGGAGGAGTGGTGGTGACTGGGTGCTGCAAGGCTGGGCAAGGAGCAGCAGAAGAGCTGGTGCTTTCACATGGGATGTTTTTCTCCCAGGATAAGGCAGCATCGACTGCTCTGCACGTCCCAGCACCAGCGCAGCCCGTGGTCATCAATTAGCTGATAACCCCTAGCACAGAGGAGACATAGGACGGAGAGGAGAAAACATAAGTGAGTCTTCAGCTGACCCCAAGTCTCTGCTCATGATTTTGATTAAGAAAAAAATCGTAATATTGGATTTTTCTACAGAGTACAGAAAATTAATGGGGTCACTTGAAAGCACGTGCGTTGGGTCCTCTGACAAAGTCCGTCTTGTTTCCCCAAGCTGGAGCTGGGTGTTCACTACAGGAAGCAAGTTCAAACCTGGGGAAGAAGAAACCCCGCGTTTGCCATGTGGCTGGAGCCTGAAGCACTTCCAGGTGCTGCCCTTCCCTTGGCGAAGGCACCGAGAGCCCAGAGGCTTCATTTTCCTCAGGGCTACATCCAGCTGCTGACTCTGCAGTCTCCTGCAGGAGACCTGGGACACTTCCAAGTGGGGCTGTGCTAAGCTCCAGGCTGCTGGCGTGTAGTTGAACTCAAGGGCAGCCCAAATATGACCACGCAACCTCTAGTCACATCTTCAAACCCAAAACGTCTGCTGCAGACTCTTGATCTGTGCAGGGACGTAGGGGCTGGTGTCCCTTTTCTCCCCAGACCTCATGTTCCGAGGCAGTGGGAGGGTGCAGGATGAGTGGGCAGACAGTGGATCCCTTCCCCACTCCCAAAAAACAGCTCTCTGGGTGGTTTTGGAGCTGCAGAATCTGCAGAGCTCCTCAGCAGCTTTTATTCTTGATTTGGAGGGTCAGCCCCCTGCAGCCGTGGGTGCCTATTACTCCGGCAAAACTCCTTGAGCATCGGATGGGAGTTCTCCTAACTAAGGCCTTCCTCGGGGGTGTCAGCCCTATCGCCAGGCTGCACTGAGGCCAACAACACCTGCAAAAATTCCTCCTCCCCCAGCTCTCCTAGCAGTTTCAGTGACGGGCAGTGGAGGAGTGCTGAGCTGGCTGCCTGGAAACGGCCGCTGCCCGCAGGCTGTCAGCTCAGGAGATCCACGCAAAACCCCGCAATTCCCTTTTTTCATCTTGCCGTTGCTATTTCACTTTTCTTTTGAAGGCGTGTTTCTTCCCCCTGCTGTCATTAGGAGGCCGAGGTGGGTACGGCGGTGACCAGCGTGGTGGCCAGGTTCTTTCATCGGCAGTAGAACCACCATCCCAATTTGGCATCAAATACTTAGTCATGAACTGGAAGAGTCTGTGATGGGTCTTGAGCCTTTTGCACCACGGAGAACTGGGATCATTTATTTCACATAGATCCGTTCTTCTTCCCGCAGTCAAGAGACTTGAAACATTTTAAATGACGTTTTACCACTAAGGGGGAGCTGATGGTTGATGTAAATGAAGAGGGAAGGTCTCATCCTACCGAGTGACCAAGAAAAGCTGCTTGAACACAAGACTTGGTATTTGCTGGCAAAGCACCAGTGGCTTTGCTGCTGGTGGCCCTGCCTGGTGTGCAGGATGTCCCTAGTCACCCCTGGGACAGTGGGCAGAGGACAAAGGGTCCCCCACACGCACAGAGGTTTCACTTTGTTTTACAATAAGAAGGAAGAGAAACTCCCCGGGAGCGGGCGTAGGCTTCTGCAGGGAAACGAGTGCGGACTGTAAGACCTCCCCACCTCCGATGGCTTTTCCTTGGGGATGCCCTCTGCAAAGCTGAGCCTCCCTCGGGGCTGTGCAAGGATGGATTTGCTTTAAAGAGGTAAAAACCAGCTCATTTGTGCTAATTGCCTTCCCCAGCAGCAGTGCAAAGCAATGGGGAGCGTCCTTGGAGCAGGGGCCTTGCAGGACTTTGCAGTCCCACCACTCCAACCCTTCTCCTCTGGGTCCATACGTGACTTAATTCTCCTAAGTTCATTAGTGCTTCTTCTCTGAAGGATTAAATAAGAAAAATAAAAGGCCTTGTGTCTGCTCTGCTGTGATTTTGCACGCCCACAGTCCCCGTGTGCCCAGCGAGGCGACGCGCAGCACGTCCCGTGCACGGTGAGCACTGCTCTTCCGTGACAGGGAGCTTCACAAGAAGAGGGAAAACAAAATAAAAAAGGCACTCAAGCTGCAAGGTTTGTTTGAGAGGAAGCTTCTGGCTCATAAAGCATATCTCTGTTCCTAAGGGCTGCTTTAGCATCAGCGGGACGTTATCTCAGACATCAGAACGATTTTTTACTTATTGTCTTTTTAAATGCAATTTTTTTTCTGCTTTTCAAGCACAGGTGAGTTTAGGACCAAGAGACAGACTTAAAAAAATTAAGAAATCTTGTGTTGTGAGACCAGCTGAAGGCAGGCAAGGAAAAGCAAGCAGACTTTTCCCTGGATTGCTGAGGAAAGGGGAGCATGAAGGGGACAGGACATGGCACGCCGAGGAGCAGGTCCCTGCCCAGCTATTCAGGCAGCACGAAAAAAAAAAAAAAAAGTTGTAGTGGCAGAAAAATAAGGTCCAAAATTGTTTCCAAGCTGCCCAAAGCTTCGTGCCTGGCCCTTGTGCCAGAGGCTGGTAAGGCACAGCAGTGCCCAGTGATCCACTGGGCAAGGACTTGCCATGGGCAATGTGCAGGCTGCTGTGCCCCATGGTTTTGGCACCCCCAGGCAGGGAAAAGGGGGTCACAGAGCTTTCACACGCAGCCCCTGCTCCCTTGGCCCCAGCTGCCTGTGCCAGACAGAGACAAGACACATTTGCAGCCATTTATCACAGCTCTGCAGTCTTTATTTTTTTTTTCCCCTCATGCTAGGAATTAGCTGGTGGACATTTGTCTGCCCCAGCCTGTCCAACACACCCCTACACTTTCCTTTGGCTTTTAAGTCATTTGAATGTTTTCTCCAAATAAACACTCCCCCCCCCGAATTGTGGGCGAGGGGCACAGGGGCTGCTTCAGGCACCCAATGGTGGGATGTTAAATCCTGGTCCCCGTGGTGGAGCAGTGGCTGCTGTCATAACAGAAGCTGTTTTTTACTGTTCCCTGCTGAGCTCACCCCACAAACGCAACCTTCTGACTGGGAGCCCTCTGAGGCTCCGGGGAATTCAGCTCCGGGGTTACAGTACCGAGACTGGGAGTCCCAAGTGGAACCGTGTAAATGCCCCATTCATGGAAGACAAAACGTTTAAAAAAAAAAAAAAAAAAAGCAAGGCAGAACAAAACCCCCAAATTCTCCCCAAGGCAGCTGTTCCCCACGGCCATACAGAATTAGCTGGGGGCGATGCGGGGCACTTGTGGGACCCCCCAGCCCCATCACCCTGAACGTATGCAGGGCAGGTAGGTGTTTTTGCTGACTGCATCAGGTATTTTTGGTGACTTCTAGTAGGTACTTTTTCATGAGAACATGGCAAAGTCTGACACCCTGTGCGAGATGGGTTTATGTTTGCTGGCTGGGACCAGGGGAGGAGAAACCAAAAACCCACCCGGGAGGATACAAGAGATTCAAAAAGTGGGACCGATACCCAGAAATAGGTGACAAAATACATAATTGTCCACGACAAGGTGGCAGCAGCAGCTCAGAAACCACGCAACACTTTTCTCTTTTAAAAATGTAATTTAATCCATTAATTGCACAGCATTGCCATCATACATACCAGCACGACACCTCGGTACACGGGACACAGAGCCAAGGAGATGCAGTTACCCAGAAATACGCTTTTTCTTAAAAAAAAGCCAACCCCCTCTAAGGATGTAAGGGGGAAAACCAGTGGTAGGTGACCAGAATAACTAGTTCTCTTCAGCAAGTTAAAGGCACTTAGCAAGGGAACAAAACTCCAGCCTGACCAGGCTGCTTCACCCCGGTGCCCCACAAGCTGGACCCTGGCGGGGATGATGCCGGGGATGCTGCGGAGGATGCAGGGTTCCCCCAGAGCACCTGGGGGCTTTCTTGCTTTTTTTTTTTTTTTTTTGTTATGAAAGCTGAGAGAAAACTTTGTGTATTTGGGGCTTTTGCTGTTCATGCTTTAAATCCAGTGGCAAACACCTCCTCACCGATACCCAAACAGCCTCTTCTGGTGGAGGCACCAACAAACGCGGCCCTGTACAGAGCAGAAATATAAAACCCAGCAGGTCTCCCCACGTGCAGGCAACAGCATCAAGCCAACAAGAGCTACAGAGAAACTAATACCCCCAATATAAATATTTTTTTCTGCATAGATTCAAAAAAAAAAAGCAAAATAAAAGTTTACATCACCCGTGGTCTGCAAAGGCTCTCCAGCCTAACCTGTCCCAGTACCTTTCTGCAGGCACAGCACCCTGCTTGGGGACACTACTCTGCAGGGACATGTCCCCCCCCATATGGGGGATGTGGGACAGGGACTGTCCTCTGGAAAGTCCTGGAGCAACGTCTGGGAAAGGAAAAACAACCCTAAGTTAAACCAACCCCACTCTGCCCAGCCCCACCAAACCCCTCCAAGGGCTGGTGTTTCCATAACCTGCACTTTCTGAAAAAAAAAAAAAGAGAGGGGGAAAAAAAAAGTGATTTTATAAAATACATTCTTGGCGCGGGGATGAAATTTTAATGCAGCTCAGGCTTTTCTGAAAACACCCTGAATAAGTCATTAGCCAGCCCCGTCGCTAAGATGAATTTGCCCCCGAGGACAAAAGAATTAAAATGTAAAAATCTGGTGCGTGCGACATGCGTGTCTGCTGCTGGCTACGGCCGGGCAGCCTTAGGAAGGGGATGGCCGAGCTGTTTCAGCATTAAATCAAATAAATGAGGGATGGAGACAGACCTCTTAGTCTCCCAGTGTCCCTCCTCTGGTACGCACAGAGGAGACACGTCCAGCGCTCAGCCACTAACGGGGAGCCCAGCCCAAAGGCAGAGAGGTGAGTAATTACCATATATAATACATTTAATATGCTGCTTAGATTTTTAACATAGATTTTTTTTTATTTCTGACATTGGTGAGTCATTTAAATATTTAGCCCAGACAATAAAATATAAAAAAAAACACCTATGGCATGTGCCTGCTGATTCTAACAATAGTCACAATATTAGGGCCCAGTGAATGTTATTATGGACTTAAGAGATTCTTCTATGTCATACATAACATTATGAACTTACAAATAAATAACTCTACAAAAATCCTGTCTTCTCTCTATAATAATTTCATGTGATCAGCAAAAAAAAAAAAAAAAAAAAAAAAGGCTCTTTCTGGTGATGACAAGTTAGGAATTGCACATTTAGTTCGAGGAATACATTACTGGTGCATCACCACTAGGCAACAAAAAGACGTATCATATGAAACAATTTTTTCAATTTTTATTTTACATATTTATACATAAAACTTTCAAGGTAACTCTCTGAATCCAACCGAATGTTAATAGCACATCTAAAAATGAATGTCAGGTAGTCAACATTCACAAAATGTTGAAAACTGATTAAAATATACATATTACTGAAAGCTACAACTTCACTACGAGGCAGGCATGTATTTTTTTGACTTGTATAGCACCGTCAAGTACAGTTTCTTTATTTTAAAACTACAGTGAAGAATAAAAAAGTAGTCAATGGTAAAATATCGTTCAACTCAAAATCTCTAAACAAACAAAAATAAAGTTAAACTACCCTCTCTTCTCACCCGTGATTTATAATGTTATAAGTACTGTACATATTTTGTAATAATATTATTAAAATGCCTGATACTTAGTGGCACAAGTAAAAAAATTAAAATAAATTAAGAAGCAGAGGCCAATCACCGGACATAAAGCTTCAGACATGGTCAATGACTAACACTGGTTTTTCTTGTGCGCCACCGTGGACATCAGCGCTTGGACACACACAGAAGCAAAATGAAATCTCGCTCGAGCTCTGCTCCTGGGGCTCCGGGGTTCATTTTGCTGGCATCTTCTCTGCCATGTGCTTCTGCTGACTTTCGGCGTGTCTGGTGGCGGGGGGGGGAGGAGAGAAGCTGCGTTATTCGCTGCGCCGAGGGCAGGCGGGAACCCAAACCACGCGCGGGGCTGTGCGCCAAGCCAGCGTCCGTGCCGCTCTGGCAGCGAACCAAAAATAACAGTTTCCCAAGGAAAAAAAACAAAACCAAAACAACAAAGCACTGGGCAAGGAATGTGTGGTCTCTGCCCAGGTTCCTTCCCAGCAGGAGGTGACCGGGAGGTGGGCAAAGGGGAGAGGAAACCCTTCTCCGGAGAGGTTTGGGGTCAGCTGGGGTTTTTTCCTCCCTTCCTTCAGCACGTTCATCGTTCATCCCCCAGAGCCGGTGCTCTCCCCCCCCCCAATGCACCAAAGCCCCCACCATGCTGTCCAGCATCCAAATAATTTTCATTTACTAAACTGCCATTAATTGCATTTTAGGAAGGAAAGTGTTTCCAAAGCACAGCAGCAGAACAGATGCGAGGCGGCGCTGGCATCTGCCTACTGACGCGGCTCCAGCCCCCCCAGATCCCCCCCTTTCTCCACTTGCTCTTCATTAAGACTCAAAAGTGACAACCTGCCTGCTTGTCCCTTGGGCCACCATCCCCTGGGCAGCACGAGAATCGCTCCCCAAATCCCTCACGGCCACCCCAGCTGGCAGAAACTTTTTCCAGGCAGCGCACTGTCAAATCTCAACCAGCTGCTCTGCAGCCCCACAATGTTTTAAAATAGGAACAAACTGAGGCCACGTTTTTTTTGGCAAGCTTAATGCTTCAGTTCTGAAACCGTGGTCCTTGCGTGCTGGCAATAACCAGTATCATCTTTTTCAGCCTTTTTTCGCCAAAGTTTTCAAAACTTCTTACTGTTTCTGCAACGCATCGCTAGTTATCTCAATGGAAAATGCCTCTTGCTGCCTGGGAGATGGAGTGCTGATGGAAATCTGCCTATATTCTGCAAGGCTTCCTGTTTAATCAGATATTGAACGTTAATATTGAAAAGACGCAGAAATTCTCCTTTGGTCAAGTCCTTCTGACAGTGGAGGCCGATGGGCTGCAGCTCACCCCAGCCAAAGGGGTGGGGTGACATGGGGACACACTTGGATTTCCCTTGGGGTGCACTGAGGGTTTGCAGCGGCACTCCTGCCCAGGATCTGTTCAGGCTTTGGGAAGGGAAACACTAATTCAAGAGCATGCACCAACACCTGCGTTTGGCGAGCTCCTGAAACCTGCTGATGGTCTCCAGAACCCAAGTGCCTTGATTTCTTGTTATGGAGGAGAGAGCAGCATCCTGCTCAGCCCTTACCTTTGATGGCAAAAGCTTTAGTACTAAAATTCTGCTAAAACAAAGCCCCTACACTCTGCCAATGGCAAGCTGGAAGCTGCGAGGAGAGAGAAGTACCCCGAGGAGCCTCCTTCACCTGGTCAGATCCTCGATGTCCACCAGCATGGCGTCCTGCTCCGTGTGCAGCTCGTCCCGAATGAGCAGCAGCTGCACCAGCTCCTCGTTCAAGCCTGGCGCCGGGGAGAAAGGGGGTGAGTTTGTGGTGTCCCCGGGAACCCCAGTTTGGGACCTGCTGTGTCATCCTTCCCACCACATTACTCGTAACCAGGAGGGACCTCCCCGGAGGATGCACACGATGCCGGGGAGAGGCACAGAGATTTTTGTCCTTTTCTAGGATAAACCATAACCCCCTTCCATGTCACTGCAAGCAAACAGTTCCTCCCGTAAAATAGCTCAGTGCAGCAGCAAAAATAAAGGTGAATTTCTCAGCGCTTGTTCATGACATTGGATTCTTGCTCGGGGTTGTGTCAAAAAGCGAGGAAGAAGAAAATGAAGAGGATCATGTGAAAAATTAACCTGCTGGCATAGGCTCCACTGAAGGCTGTACTTGCCCATCACTCACTGCCAGAGCTGGTCTTTAGGCTGCTTAATTACAGCTACATTGGTTTAACACCTCTTCAGTTCGGGCAGCAAGCTCGGTGTTAATGACATTAACGCTCATGCGCCCATACTTGGGTGCTTTCTAACGTGAGGCTAATTAATAAGCGAGTGGAGAAGGAGCATCACAGCAGCCCCCAACCAACCGTTTTTTTGGACCTACAGGCACCAGAGAAGTCTACCCCAAAATGGTTGATTAATTAATTAATTGGAAGATGAAGATCCTTTGGGGAGAGGAAAAAAAACCCTGGCTCTTTTTGGAGAGAGCAAAGAGAGATGAGGCGGTGGGGCACTGTCCGTGCGGGCAAACGCAAGGACCTGAGACATGCTGAAGCACGGCAAGGGTGGATTTACCCTGGATGTTTGCTAAACTGGAGAGTTTCTCCACTCATGGATGGCTTTGATGATGGCGTAGCGTCACATGAAGACACAGCCATAAAGCCACCAATGGCAGGTGCTTCCAGGACAGGCAGACTTCCCAAGACTATTTTTACCCAACCAGGTTTTGAGTTACAAGTGGGGTGTTAGGTGCTGGTACAATGCTACAACCCTCCTCTTTTACAGAGCCAAGCAAGTGCTTTAGAAGAAACTGAAAAAAAGGAAAGAAAAAAGCCAAAGGAGCCAAATCTGGAGAGAACACCACCTCCAACTACCGTGGGGTGCCTCTTCCATCTACTTGTGTTATCACACATTTACCAACATTTCTTAATTAAATGTGATGTACCAAAGAATAATTAAACAAGTATCACTTACTTTCTATCTGTGAGTGGAGATCATTGACTATCACTTGTAGCTGCCCGATAGTCATGTCTCTTAGATCAGTGGGTTTTAAACTTCTCTTCATCAGGCATTCACTTATATGAGGCATATGTGGCAGCTGAAAAAAAAAATTGTCAATTTTTTACTGTTTTCTTCGAACTATTTGTATTTCTGAATGGAGGCAGTTTACATTGCTTGCATCCCCCTCTCACAAACATGCATCAACGGCTCCACTGAGACTACGAAATCGAGCTGAAACATCTACACAACATTTGACCCAAGTCTTCAAATTTATCAGATGATGTAAAGGGACACGAGGGCTACGGCGGTGTTGTACCAAGTTGGGATTGCTCTGAGATGGGATGGGATGGGATGGGATGGGATGGGATGGGCTGGCTACACCTCAGAGGATGAGCAGCATCATGCCAGCCTCAACAACCTTGACACTTCACCATCTCATTCCCTGCATCCATCCCGCTCCCGTAATGGCTCGGTAAGATGACACATGTTGACCCTTCAACTCTTGCCAGCCTGTTCCTATCTCCACTGCTCCTCTGTGTGTCTACAAGCACTGCTGGCCGGTGTGCATGTCTCAAGAAGCAAAAGCAAAGAGCAAAAGGGCTGGTGTCACCCCCCCAGGCCATCCCGCGGCCCCCACTTACAAGATCCGCTACCGGCGATTTCTTCCTGTTCTGCTTTTCCACCTCGACCTGCATTTTGGCCATGGGCTTCGCCATAGCCAAGGCCATTTTGGCTTCAGCTTGGAGTTTCTTTTGCCTGGTGAGGAAATCCATGTCATCAAGGGACTCTGACTCTTCCTCCGTCGTGTCTCTGTCGGAGTAGGATGAACTCTGCTTGCTCTAGGGAAGCAGACACACAGCTGTTACAGCCCCGTCCCCCCACCAGAGACATTTGCTGTTGGCTTAACATATTTTTGCATACTTACAAGCGGTATCATTTCTACAGAAACAGTGAAGAGCACAGAGTTTTTTTATTTTAACACACAAGATTATATTTAAAAATCAGAGTAATTTCCAGATAGACACACACACACACACACACACAACCCCCCCGAGCACTTTAAATGGAAAGAGGAGCCAACCAGATCTATAGGTGTTGAAGGGACAGACTGGTTAAGCTGGAAGAAACATCTGGGGCTGCAGTGTTATATTCACAAAGGAAAAGAAAGGAGAGGAAGGCTGCTGGGAGCTGATACCACTTCGTATCCTTTACTACCCTGATACTTATCAGAGCCGAAAAGAAAGGGAGGAAGGAAGGAAGGAAGAAGGAACACCTTCTCATGAAGGCATCTGCTCCACAGCAGCTCTGTGCGAGCCAGAGGCATTCCCTATCTGCCCCTCCACATCTCACGTTTCTTTTCTTGATGGCTGAAGATACTTCTCTGGGGTTTAGCATTGGTATTTGATAAGGATCAGCTGTTTATCAGCTTCCCTCAGGGATGCCCTACGATTTCCACACCCAGAGCCTCTATGGGATGGGTTCCCGGACCTACCATGGGCGACAACGGCGTGTCCAGGCTGGTTTCTGTCTTGCTGTCGTCGGCATCGCTGTCCTTGTCGCTGCCACTGTCGTTCACAAAGCAAATCTGCAGGTTCATCCCACTTTGTAATCTGTGGGGACGACGGCAGGAGGTGACGCCGCAGCCCCCTCTCCCCGCCGCGCCGACAGGGCACGCGGGGCGAGACGCTGCAGCGCCGTCGGCAGCGAGTCGCTCGTGTTTTGAAAGGATGCTGGTGCCCTGATGCTACAGTAGCCTCAGGAAAATATAACAATTCTTACTTTTTTTCCCAAGATGGTCATCCCCCACCCAAAAGCAGAGCCAGGACCACTGGCTCGCAGCAGCAGGGCACGGGCAAGCTCCTGCTGCCTTTTCTGAGCGACAGCTCAACGCTGGACTGGAAACTCAGCACCACGGTGACAGCAAAGCTTCTACCACCATCTATTGATGAACTTCAGAATTACCAAGATGCTGAAGAGCTTTTGTCACCACAGGTGGCTATATTATTATATTAAATAAAATACTATATATAAAGTGTGTGTAAAATATAGTAAATATATTAATAGAAAAATATTTTATATATCAATAACAAAAATATGATTATATGATAAAAAATAATGTGTTAACAATTGAAACTATTTATTCAGAAGGGCAATAAGCCTGTTTGTGGCCAAGAGGCACTACTGCCCAGCAAGAGATCATTACTGTGTTTTCTGGACCCCCTGCACCATCGCCCAGTGTGGACAGATTAAGAAAACACGTTTCACTGGTGTGGGCTGATGTCCCCAGAAGAGCGTGGCCCACCAATTTCCAGGTGGACCCCATGGCTCACTCTGCACAGATCAGCCTCGGCAAGCAACCAAGGGAACAGATTTTTTGGATGAGAAGGTGTCTGTGAAAGCCCCCACTGATGCTCTGCAGTCACCAGCTGAGCTCATGCACCCTGGGCTCTCCAGGACAATTCACCCAACGGACACCCGGCTCAGGCCTGTTCGCCTCCTACAAAACCTGCTCAGGCTTTGCACATCTTCCAAATTAATTAAAAATTCACCCTGCGAACTAGAGATTTCTGGGGTCAACTCCATCAGCCTTCTCGGTGCACCATACTCCATCACCACCTGCTGAAGATGGGGCAAACCCCCTGACACCTTCTGCTATGCTACTGCTCATTCTCCATGGGGGGCCTTATATCAGTACTTACAGACAGCAAACTTTTATTTTCCATTTATTTTAGTGGAATTTCTTAGTCACTATTACCACAAAATAGATCACATTAATAACTGAAATTATTTAAGATGAGGGTGGTGAATCACTGGCACAGGTTGTCCTGAGAGGTAGTGGATGCCCCATCCCTGAAAACATTCAAGGTCAAGTTGGACAGGGCTCTGAGCAACCTGACCTAGCTGAAGGTGTCCCTGCTCACTGCAGGAAGGTTGCACTAGACGCCCTTTAAAGGTCCCTTCCAATCCAAACCACTCCATGATTTTATTCTATAATTCTGCACGAACTTCCAAGCCATAGTGGACAGACACGGGTACCCAGGTCGGGGAGCAAGGGTGCACCCTTGCCTTTAAATTATATCACGCAAAAAGGGCAGAACAAGAGCAAAACATGGGTGCGTGACTCACGTGCCTTTCAAGAGCACGACCCCAACGCCTGAAACCCGGCGTTTTATCCTCTTTTCTTTCATACACAAGCACGAGAGCAACGGTCCTGCAAAGGTTCCTGTAGGTCCTGTAACAGGCAGCGTGCAACACTAATGCTTTGCCTGGACTATAAATATTAACGAAACGCCCAAGTGCTCAGGTACAGCTGGTAATTTCTGGTGACACAGCTGCCAAACCCTGCCGCACAGCGTTAATTAGACCCGTGCTGTAATTACGAGATAGCGGCTCCTGGTTTAGCTGTAACTACACACAGCAAAACTGTTTTCCCTTTCAAATGACTCGCAGTTCAATTTAATTTCACAATTGTACCTCTCCGGTGTAATAACAGTATTCCTCCTGGCTTTACGTCTCTCTAGGATTTTTTTTTTCTCTCCCACACCATGGCAACAGGTAGATCTTCACTCCCAGTGTGGGAGGTGTTCAATGCTTCCCAAGTGCCATGGGTTACTCCCTGGCAGCTGAATATAAACAAGCCTTTCTGGAGTATAGTTGAGGTGGAAACGTTAAAAATCAGAGTAAGTGAGTTATCCACGCTACCCAGTGTGCCAGTCCCAGGGATGGAGCCGTGTCTAGCAAGCAGAGCCTGCATGGAGCATGTGGACGTGGTGGGGTGGGCAGGGAGCCACGTTAAAGCTCATTTTTTCTATTCTTTGCTGCTTTCCATGTGTGAGATTAATTGCCCTCCAGTGCCCTGCTGCCACCAGGGCTGGCTACCAGCATCAGATCTGTTTCTAATGGGCTGCCACATCCTGAGCCACCAAAGGAAGATGTGCTTTCCCAAAGTCATGGTTTATCACCAACCGTCACCACACTGCCTGACCCAGGACTGGTGGGACCATGGGACCATCCTTAAACCCTGCCCTGCTTCCAACACATGTATCTGGCATTAAACCAGGTATTCAGACATTAAAATCCTCAGTATTTGGCAACTCAACATAAAGAATTCCTTTGGAAAAAAACCAAACTTAATCCACTGTTTTCCACTTTTTTGTGCATTCACGATACTTCCGCCACTGTTTTGATCTGCCCAAGTTCAAAGGCAATGCTCAGTTCAGGGCAGAGATCCTAAATTAAAACTTGATGGAAACCTAACTCAGGAAACTTCAGCTCATTTGCTTTATCCCCTGAGCACCCAAATATCTCTTCTACACAGTTTTAAACTAATATTTTAGCACATTCTTTACAATTATTTACGTAATGTACAATTACTGCATTTGGAGCAGAAGACATTGTTCTAAAACAAGGAAAAATCAACAATAGTGTTGCAAGCAAAAACCGAGGGATCCTCCAAAGGGCAGGTCTCAGGACATCCTGCTGGAAGCATCTCACACTCTTCCAAGGAGGTTTTGGGCTGTGAGGCCAGCTGGCTTACCGGGAGGAGAGGCTCGGCTTGCCGCTCTTGCTGCAGCTGGTGTAAAGTCCAGGGCCATCGTCGAAGAAACTGCCCAGAGCCAACTTCTGCCTGATGGACTCCCGCTCATTCTTCTGGGCCTGGAAGGGCGATAAGAAAGGACAAAGCTGCTGGTCACCTCAGTGGGCAGGAAGGAGAGTTGTCCCACCAGCCCCACCACCACGCTCATGATGCCCAGCAGCCCCCAAGTTGTCTCCCATGTTTGGGCGGACCACACAGCCCATCCCAACAGAGAAGCCCACCTGCACGTCTCTCTCCGCATATTGATCAATATTTATCTATATATCCCATAATACGTAACATATATACTGATATCTGTACCTATATCCATATACAGACACTGAGGCCATGCTTGCACCATGAGCATCTTCCACTTCCCTAAGCAGCCTCCAAAACCACACAATCCATCTTCTGCCAACATGCTTAGATTTATTTTTAACTATTTCCATCAAATTATCCAGTTTTAAAAACATATTTTTTTTTTTCTTGAGTAAGAGCAAACTACAAAATGATTTGAAACTAATGATCATGGATATGCCTGTGTAAACCATGTGCAATCAATGAAAATCACAGATCTAGATTCAAAATTAGTACCCGTACTATCCCCGTGTCTGTCACTAATGGATTATGTGCCAACGCTGACAACAAATTCATACAAGGCGACAAGTTATTGATAGAAGGAACATTTTTGAAGCCCTCAAACATTTCATTTTAAAATAACACGTAATGACCAATCAAGAATACACAACGAAAGAAAACATAGCAGGCAAGCACGGGCTGCTTTCACAGCGTTAATTAATATAACTGTGCTTCCCATATTTCACCTAAGTAAAAATAAAGCACCTTTTTTGATACAGGGAAGTAAGATACAACAAAATGCAACTTATTAACGTAAAATAGCTAATACTTTCATTCCAACTCCAGTGCTGACTACATACATTATCACACTGCCCATTATGTTGTCAATCCCTTACCAAAATGCATTTATAACCCAACTCCTTTTATTTAAAATATTTCAAATTTTAAAAATAACCCCCACGGCATCAAGCAGTATCAAATTTTTGGGTTCAGCTCCCAGTTTCCAAAGTTCTACCCAGACTGCCCAGCTATGTTTTTTTCTCCTTTGTTTTTTCAGGTTTCAATAATTGATGCCTCGATCTTAGAAGAAGAAATAGCCAGCCCTGTCGGTGAAGGGAGTAGAGTGAAAAAAAAACCCTAAGTAAAAAAGAGTGAGAAATATTTTTTTAGTGGACTGAAAGCAGAGAGAGGGCTGCCCATGCTGGTTCCTCCTGCTGCCCATCTCATGACGCATGTGGGTGTCTCCCCTGTGTCAGATGCATCCCTCAGCGCATCAATATTTCATGAAGTCATGGATACTCAGCCTCCCTGTTTTTCCGACTCAGATGATCCTCTCCCACATCCTCCCATCTCCTTCTGATTTTCCTTGTGTTCCAACAGAAATCAGGAGCCCAAAGCACATCTCCACCTCCTCCTGCCCAGCTGGGACGGCACATCCCAGCCTCCACGCCAGCTGGGACCGCTCCCTCCCCCAGCAGCACCTACTCTGTGTGTGCTGAAAACTACTCTTCTTTGCATTAAAATACACATAAATACAGACACACTTTCACATATTTACCCCTTTCAGATGGGGCTGTCTCTCCAGATCTTTTTTAAAAATTTTTTTCTCCATTTCCCACCGAGACGCAACTGCTCCCACTTTGACATCTGTACGTTTAATCAACGTGCAATTTGTTTTCTCCAGCAGGTCATTACTGAGGATACTAATAACATTGCTCCCAGGACTGAGCTCAGAATATCCCATTTTATAAACCAGACACAGGCTAATGACCATAAAGAAACCAGGAGTCCTATTTGTTATTATAAAATAGGGAACAGTTACTAAGAAATAGAATATACCTAAGGGAACTGGACTTTAGGCTTTAGATGAATTACCCAACAGCTGGAGTATACATCCTGAGTTGGGCATCGAAAACTAAAAATTGAGACGGAAAACTGCAAGTGGGTTTTTTTGACTATCAAATATACTTATTTATTATATAAAAAATAGCGGATCAAAACCTCAAAATGCAAAGGTACTAGAGCAAGAAAAACATAACCCCATGTTATTTAAATGTGTATTTTGACACCGAATCAAAAAAGGTCTGTATTTGTAGAAGAGGGGTCTGGCGTAGAGCTGACGTCTGGTTCAGACAATTATTTTAAACAAAAGGCTGCTTTTTATTTTTAAGGCAAAACAGTTTTGGGCGGATGTTTTCCATTCTTACCGTTGACCTTCCAATTCGAAAGGTCAGTAGCTACCTTTGTTTAAGTACACGAATAAAAACACAACGTCACATTATGGCCGTGACTGCCTACATGTACAACACTTTACACAACCCTTCCAGTAAAGGCAAACTGCCAGGAGAGGTTCAGCCTTTCCCCACGGCGGGCTCAGCACGGCCTCCCAGCCCCACCGCCTGCTGCAATTATTGCTGTTTATAAATCTACTGCAATCCCCTCTCCGGCATTTGCAGATTACACACAACCATTTGCGCTCTCCACCACCCGCCTCCGACACGTGCCAGCACCGAGTCCATCCCCCAAAACCCCCACATTTTTGATTGAGAGCCTGAATTTATCCAATATATGCCTTCTGCCCATCCCTGGGGGCACACGGGGGAACTGCTGATGCCAGGGGCTGTCCCTGACTGACACGATGCAGGATGGAGAGCGGATCCCCACGGCCGCGGGCACAAGATTTCTGCAGTTTTCTGGGAAACTGAGCAAAGTCCACACTGTGTTATTTATGTCATTGAAGCAGCAGTAGCTGGACTGCTCTTTTCATACACTCCACACCATTCAGCATGCAGGCACCTGTACTAGCAGCCTTTACTCATCACAGACATCACCCGAAACAGCACGTAAAATTGCGCGTGGAAGATTTCTTTGGCGTTGAGGTGGAGCAGTGCTTTGCCAGGCTCTTCATCGTGCTCCAAGACCCCCCCACCTTGGGTCCTACTAATGACCAGTGACAGCACTGCTGCAGTTGCCCCATTGGTGCCAAACCCCGATTGAACACCGGGTGTGCTTTGCTAAGGCGCTGCGTGTCTGGAGAGGGAAAAGTCTAATTACCCAGACAATTACAGAATAAGGGGTGCCAGGGTCATCCACCGGCACCAAACAGGGTGACAGCCCGGGCCTGGCCCCGGCCAGGAGCTCTGGGACACGGCCAGGCCACCCAGGCTATTTTTGCCAGGGTCTGTCATTACCAGCTATGGACAATTACTATATTTAAAGACCCACAGACAGCACCTCATTTTATCTCTGTGAAGCACAAAGACTATTCTTGGATTTACAAACAGAAATTGTAACTGCAGAACATTTTGTTTTTATCTCCTTTTTGTTTGCAGGGGATTTGCCAGCAAACACAAAACCAAGTCAAACTTGTGAATCTCAAGCCACATGGCAAATTGCCTTAAAACTCGGGGGTCTCGAGGTACGGGGACACATTTGGAAACATCGACATTTTCTTTATCATAAAGTGATATGGAAACACAGGGGGAGGAAGGTTTGCTGCCCTGTGCCGGCACGTTAAACACCGCTGAGCACTTCCCCGCTCCAGCACCCGAAACCCAGCACCCTGGGAGGGTGTTGGGCAGCGTTTCGGCGGGTCCCCCTCCTGCCAAGAGAGCGACTGTTGGCAGACAAAGGCTCCTTTTTGTCCCTTACCTTTTTATAACTCCCCTCCCCGGCCGGCGGGGCTGCTTTCCTGATGACATCACCCATGCCATCACCCTCCCGACTCATCTCCTTCGCTCCCGGGTCCTCACGTGGCCGGTGAAACGCTCCCGCCGGGGCATCTCAGTCCTTCCTCCGCTCTTCCATCGGCACCATGGGATCGAGCGCTCACCCCCGGGGCCAAGCCCTGTGCCAGCCCACCGTCCCACGGCCGGGATGCTTCCCCGGCCCCCCTCGCCTCCCAGCCGCTCCGGGTACCTTGCTTTTCCCTAATAAAGTCAACGGCAGCGCCGGAGCCTCGGCCAGCTGATGAGAGAGAGGCGAGGGCTGTGCGGGCCAGGGAAGCCGCGTCCTCCTCCAGCCACTGCCAGCACCGGATAAAAATAGCCCCGAGCCCTCGCCGGCTACACAAGGGCAGGAAAAAACCCGGTGTCTGATGTCAAAATCCAAGCCAGGCAGCGTAGTCACGGCAGGAGGAAGGGGCTTTCTCCCGGGGTTTTCAGTGTGGAAGTTATCCTAATGAAATCCCAGCGGTCGGAGAAGCTGAATCCCATGGCCGGGGCACTGAACCCGGGGAGAGCCAGAGCCGTCCTCAGCCCTCGCACGGGATGGGCAATGACAACCACAAAATGAAGTCTTGTTTTCACTCTTTACACAAAAAACCACCAGGAAGGACCCCAGGGAGTTATTTCTTGGCTAAACCAGCTTTTTCAGGTGCAGAAAAAAAGTTTCTAGGAATTAACCAACAGAGTTCAAAAAGGCATCCAGCCTTAACCTTCCATCCATCCCGGGGTCTTGCAGGGCCCGGGGACCCACACACCGCCTGGTCCCTGCTCGGGGTGGTTGAGCTCCCAGGGGGGCTCTGTAGCCCCCAAACCTTCACTGCTTACAGCTCCAGCAGATCCAGGCTTCATAACGCAGGCGCTGTCCCCCAACCCCACACAAATCCTGCTCAGCCCTTGCCGAGATCCCATCAGCATCGCACCCATCGCGGGGCACAACGCTCGCTCTGGATCAGCTGTGGGTGGGCAGCGAGAGGCTGGGACGGCACCTTGAGGCAGGCATTGCTACAGGGAATCCTCAGAAAGATGGGATTTATGCCACAGTTCCTCAGCGATCCTCAAATCGGGGCACACCTGCCACAGATTTCTGCATAGGCTGCATGCTAGATGAATTATTTTAATAGCCCTACAAAGTTTACGTGTTTAAATGATGTATCCAAGTCACGCTGACATCATTTCACCCAAAATGCATAGTCTAGCTCGATTACCAGCTCTAACAACATACCAATTATGCATCACGACATTAGTCTACTCTAAAGTTTCAGAAACAAACCAGGAATAATAAACAGGATTGTTTAATTCCATTCGTGTCCCAGGACACTTCTTCCTAACTGTAATTCCCAAACGAAACAAAGTCGTTCTCTGGATACTTCATTATCTTTAGCTCCCCTCCACTGCTGACTCATTGTGTCCTTTCCTGCTGTCGCTCAGTTAACTTCCTCTCCCAGCCGTGGGGATGGATCCTGACACAATTCAATCTGAAACAAATTATAATCCCATAGCCCGAGAGGAAGGATGTGGTGGCCAGGAGCACTGGGCTGAGGGCTGAGCCTGCACTTTGCCACGTGCTTCTCTCCCAGTTTGGCCCATCGGAGGGGGATGGCCCCAACATCCTCCCTGGCTGAGACAGGGAGCCCCAGCCCGGTCCTGCTGTGCCCGTGGTACCCAACTCGTGGAGGGGGGGATGCTGCGTGAGGGATACTGGCTATGTGCAAGCCACCCCTCTGCAAACTGGCAGCAAGTCACTCCTAAGGGTAGGAAGCAACACAGCTTACTGGAAATTTTTTTAGCGCTTTTCATTCACATTTTATAAAAAATGTTTTATCCCCCATCCCAGCTTTCAGGCCAGCTCACCTCTGCCCTGCCCTCTGAGCTGGGATGCTCCAGGACTGGCCTCCCCAGAGCTGGTCTCAGCCTCCAGTGAAAACCCCACTTCAAGGCAGTAGGAAAAAAAACAGAAGAGGCACAGCTGGGAGCCTCTGCACACCTCTAACCATTGCTGGAGGCAAATCTGGGTGGCCAGGACTAGACCCAACCCTGCACTCCTGGCAGGCACATCTCCCCACTACAGAGAAAAGGCCCAATTAAACTCTGGATATCAAAACCACACGACAAATGAGTGTTGGGGTTGTCTCAGCGCAGGGACCAAACCCTTTGGTATTCAGCCCCTTCCTCACCTGATGCAAAAGGCCTCCGCGGGCAGACGGGCAGCACCGGAGTGCCTGACAAACCCCCAGGACTGTCCCTCCCGCAACCGGCCTCTGCTTCAAACACACACACACACCATTTATTGTACGTAGAGGGTTTAAACAAAAAAAACCCAAAAAGTCAATGGTGGGGGCTATGCTGTCGGGTACACTCCACATTGGCATTGCTAGACAAGGACTCCTCACACGTCAGAAGGAAACTGGCCTCCATGGCTACAGCTGCCACGGCTCCTCCAGCAGCCCACGGCAACGCTGGCACTGGGGAGAGGTAGCCACGGCCACCTCAGCCTGCTTTTGTTTTTATAGCATGAAAACAGGGCTCAGACCGGGTGTATATGGAGCAGGTCTGCTGAGGTGGCCCTACGGCAGGAGCACACGGCCACAGGCTCAGCACTTCAGGGAGCACACAGGCTGGGGATGGCCCTGAAGTCATCCTTAAGCCAGGCAGAGAAATAGGACACATCAAGTTTTATGTGCTTTAAACATGCACCGATTGCTTACGGACAAGCAAGCACCCAAATTTAACTCTACTGTGCACACATAACGCTTGCTTGAGTCAATGGAAACCCCCTCAACGCTGCTGGGGCATATTCCATTGAGGGAGGAAAACACCGCCCTGTTTTCTGTGGGGCTCCCACACATCGCCGGTTACCGAGTTAGTAGATAACACCCCAAAATTCCCAGTGAAGTTCAACAAAAGCACCTTCCCTGCCAAACCAGTGTTTGCGGCCACGCAGTGCTCAGACCAGGGCATCCAGGTGATCTCAAGTTGCCAGAACTATTTCAGAAAACGTTTATTTTATTGTAAAGGTTGGAATAAATCTGTTCCAAAGAGTCCTTTCAGAGCACAGCACCCTTCCAGCAGCACAGAGCAGGCAGTACAAGGCCCTTACAAGAAATCCCTGCAAATTTAGGGATGAGATGGACCATGCCCTCCTTCCGAGGATGCTTCCCCGAGCTTCAGCACACCAAATGCTTTACACCCACTTCACAGAGTTTGGTTTTTGTTTTTTTTTAAATCTCAAACAAGAAGGCCTTCAGCCTCAGCTCTCTATAACACAGGCTTTATTTTATTTCATCCGAAGTGGTTTGGGATGCAGGGTCAGTGCACTGGGCCACACAAGCAGAGGTTCCTCCGCTGTACCACGACGTGGCATCCCTTCAGCGCAGCAGCCACGGGCGAGAGGCCGGGCCAACAGCTCTCCAGAGCTCCATGGTGGGTTTTGTGGCATTTAAGGGTTTCTCCAAGGCCCGTCTCTTGGGCTTATATTCTGCCATGAGAATTTGTATTCACTTCAATGAAAAAGATGATGACAGTCTGGTATTTCGACATGCCACAAAAGCCTACAAAACCATAAAGAAAACCTTGACCCGCCTAAGAAATTATTTCAAAGTAAAATCTCATTTTTCACATCAGATTTTTTTTTTCTTTTTATTTTTCTTTGCACATGTAAAGCCCAGTACCATCTCCAGAGCGACCCACCCGCCAGCAGATAGCTCAGACCGTGACTGATGCCAGCGCACGGAGCCAAACCCCGTTCCCACGGGCAACTGCCTGTTTGGAGGCTCCCGCCTTAGGCAGGGGCACGGGGTGAGGGGGGGGCTTCTTCACTGTTAAAGACGCATTAAAAAATCAGCCCAAAGAGATGATGTACACCTAGACATGTTACCCACTCGCATCGTGGTGGCAAAGAAACACCAAGGAAGCTGGCAACAGCCTGGAGAGTCCTGTTCTGCTCAACGCTAAGGTGGACCTGTCGGGCAGCGCTGAAAATATGCATTTACAAAGCAAATTCAAACACTGGCTAAGGCTGCAGGCCAGTAAAGCACTGCTAATGCACACATTAGAATAAAACCTTTATTTCTGCGTTAAGGCCGGGATTTGCACGCTGGCCTTCCATTCTGTGCGAGCTCAGGACCTCACAAAACGTCACCCCAATGTGCACGAGCTGACATTTTTTCTTGTCAAACCGCAGGAGAAATACAGAGCCCTGAGCAAAGTGTTTGGCGTCGGAAGAGAAAGCAGTATAAAATAGGAACATAGAAATAACGAGGAGAAAAACACACAGCACGGAGAGCGGCAGGCGGTGCATGACTCCAGGAACGGTGTCAGATGCTGGGACCTCCTGACCACGGAGGACTTGGCCTAAATTCAAAGCGGTGAACCTGACTTAGCCACATCCCAAACCCCAGGAGGCTCGAGAGCCACCTGCACTTCAGCGAGCAGCAGCGACAACTCATTTATGGCACGAAACCAGCCTTTCGAGGCAAACCACGGCGTAAACAGAAATACCCTCCTCTCCCTCAGCACCCTTCCTGCTGCAGAGCTTATGTCCCAGCCACGATGTGGTCTTCTGCTGAATTTCTCCAGAACAAACACGCTTTCAAGTTTTCCCCATGCGTTGGCTTGTCCCTCTATTTGGTTTATTTTTAAGTTCATTTAGCGGCTTCGAAAAAAGGGGTGTGAGGAGGGAGAAGGGCAGAGTTAGACACTGTCACCCTCCTGCCCCCGGGGCGCTCGGGGCAGCCACCAAAATCCTATCATTGCTGGCCTCAGTCTGATCCAAAACCCGGCCACAAAAGGATTAAAACTTGGCCTTTAGATTAATGGGTTTGGGAGGGGGCTGGGGTTGTTCCTAATCTCTGCAGCATCACAGGGAGGTTTTGAATCGGATTTCATTTGAAAACCCATTTCTCTGGACTTTTTTTTTTTTTTTTTCCCCCCCCATACGATTTGCAGGCTTTCTGGCTGTTTTCACTCTAATATTGATGGGTTTGGAGGAGAGGAACCAATTCATAAACAAGCAAGTAGATTAAAGCTGATAAAAGGCGCAGCCGGCGCAGCAAGGCCGGCGCATTAACATGCAGGGCTGGTGGCCAGGCCTGCGTCGTAGCAGCTCGGCATCCATCGCTAGCCATCGCTCGCCCACAGCCACGGACCAGCTTCCACCCGGGAAACAATGCGCAACCTTTAACCCTTGCGTTCCTACGAGGACGCTGGGAAAACATCCGCCGTGGGGAAACAATGGCACCATTTATTAAGGCGGTAGAGAGCAACAGGCTCGGAGCTGCAGAAAAATCAGCTCCCTTAAAACAGAGGCTGGAAAAAAAAAAAAAAAAAAAACAAAACCAAAACCACAACAGGAATTTTTTTTTTTTAAATTTTTTGCAAGATGCAAATTCGTCTCCCGAAGCATTGGATAGACTGAAAACATGCAGCAAAAAAAAAAAAAATAAAAAAAAAAAATCTTTCCAACTCTTCTCTCTCTCTCTGTATAGACTTTGGCATCTTTTCCCTTCACGATAAATTTCGCAGTATGAGATATTTTGTCTTACAACACGGACTGAAGTTTGAATTAAACGTGTGGGGGGGGGGGGAAATGATGAGCCGCTGTCCTGGGCAAAGCCCCATCTCCTGAGGGTCCAGCTCGGCCGCTGCGAACGCCTGTTGGGTATTTTACAATTTTACTGGGATTTCACTGGCCACCGCACATACGCAGCCGCATTTCTCAGCACCACCGCGGAGGACGGACAAACGTTTGTGCATTTAATAACCCGCCTCCACCATGGAGCCCCCGAACACGCCATTTCCCGTGCAGGTGCACCCAGTGGCACCCACCCTCTCTTTAGAGGGAAATAACCCCCCAATATCAGCCCACCCTACGCTCTCCTTCGCCCCACTGAAAGAAGCCGGATGATGCTCAGCAAACGGTTGTCAGCGCTGCCAGGGACACCCCCCCCCCCATCCCCATCCCCAGGGATGCTCCGAGGGGGAAGCGCTGCCTCCCCCAACCCACCACCGGGTCTTGCGCGGATTATTTAGCAGAACAACAAGGGACCACGACGAGATCGCATCTGAAAATAAGGACGCTGCGGGCCAGCTCTCACGCTTCGCTAAATCTGGGGGATTTGCGCAGAGCAACGGGCCGTTTATTCTCGTCTAAAATTGGCACCTCCCGAAGGTGCAAACCCGCCCCTCGCTCACTTACACGGAGCAGTTTCATCCAGGCGGGTGGGCAGCGGGGGGGTGCAGGCAGCGGGGGGGTGCAGGCAGCGGGGGGGTGCAGGCAGCTGCCCGACAAACCCGCCCCCCGCCGCTCCTCCGGGCGAACGCAGCCCCGGCGAGCATCACATGGCGAGCACAAAAGCCCCGCGGGCAAACGCTTTTCCCCCCCCCCGCCCCGGCTGCCGTGGGACCCCCGGGATGCCCTGGGGGCAGGAGCCCACGGTTTTAACGCGAACGGGAGGAGCCGGGCTGCCCCCCCCCCCCCCCTACACCTTGGGGATCGGTGAGAGGGGGGCGACTCGGAGCGGGGAGCGGTGGTGGGGTGCGGGGGGGCGGTTCGGATGTTGGGGGGGGGCAGGCCGAGGTCGCCCCCTTACCTGGTAGGAGCAGTTTTCCTGGTGTACCATCTCCGTGCATCATCCGCCGCTGCCCCGCGGGGTCTCCGGCCCCGACGCGGGGGTGGGTGGGGGGGGAGGATGAGGAGGAGGATGGGAAGAAGAAGAAGGAGGAGGAGGAAGAGGAGGAGGAGGAGGATGGGAGCCCGGGCCAGCCGCCCGCCGGTAAGATGGATGCTGCCGCGCTGCTCCGCCTGCGCGGCGGAGCACGGACGGGAGGCGGGGGGGGGGAGCCGGTCCCGCCCCCACCAGCACAAAGAGCGGGGGGGCTCCCCCGGGGCTGGCTCCTCCGCGGGGAATGGGGGCAAAAAATAAAATACAGCCCCCCCCCGCCTCCAAACTACAGCTGGGAACGCCCCCCTCCCAGCGCCGGTGGGGTGATGGATCGCGGCTCCCCAAAACACTCCGAGACACCGAGCCGAGAGCGAAGAGATAACCTTCTTTTAGAAGAGATAACGTTCTTTTACCCCCTGCCGCAGAAATATAGCGCAATCTCTTCTGGAAAAAGGCTCTGCCCTACATTTCCAGCTAATTATATCCTGCAGGGAGGGTGAAGGTGGAGCCCAACGCCACAGCACCCGCCTGGGCTGGGCTCCCACCCCACAGGCGACCTGGTTTTGGGCCCAGGGATGGGGGCAACACCTGCGCTTGCCCCAGCATCCTTCTCCCACAGCAACAGCCCCTCCTCTAAGGAAATTTCCCCGAAGAAAAGCCCCGTGAAGCTCAAGCAAATACCAGCTTTCCTGGAGGAGGACGGCTGAGCTGGCACTCGCAGCCTGGGGACAATGAAGCCCCCATGTCCCAGGGCTGGGAAGCCCCTCTGCAGCATCTCCCCCCCACCCCCCCCCTCCCCGTCATTACACCCCCCCAGGAATTTGCTGCCCTTTGCAGAACGCTCCACTGTGACCCCAAAACAGCACTGTGAGAGTATCAAACTTTCTTCCCCGTTCACAAGCTCAGGCTGGAGGCCTGACACATGGAGGGAACCGAACCCTAATTTTGATTTCTAATTTAAAAGTCCTTAATAGAAGAGACGGGAAGGAATGGTGGGACAAGCGGAGAGTTTCTAATTCTCTGTGTTTCCAACCTGCTGAGCGCTGGGTTCTCAGCTCAGGTTAGCTCAGTTTGACTTCACCACTCATTTTTTTCGGGGGGTAACATATACCCTGATAGCCTCATTTGCAAGAGTTTGGGGCCAGGCTGGCCCTGGCCACAGCGGGGATGAGGGCACAGCAAGTCTCACATTTGAGCCCTATTTGTGGCTGGACGTGGCCTGTCTGAGGGGCATCAAAACGCCCAGAGAGCGACAGCGGTGCCATGGGCTGGGCTCACACCATGCACTGGGCACTCCTACCTGGACAGGTACAAGCTCTTTGGCTTGCAGGTAACAGAAACTCCATGCCTCACCTTCCTGCATGAGGCAAATAGGGCTTTATTCTGCTCCTAGGCAAGCTATGCTGGGCTGCACCCAGAGCAGGGTGGGCACAGGGCCAGGGGGGGATTCTCCCCTCTGCTCCGCTCTGGGAGACCCCCCTGCAGGGCTGGGTCCAGCTCTGGGGCACCAACAGCAGAAGGACACGGACCTGCTGGAGCGGGGCCAGAGGAGGGCACGGAGATGCTGGGGGGGCTGGAGCCCCCCTGTGAGGACAGGCTGGGAGAGTTGGGGGGTTCAGCTGGGGAAGAGAAGGCTCCGGGGAGACCTTAGAGCGGCCCCCCAGGGCTGAAAGGGGCTGCGGGAAAGGGGGGAGGGACTCGTCATCAGGGGGAGGGATAGGACAAGGGGGAACAGTTTTAAACTGACAGAGGGAGATTTAGATGAGATCTAAGGCAGAAATTCTCCCCTGTGAGGGGGGTGAGGCCCTGGCACAGGCTGCCCAGAGCAGCTGTGGCTGCCCCCTCCCTGGAAGGGTTCAAGGCCAGGTTGGACGGGGCTTTGGGCAACCTGGGCTGGTGGTGGCCCTGACCGGGGCAGGGGGTGGCACTGGATGGGCTTTAAGGTCCGTTCCAACCCAAACCATTCTAGGATTCTATTCTGTGATTCTAGTCGCAGCCAGCTGTGGCTAAGTTCAGAAATGCACACGACTCTGAAGCCCACTTGCTCACAGGGTGATTTGATTCCCTGCACCAGATGTGCCTCTAGAAAAAAAAAAAGGCCTTTGTGGGATCATCGCTCTGCCCCAGCTTTCCCAGCTTCTCGCCGGCACAAACAGGCCGGAGCAGCTGTGGGCGGATGGAGAGTCCCTCGAGCCCCCGTGCAGCTGGGCAGCACGGATGGAGAGAAACCCCCCCCGCCTCAGCTCTAACCCTCCTCCCCCATGCCCTCTCCCCTACAGCAGTAGAGCTTTAAAACAAAAATAAAAAAAGAGCATTTGTTTAAGAAGAAAAAAAAAAAAACAAAACAAAAATTCTGCACTCATGCCTGTTTTTTACTGGCTCTACAAAGGATCCCATTCAACTCGGCAGCTATTTCCAAACATCAAAATAAACAATCCCCACGTTTCGATATACCGCAGAAACCTTGAGGTTGCTTTGGAAAAGTATCTGTGACAAGCTAAAAGCAGCTCCACGAATTACATAATCTCTAATGCCATTTATTATGTGCATCACAAGGAAAACTCCTGAAATTACCCCCCCCCCCCAGCTTCCCACGTGCGGGTCTATCTATACCGGCGGTGACTCAGAGCCCCTCCGTGCGCAGCAGATCCCCGGCGGGATCCTGCACCCAGGTCTGGTGTGGGACGGGGCAAAACACCCCCCCCCAACCTATTTAACAGCTTATTCCTGTTGCTAAATGACCCGAGAGTTCGACTTAGCATGTCACCCGCTGCAGAAAAGCCACCTGATTGCAGCAAGGTTCTTCCCTCCAGGGTAGGGAGCCCCGGCGGAGCCTGTGATGCTGGAGGAAAGGGTCCAGGCATCGTCCTCAACCTCTGGACTTGCTCCTCTGCTCTGTATCTATTTGCTGCCCATTCCGAAATGAGGCGGGCAGGCAGGTAATCATTAAAGCAATGAGTGATTAAATCGAGTGAAAGGCTTCTGGCAGGCATCCAGGTGGGTCAATGGGAACTGATGCTCCTGGATGGAGGCAGTGAACAAGTGCTGCTGCTCTCTGAGGAGGGAAACCCCCCCCAGGACCCCCAAACGCCCCTCTCAGCTGGGAAGAGAAACCTGAGGGGTACCTGCACAGCTCCTTTTGCCTTTCTTTATCGAGGCACCCTCTAATTTAGGGTGTCTTATACCACTTACGAGTTGCCCTAGACACGTTTTCCCAAAGCCTTCCCTGAACCCAGCTCTGAATTAAGAAACGTGTGGTTCAGAAAGCTCTGGAGAACATCTCCGGGGGGTCTGACACCAAGCTGGGGGCCACTAGCGTGAAACTCTTCCCTTCAAAACCCTCGTTCAGGTCTCCTCCAAGGGTCTGGGAAGACGCTGCTCAGGGTCAGGCTCCGTTTTGGCTGAGGTGCCCCCCAGCCCAGCCCTGCGCTGCCGTTACGGTGGGTCACCGGGTGACCAGTCCTGACACCCTGGGTGCCTGCAGGGCTACAGGGGTGAGGACACAAGAAATTCAAGCCCACGGCACAGGCAGCAGCATTCCTCTGCTTACTCCTCACAGACACACCACTGGGGCAGCTACTCTGCAGAAAAAGATGCAGTTTTTCCAGCCACGCTCAAATTCATGTGTGAAACAACAGGATTTTATTAATTATCCATCTACAGAACAAGAAAACACCTGGTATCCTCAATTCTAGGGTAAAATATATAATTTCTGATTCTGTGAACATCTTTTTTTTTTTTTTTTTTTTTTTTTAAACTTACAGAAAGCCCCCTGGCCAGGTCCCACAGCACATCCCAAGCCCTGAGTTGGGAAACACAGGCAGCGCAGTCCCCCCAGTCAGGCTGGCCCTGTCTGCCCCCATCGAAGCCTTGGGCTTTCCCTGGCTGCTGTGTCTGGGCCCCAGGACCAAGAAAATCATTAACAGGGGAGAGGGGGTACTACAAGTAGGTTATCAAGTCTCCCATCATCATTTCTACTCAGGGAAAACACTCCTTAAAAAAAAAAAAATAAAGCTGTGCAGTCAAGGCAAACCCTCCCGTTCATGCTGCCTGGGAGCAGAGGGCAGCTGAGCCGGGCACGTTCTCACCGCCGTGGGAGGGAAGGGAAGGAGGCCAGATGTATTACTCACATGAAAGCCACAGACAGCCCTTTTCCTTACGTGTTTGTCATTTCTCACTGTCCCACACATTTATTTTTACACACACGTGTCCCGCACTGTGTGCCTGAATCCCACCAGCGGCAAGGACTTACGGAGCCCTTCAGCCCAAAAGCGATGCAAGGGGAAAGCAAAGGGTAGGAGCAGTGTTCGCCCAACAAGGTGGGCTAGCGATGGGTTTCCTTATCTCCAATGAAAACACCAGGAACGTTTCCCTGCCCACAGTCATTTCTCAAGGGGCCTTATCAGGTTGAGCGCTGGGAAGTTTATTTTTCAGGCGGATATTGGCCAACCCATTTGGTTGACACAAAAAGCAGGTCTAAATACACGGGCTTTTTCTTCAGATCTCAAAATAAATATGTAGCTGGATGATGTAGCAGGTAAAAATGAGGGAGGAGTACAACACTGCATCACTAGGAGAGGGAGAGGCAGGGAGTCTGCCCCGAGCGAGCCTCACCGGCCGCTCCAGGATGCTCCTGCTGACCTTCAGCCCATGGGCTTGCCCAAGCAATCTTGCACAGAACCAGGAATTATATATGGCATCATGGAATTTCAACTTTATTTGCCAACGATTTACTGAGAGTGAGGGATTTAACTCCTCTTTAAGCCAAGCTAAAGCTTTTCCAGGGTTTAAATCTAGCAAGAAAAAAAAAAATTATTATTTTTTAATCAGTTAATACTAGACATCTGCTTGGAAAGGGGAGTATTTGTTTGGGTTACATTCATATATAATGCTTTAGACTATTTTTTATTTAAGGAAGATGATGCTGAGGAGTTTTCTATCATTTTGGATGTATTACACTTCTCTACGAGGGAATAAACCTCTGACGGTTTAAGAATCCAAACAGCGCCCTTCCCTCTTCCACGCTCCTCTTACTTCCACAGAGGTTTCTGGAGTCCTTTACAAGCAGCAGCACAGGGGTGGCAACCGATACATTTTTAGGACAAAACTTTTTTCAGTTTTAAACTGACAGAGGGGAGATTTAGATGAGATCTAAGGCAGAAATTCCTCCCTGTGAGGGGGGTGAGGCCCTGGCACAGGCTGCCCAGAGCAGCTGTGGCTGCCCCCTCCCTGGAAGGGTTCAAGGCCAGGTTGGACGGGGCTTTGGGCAACCTGGGCTGGTGGAAGGTGGCCCTGACCGGGGCAGGGGGTGGCACTGGGTGGGCTTTGAGGTCCCTCCCAACCCAAACTGTTCTAGGATTCTGTGAATTTATGAGCTGGATCACACATGCTTAATAGAGAATTTACAAGCAGTCTGGTGATGAGCAGGTATAATGGCCACCAAGTATTTACTGCTAACGAATGGCGAACCATTTAATCTACCAGCTCCTAAGGAGCACGGGGAGACAGCAACCGAAAAGCTACAGCTGTCTCCATGCAATTTTGTTTATATTCTTAAGTCGGCCTTTTGGAAATGCAATATTCATGGTATTCAAAAGGCTATGGAGAACAGGAACTTTTCAGCAGGACAAAGCACACCTCGAAGTTTTTGTTTTAGCATCAATAAATTAAAACGTTACAATCCACCTCGCTCTGCAGCGTTTCCTGTCCCATTTGTCAGAGGATTTGGAGCAAATCCCATCTGCTACAAACAATTTTCAGCACTTTCAGCCTGGACACGCCGACGGTGCCGGGCAGACCTGACGTCCCGTGGAAGCAGAGAGGTTGGGTTAGCGGCCATAAACCACACGTCACTCACAGCCTGCTCTCTTTACATCCCCTCAAACGACCCAAAACCAGACCTCACCCATTGCTTCTCCCCCCAGCCGATGTGTAAACCAGCCCCAGGGACAACTGACCCCCAGCAGCATCCCCAGCTGGCCCATGGACCACGATGTGTCCCCACCAGCGCTGCCCGGCGCAGCTGCGCCCGACCTCATCCTCCTGCCCTCGCCAGGAGCAGCCTGGCACTGGCACCCGGAGCACCCACGCCTGGCACGGCCATGCTGATGGCTGAAATACAGGGGGGACCCACCGACAGCCCACCCCCCCCCCCCAAATTCAGCTCAAAAGTCCATTTTCTGCTGAGCTGTGCCTGGGTGAGGGGATGCTGGCACCCGCGGGAGGCACCCAGCAGCTCCCCAAACCATCCGAGATCTTCTCGAAAAGATTCCCCAAAGCTGCAGCCGTATAAATATTGATACAGAATAACTGGAAATCGTTAAAGCTCCTTCTTCTGATGCATAAGCTCTGAGTAACATCTTCGTCAGATCTCTTTGATAACAAATTGGGTAGAAGTTTTTACTGGAGCTAATAAACCCAGTTACGCATTTTCAAATTCCCCTTGCTGCGTGGCACGCTCAGCCTTGCTGCGTGCAGCTTGCAGGCAGGCTTTCCTCTCCCTTTTTTCTTTCAAATGGA